>NC_138875.1:64919169-65468262 GCF_965194805.1 Balaenoptera borealis
CAAGATGTCAACGCTACCCAAAGTGATCTACAAATTCAACACAATTCCTATCAAAATTCTAACAGCTCCCCCCCGCCCCAGAAATGGAAAGGCTGATCCTCAAATTCATACAGAACTGCAAGGCATGCTGAATAGCCAAAACAATCTTGAAAAAGAAGAACAAAGTTGGAGGACTCATACTTCCTGACTTCAAACCCACTACACAAAGCTATGGAAATCAAAACAGTGTGGTCTTGGCACACAGACATATGGATTGATGGACTAGAACTGAGAGTTCATAAATAAACTCATACATCTCTGGCCAACTGATTATTATGATTTTTTGCCAAGTCTTGCGGCTTGTGGGATCTTACTTCTCCGACCAGAGATCGAATCCATGCCCCCTGCAATGGAAGCACAAAGTCCTAACCACTGGACCACCAGGGAATTCCCTGGCCAGCTGATTTTTGAAAAGGGTGCCTAGTCCATTCAATGGGGAAAGAACAATTTCTCCAACAAATGGTACTGCTACGACTGGATTTTCTACTTGCAAAGAAAGAATTTGGATGCCCACGTCAATCCATATACAAAAATTAACTCAAAATGGATACATGACCTGAATGTAAAAGCTAAAACCATAAAACTCTTAGAAGAAAACATGGGGGTAAATCTTCATGACCCAGAATTTGGCAGTGGATTCTCAGCTATGACATCAAAAGCACAAGCAGCAAAAGATAAAATAGATAAGATGGACTTCATCAAAATCAACAACGTGCATTAAAGTACACTGACAAGAAAGTACAAAGACAACCTACAGAACGGGAAAAAAGTATTTAAAAATCATACCTCTGATAAGAGTTTAATATCCAAAATATATGAAAAACTCCTAAAACTCAACAACAAAAACCAAACAACCCAATTTAAAAATGGGCAAAGCTCTTGAACATTTTCCTAAAGAAGATATAAAAATGGCCAAGAGGCACAGGAAAAGACACTTAACATAATTAGTAATTACAGAAGTGCAAATCAAAACCACAAGATGCCACTTTATAGCCAGTAGGATGGCTATAAATTTTAAAGAGAAGGAAAATAACAGGTGTTGATGAGGATGTGGAGAACTGTGGATTGCTTGTGGGATTGTAAAATGGTGCAGCCACTGTGGAAACAGTTTAGTTGGCCTCAAAAGTTAAACAAAGAGCTACCCAGCAATTCCACTGTTAGGCATATACCCTAGAGAACTGAAAACAGGTATTCAAACAAAAACGTGTAGATAAATGTTCGTAACACTATCCTCAATAACCAAAAGGTGGAAATAACTCTAATGACCATTACCTAACGAATGGATAAACAAAATGTGGTCTATCCATACAATGGAATTTTATTTAGCTATAATAAGAATGAAGATACTCGCTATAACATGGATGAACCTTAAAACATTATGCTCTGTGAAATAAGCCCAATCCAAAGGACAAATACTTTATGATTCCATTTACTATATGAGGTATCTAGAATAGGCAAATTCATACAGATAGAAGGTAGACTAGAGATTACCAGGGCCTCAGGAGAGGAGGGTGGGGAGTTACTGCTTAATGGTTATAGTTTGGGGTGAGGAAAAAGTTTTGGAAACAGTGCTGATGACTGCACAACACTGTGAATGCAATTAATGCCACTGAATTGTACACTTAAAAAGGGCAAATTCTGTTATGCACATTTCATCACAATTTTTAAAAAATGAATAATTTAACATGACAAAGACCACTGAGTTGTATACTTTAAATGGGTAAATTGTATGATATGTGAATTTTATCTCAATAAAGCTGTTTAAAAAAAGACTGTGTGGGCTGAGTCCTAGCTCTACCACATACCAACTATGAGACTGTCAACAAATTAAACAAACCTCAAGTTCTAAGTGCATAAAATGGGGCAGCTATGAGGATCAACTAAAATATTCTCTGTGAAGCCCCTAGCTGATGGTTCTCCTTACACAATAGCTATTACCACGTATGGAAAACTGAGGTTAGCTTAATGACCAGGCTGGGACTGGCTTTGTCTGAACCACACTAGGGCCCCAATTTCACAGTACTCTCACTCAATTTACATAGGAAGAAAGAGGAACAAAACCCTTTTAAGAATATTCTCTAATTCACAATCCAATGAGAATATGATATGCTAGGAAAAAAAATGTTACCTTAGGCACAGAATTCCTAAAACTGGATGCTGTTAAGGACAAGTGACATGTCAACGACAGAAGGATGGAGAAGGAGCCCGGCAGCCCTGATGAAAGTCCTTAAGAAGGTGTGTGTGAGCTTGTGGGCATCTCTGACAAGCCTTGGTGAGGAGGGGAATCGCTGAGACAGAGCAGCCCCCTCACGCTGGGAGGCATGACCCTTACAGACCTCCACATGCAGACCAGACATCACTGTGGGCATAGAGTTCCAGCCACAGGAACTCACAGCTGATCCCGGAGAGCAGAAGAACACAATCAGCACTGAGAAAACCTAGATTTGCTTTGTAGATAACTTCCTCTCAGTAAGTAGAAGCAGCGATGAAGAAACTGCTAATGCAAACACTTAATTCTAACCAATGAAGCAAAACCAACTGGTGGAAGCAGAAATCTGGGAATTCTAGGCCAGTCAGTGAAGGAAGTAGTACCATAGGTCTTAGGAAGGTCAATTCAAAAGATTGAGACCAGATGCAACTCAATGTCTAAGGGTTTTCAAAATGGGGAGGAGACAACCCAAGAAATGTAAACAACACAATCGCAGATGACCCCAATGGGAGTGAAGAGCAGGTTTCTTGAGCATGCTGGTGAGCTCACAGAAAAAACATGCACCACAGATGAAAGGATGGCCTCATGCTGATAAGAACAGATATCCAAGTGCTGACCAAACACACCGGTAAACAGGACCAGTCCACTGCTGGTCATCTGCCACAGAGAATTACATCACAGAACACTCGCAGGCTTATGAAGGGTCAAGTCTCTTGGTTTTTGTTCTAACAGGGATGATGGCAAATTCTATGAAACACAAAAGGTGAGCCTGAGATCAAACCTGGACAAAATTCTGGATGCAATTAGCAGACAGATGGTTTATGAGCATTTAGAATGGGAAATGGGGCCTCCGGAAGGCAGCATGGGCTCAGTCAGGAACAAGTCACACCAGACCAACCTCACTGTCCTTTTTTAGATATCAGACATGGATCAGGAGAGGCTGCAGAGAAGGATCTGGATCGTGCATTTATGAAATTTGCAGATAACATGAAACCGAGGGGGTGATCAACATGCTACATGATGTAATCAGGATTTTAAAAGACCAGAAGCATACAGGTGGGTAAGGCCGAAAAAACCAAAACCAACGAACAAAAACCTCAAGAGGGACAACTGCAGGGGCCCACACTGAGCGAGGCAGGTACAGGACAGGGATGAGGCGGCTGGTTTCTCCCTGGTGGGAGCAGAGACCATGTCATGAGACTGTGTCCCAGGCTCCACAAAGACGGGCCCTCTGCGTTGCTCCCCGCTGCGCTCCCCACTCCTGTAGCCACATCCAGGCACTCAGGAAACCTCTGCTGAAGAAGGGAATGTTTTTGGAGGTGTCCATGGTGAGGCTGAGGTAGGAGCTGAGGCATCAGGAAGACAGAGCTAAGGACCACCCCACTTGCCCTCCTTGACTCCATCGACCCATCCCCACTCCCTCCACACCTCACCTGCAGCCCCTACCCCAATTCACCACCGTTCCCTTAGCCCACACCACAGGGCACTGTTCCATGAGGCTCCATTCAGACTCCTGGCTGTGCGTGCCCAGAGCTAAGTACAACTCTGAAGGTGCTAACAAATTTCTGCCCTTTTCTAGTCAGGAAAGTATACTGGAATATGAGTATGGGAGACTTGTATTATTATAGGGAGACTCAAGCACGTGCTCTAAATTACTTAAAAATCAATCAATAAAAAGGTAAACTGCCCACCCGCAAACTTCAGAACCTCTAACAGTTGTGAGAAAACAGCGATTTCATGCCTCAGTGAAGACCACAAGAAAACTGTTCACCTCCTCAGCTTAGCTCTCTGCTGATATGGTCACAGCTCGCGTCCAAGCTTTTGTCTTTTGCCCAACACACCCAACACTCTCAATGACCTGCAGCTACACAGTGGTGTTCTCTTGTTCCAGCAAGCTCTTCCTTCTGCCGGGAATGCCTCCTCCCACTTCACCCAGCTAACTTCTAGTCATCCTTCAAAACTCAGTTCAAGGGTCACCTCCTGCAGGAAGCCTTCCCGGACCAACACCCACCCACATTCCCATCTCCTACCTCCATCTCTGCTCCCACCTACTCTGTGCTATCAGATCACTTACCACACTGCTGCTTTCTGCCTCTAATCTTTCATTAGGTGGCAAGCTCTTTGGTGGAGGACCCTACAAGGCACCCCTCACAGGTTGGATGCATGAATGGATGATTAACAAACATACATCAACTCTCAGAGCCAGGGTGCCTTTTAGACTTAGAGAATTTGAGAAACGTGCCCAAGATCACACCAGGAACAGCTGGGACTCGAATGCGGGCCGCTGTGTCAGAGGACACAACTTGGACTGCAGGTTATTTTGTAATGACCACAGCACCCTTGCTCCAAACATTCTCTTCTGCCAACGATCTACCTTTGGAAAGGCCTTCGCCACTCCCCACCACCTGAGAACACCCCTGCTTCCCAGGAGCCCTTCCAGCCCTGCTCCACCAAGGGCACGGGAGGCTCCCCTTTCAAACCAAATCCCAAGGATCAACTCGCTTCCTGAAAAGAGGTGAGCAAGAGAGCGAAGTGTCTAAACAAAGACCTCTCTTAAAATATCTCTTCACGTGCAGGACTGTTCTTTCAAAACTCAAGTTTTATGAAAAAACCTTGTGAACTCAGGAAGTAAAGTTCACCTGAACCTTCCTCACTTTGTAACACCATCTCAAAAGGGAATAACGAAGCTTCAATTACTGGCACATTTTGTCCTACTTGTCTCACCTTTCTTATTTTAATTTTAATACTTTTCCTGGTAACCTAATTGCAACAGTCCCAAGAGGGGACTGTTTTTAACAAGATCCGACAGGCATCAGTTTTAGAAGATAACATAATTCACAGAAATACTTATTTATGGCATAGCTGAAAGTCTCATTTAAACACACAGCACAGGAAATACCATGAAGTGGAATTTGGCAAAGGTCTATTTCTTGGGTCCACTAACACTCTAATCACCTAAGGTAGCCTTTCACGAGGCTGACACGGCTGGTCTGGTGTCACGAGGAGGCTCGGGTGTGGAGACCCGTCTCCGGGGCCTGAGACTAGAAAAGCAGTGTTAACAGCCGAGAAGATGGGTTATCTTCAAATATGCTTCACGAACCAGGCTCCTTCTCCTCACCCCGGCCTCCCTAAGGCACCCACCTATGTATCCACTCCCCAAGCTCTGAGTGATCCCCTCTACAACCCCCTGTGCACACTCCAAAGAACACACATGGGAGACAGGGGTTTCTAAACTGTACATCTTAGAGCCAGAAGTCAACACACAGGCATCCTAAAGGGAGTGAGGCTTTAAATCCTGGCTCAGGTAAGAACTCACTTCCTGACTTCCTTAACGGGGCTTGGAATTCTGACTGGGAGCCTGGACCCCCAGGATCTCACCCTGGTGTGCCAACCGTCAGCTGCATAACACAACTCTAAATCCTAGCTCCCCACTCTCATGAGGAGACCAGAGATGTGGAAGTGCTCCCAGAGCCTGAAACCACTAAGCAAACTGGAAGGTATTTAGAACCCAGAACACCCCAAGTTATTTTAGGGTGCTGAGGTGTGTACCGTGCAGGGGCAGGTCTGTGTGGGGATGAGAAGGCCAGCAGGCCGACTCAGCCAGGCCTCCATCTGTGGAAGGAGCCTCTTCTCGTTCCCTTCCTGTTCTTCCACTGCGAAGTATAAAAGCACCAGGTCCTCCCCAGCCCCGGCCCCCGCCTCAGATGCTCTTTCCTTAGAGCCAACGTGAGAGGGAGAAGTAACCTCAGACTCTGAACCAAACCTCCAGGTGTAGTTCACTTGGGTATTACTCTTGGTCCAAAAAAACCTGAGGATAACCAGTGAAAAAAAACACACAAAAATCACAGCTCCCTTTGAACCTGAGGGCAGGCTGCTCTGAAGCAACAGGCCCCATGACTTCATCCTCCTGCCATGCACCTGGGCTGCCTCCCAACACTGCCCTACTGTGACCGCGGGGTGAACACACATGGAACAAGCAATAACTTAATCTCAGTTTCTCTAACACACATGTGATGTAATGATACTAAGGAAGAGTATAAAACCGTACTCATATTATAATGATACTTACATTGCAGTGTGTGATTCACAAACCATTTTCATAAGTTATCAATAAATGAAAGAGCTGGGAACTGTGGTACCAAATCCCATATTCTAATATAATAATACTTAGGGCCCACCTCACTTACATAATTTATATAAATTTATACATCAGTAAAAAAATAACACACAAAAATATATGCGACCATTCTTCTAAAAATCTGCATTTTTAGGGAATTCCCTGGCAGTTCAGTGGTTAGGACTCCGTGCTTCCACTGCCTAGGGCACGGGTTCAATTCCTGGTCGCGGAACTGAGATCCCCGCAAGCCACAGCCAAAGAAAACGAAAACTGAGTGTCAAAGGACCCAAAGAACCAGCCTTAATAGATTTTACCTCTAATGCCAGGGCGGTCTTGTCATAAGCACAGGGCACTCTTTTCTGAATTGCTTTTGCAAAGACAGGTCCATTCTGTGTGGATGGCAAAGGGCTGACCGCTGCCCCAGGAGTGCTGGAAACTGCAGGCAGAGGAGCCGTGGTCTGAGGCTGAGCATACGCGTGAGCAGGTTCTGGGATCCCGTAACTGTTGGAATTCCTATTCCCATGCTTGCCATGTGGCGAGGACCTCACAAGCTTTTCCACATAAGGGACGGGAATCATCCCCACCCGGCCATCCTTGTTCCGGGCACTCCACCACTGTTCTTCTGGCTTCTCTATTATCACCAGGATCTCACCCTTTTTAAAGGGCAGGTCTTCGGCATCATTCCCAGGAAAATCATAGAGAGTTCGTACATATTCCAGATTTTCTTCTGCTGTAGGCAGGCTGGGTGCTGATACAGATCCCATTGGTGGGCTCGGATACCTTCAGAGAGAGAGAAAATTATGAGAAAAATCTTACTCTATACCAGTGTTTGTCAAACTTTTAAAATAAACCAATTAACTCTATAACAAATTATTTCCCTCTCCATATTCTCAGACATTAAGAACGTCCTGTCACACTGTTTTATCCTCTGTAGTTTGTAATGCAATCGAAGTTAATATCCTGAATATTAACGTTAGGTGCACAGCACCCCTCCCACATATCTCTGTTTCACAGAAAGCTTTTGTTTACACATACAGATACCTGGTCTGAATTTTTTAAATTATTTTTAAATCCCCTGTGAGTTCAGCTGCTTCCTTCCTTAGGCCCATCACAACCACCACACACTCTTCCTTCTGGTCCTAATCTAGGGCGTGCACCCTGCACACTTCCCCGGGCACCCAGAGAGATGACAAAGGCCTCTGTGCCCCTCAAAATATAAAAACCAGGAAAGGGAGTATATACTTGCATTACAATTTTTTAAAAAAACAACCCATACTGCATCTTGTACAGGAATCATCATCTGAGCCTCAAAATGAAAACGTGAAAATTTTCACGGAAAAGCTCAGACGCAAGAGCTCTCACCTAAGCATCACACCCCCGGCCACCCGCTCTTGGAGCTCCCCTGTGAGTCTGGCTCGCACACCCGGAACCACCTAGAGTCGGTTAGAAAAGCACTGTCCCGGGCTTCCCTGGTGGCACAGTGGTTAAGAATCCGCCTGCCAATGCAGGAGACACAGGTTCGAGCCCTGGTCCAGGAAGATCCCACGTGCTGTGGAGCAACTAAGTCCATGCGCCACAACTACTGAGCCTGCGCGCCTAGAGCCCGTGCTCCGCGAAGCCACCGCAATGAGAAGCCTGTGCACCGCAACGAAGAGTAGCCCCCGCTCGCTGCAACTAGGGAAAGCCCATGTGCACAGCAACAAAGACCCAACACAGCCAAAAATAAATAAATAAATTAATTAATTAAAAAAAAAAAAGAAGGAAAAAGAAAAGCACTGTCCCTTCTCTTCAGCAACACCCCACCTGGAATGCCCCTTCTGCAAGAGAAGTATAGAGGTCTCTCTTCACCTAAGAAGTGTTCTGGAAAGTTGGGAATACATGAAGTTTTGGGAAAACCTATTTTGCTGTTAGCATTTCCTCCCCTTAACTTTTTTGAAGCACAGAATCTACACCAGAGTAACTTCACCCAGAGTCTCCACCTCTTTAGAGGGTGACGCCTGCAGAGTCATCACCAAGGCTGGTTCTGGAGCACCCCGAGGGAGAACGCTGGGGTAGGGCCTATACCTGCCTAACCGCGGACTACAATTGTTTTATCTTCCAGTAGATCATGGCCATTCCCTCTTTTTCCCCCAATTAATGACCTAAAAAGTTGTTTCACATAACAACATGATCTCCTAAGTTGAAGCACTTTAATTAAAAAAAAAAGTTTCTTTTTAAAAAAGTGTTACCATGTTACAACATTCAGCAAAAAAAAAGGAAAACAAAAGAGAAAAAAATCCCACAGTTCCTGCCCCAAGGTAGCTACAGTTCTCCTTCCCTCCTCCCTCCCTCCCATCTGCCTGCCCACTTTATGGCTTTCTTTCTTAAGAGTCCCACATACAGGACTTCCCTGGTGGCGCAGTGGTTAAGAATCTGCCTGCCAATGCAGGGGAAAAGAGTTCGAGCCCTGGTCCAGGAAGATCCCACATGTCACGAAGCAACTAAGCCCATGAGCCACAACTACTGAGCCCGTGAGCCACAACTACTGAGCCCGTGTGCCACAACTACTGAAGTCTGCGCCTAGAGCCTGTGCTCCGCAACAAGAGAAGCCACCGCAATGAGAATCTCGCTTGCCGCAACTAGAGAAAGTCTGCGCGCAGCAACGAAGACCCAACGCAGCCAAAAATAAATAAATTTATTTATTTAAAAAAAAAAAAAAAAGAGTCCCATGTACACATGCCAGGGGCAGTTTTTCTGCGTTTCCCCACTATACTGCTCTTGCTTCATTCTGTGAGCCTGCTGCAAACAAGCATCCCTGTGTTTCTGAATGGTTCTTCTTTCTCTCTATTACCATCTTCACACACTCTTTTGAATTTAATTTCCCTGCACTGTATTTCTTGTAAAGCCTAGATTCCTGGATTAAAGAATAGGAATGTTTTCACGGCCCTCGGTACATTTTGCCACACTACTCTCCAAAAGTCTTTGTAATTTGTCAAAACTTACATCTTTTTAATGTAAATGACTAGCTTCACAGTAGTCAGGATACCTTGGTGGTTAGAAGAGTGACTTAAAACCTCAAAGGCCTTGTTACTTATTAACAACCCGACAACAAAGGGGCAAACTGCTTACTATCCATATATCTAAAAAAGAGTGAGCAGGAACAGCAAAACAAAGAAAAGGCTGACACTTATACCTCCATCGGGGACTACCTGCAGTCTTGGCAGACAGTAAATCTGACACAGCAATCCTGGGAGGTACAATGCTTTCCACTTGGATTTGCACAAGGCAGTGTCCTCACTCACAGCCTCTCTCAGCTCGTCAGCCGCAGGGACAACCCGTGGGTCTCTCAGGTGTCTGAGAATTAACGCTGTGTGTGAAACACCCACAACAGTTCCTGACCGGCACTAAGCACCCCATCAGCTCCTCACCCCCTATCCCTGAAAGTACACACCTGATCCTAACTCAAGGGCCACGGAGATTCTGTGAGAGTTTGGGTCACACTATACAAATCTCAGATACTTCACCAAGAGCACACTTGGTTCCACTGCAGACTCCTCCAAGGGTTATTTTACTGTTTATACAGTTAAAAGTTAAAAGCAGTTCCACAGACCGTAAGAACACTAGTACAGCTTCAGTAGGGATTAACACTAATGACATCCATTTACCCAGGTACCCACTGGCCTTATTATGTGCTAAGAACTTGGGGGACAAACAATGAATTAAAACCAAGTTTCTGCTCTCAAAAGACTGCAAACTTAGTAGTGACAGAGACTGGAAGGCAAATGAGAGCACCAAGTGTCATTCATGTGTCCCACAGAAGCTGACGGGGTCAAGTTCTGCTAAGGGTCAGAACAGGCAAGGGGAGGGTGCAGAAAAAGCCTAAGACTAGCCCCCTTTAAAGCTGAAAGATTTCGCGTTAGACAGGCTTACACATTCTGATTCTACATCAGAAGACTTAGAGGCCCAAGGGTTCAAACGCTCCCTTCCCAGCTTCCCCACAGCTCGCGGGGCTGGCTGGTTCCCACAAGCAAGGCCAGGAGCGGGCTGGCCAGCACACATTTGAGGCTTGCTGGCTACATATGGCCTTTGTCAGATAGTCTTCTTTTCATATAACTCTTAAAAAAGTAATGACCGTTCTCAGCTCCAGTACACTATACAAAAACTATCTGTAAGTCTGGCCAAGGGGTCCACAAACTATGGCCTGCAGGCCACCGGCCCACCAGCTGGTTTTACAAATAAGGTCTGAATAGAACCCAGCCAGGCCCGTGCGCTCACGGGCTGTCTGTGGCTGCTTCCACAGTACGAGGGCGGAGCTGAGTGGCTGCGAAGGGGACAACAGGGCCCACAAAGCTTAAAGTGCTGACCAGCTAGCCCTTCACCGTGAGCTCACTGAGGCCTGGTCTAGACAGCCGAGGCGGAGCTGGGGAGGGTGCTCGTGCAGACCTGACAAGAGGGAGGACAGCTTACACTTTCTCCACCACTTCACTGCTACAGTGACCTGGGGCTCCTTTCCTGATTCGGCACACACACAGACATCCCTAAATATGACAGGAAATCAACCTCCCAGCCACACCCCTGACAAATTCAAAGCCCTCCACTCCCCATTTTCTCAAACTCGTGTATTCATCAAAATCCCCTGCAAATTACACATTAGTCCCACTGCGGAGATGAAAGCATGATGATGCCAGGTCAGAAATACTTAACATATTAGACCCCACTGCCCAAAGAAATAGGAAACATAAAACTGGAACAACTCATTGTTTCTCAATTGTTTCGCAATTTGTTCCTTCATCAGGACTGTAAATAGCATCCAGCACACACACAGTTTCCCAAGCCCATCAAGCACACCAGACCCATGCTTCTTCTTCTCCCTCTCCCTCTCTCGCCAGCTCTGGAAGAGAAGACACTCCTCATCGAATGACAATGAATCTCCCTCCTACTTTGGTTAAAAGCATTCTCAGCTGCGTCTATAAAGCACAGATAAAACATTTTCTTTAAACTTCAGCTTTAATGCCTTCTATGCTTACAATTACCTTATTCCTGTTAAGGAAGCAATACAATCAACTTCTGGCAGGAGAGAGTTTCAAAGGTCCTGTTCTAGTTTTTAAAGGGGGTAACATGGATATGGAAGATTTTCCTTATTATATACATGTATACACATACTCTTGTGTATGTATGAAAGATTTCACAATAAAAAGTTGGAAAACAAAACAGATGGTAAAAGAATCAATTCCAAGAAGACTGGCTAAGTACCCGTCTGCTCAAAGTGCTTCCGGCGCTTCTTACCCCTAGGTGGCCCTGAGCACGGAGGACTCTCCCTCCATCCTTGGCTTCGCAGCACCTTCACCAATGGCTGGCTCTCCATCGGCGGCGCCTGCCTCTGCACCTCCATCCACAGCTTCTCTGCCTCTGCTCATTCTGCGGATTCCACCAAAGCTTAGACCCAAATCTGTATATTTGGCCCCCAACCCTCTTCTCGTTAACAAACCCATCAGATTGCTGAACCCCGCCTGGCTTCCCTGTTGAAAACCATCGACCCCCTCCCCCATCCCTCCTCTCCATTCTCTCAGAGGCACCATTCAATCATCCCTGAAGCCACAGCTCTCCACTCACCTACAGGCAACTGCCCAGCGACGGCTGTCGTCGGCTTCCACCTTATATTCCCAACACACGAGATCTCAGTTCAGCTTCTCACAATCCCTTCCCCTGTAACAGCCCTTAATTAACCCCACACTCCAGACTTTCACCACCCCGCCCACACCAGTTTCTAAAAAATAAAACTGACCATGACAGTTCTCTTCTTAAAAACTTTAGAAGGCTCCCACTGCTAAACTCATGTACAAAGCACAGAGGCCCTTCACAGTTCAGCATTCTTAACTTCTTGGCTCGTGGCCCCTCACTCACGCGAACCACACCTGTGCCTCTCCCAGCACCTCTTCTACCTCATACACTTGTTCTCATCCTTCAAGAACCAGTTCATGTGAAGTCAGAAAGAGAAAAACAAATACCGTATGCTAACACATATATATGGAATCTAAAAAAAAAAAAAATAAAAGGTTCTAATGAACCTAGGGGCAGAAAAGCAATAAAGATGCAGATGTACAGAATGGACTTGAGGACATGGGGAGGGTGAAGGGTAAGCTGGGACGAAGGGAGAGAGTAGCGTTGACGTATATACACTACCAAATGTAAAATAGATAGCTAGTGGGAAGCAGCCACATAGCACAGGGAGATCAGCTTGGTGCTTTGTGACCACCTAGAGTGGTGGGATAGGGAGGGAAGGAGGGAGACACAAGAGGGAGGGGATATGGAGATATATGTATACATATAGCTGATTAACTCTGTTATATAGCAGAAACTAACACAACATTGTAAAGCAATTATACTTCAATAAAGATGTTTAAAAAAAAAAAAAAAAAAAGAACCAGTTCATAGAGCACCTTCCCTTTCAGGCCCTGCCTGACCCTTTAGTTGACCATCCTTGCTTTTAAGCTCCCATGGTATTCTATTTTCATTTGTTCAGTATACTGAGCTTCTCAAAAGCTAGGGCCGTGGTTTACTTCCATTATATGACTTGAGTCTAGCATTGGGCTTTGGGATACAGTAAGCCTCAATATATTGAAATTCCTGCTAAAATTAAAATGCCCAAGACACAGGGAAGCATTTCCCCTAAACCTGGGTTAAATCTGTTCCACAGACAAGGAGATCCCGTGTGCCACCTGGTTTGCTGTCCAAGCCTCTTCGCCTCACCACCGCAGAACTCACACTTGGCTGTCGTTCCCGACCAGCTGCACATGCCTGGTGGTCCCACCTTACTCCTTGTGATCTTAACTCCGACTCCAGGATAATCACCACTGCCCCCTTTCACTTATCAGAAAGAACTAAAATATTTTAGCCTGAAGGAACCTTAGCACCTTAGAACCTAGTCCAACTGTTCAGATCAAGAGCAGAATTCTTAGATAAAAAGTTCTCTGAATTTGAGTCTTAAACAAGAGAAAGGTCACAAAGCAAATGGCTATCAGCACTTTACGTGCCATGGGAACACAATTCTCACCTGGGCGAGACTTCATTCCCAGCATAATAACGTTTATGGATCCCATCTAAATTGAACTTAGGTGATTTAAACTATTGGTAAGAAGAAACTCAAAGGTTTATCCACAGTGTCCAATTCTATGCTAATCAAAATCACTGTTAATCCTTCTCCCCTACTCCTGATTACGGAAGTCCAAAAGTTCCCTTAAATATTCAGACAGGGGCCGTGGGGGGAGGCATGGCCATGCTGCCTGGGGTACCCTCCAGTCCCCCATGGTGTGGCCTCTGTGGCACACGTGTGAGGGTCCCCTCGGGATGCTCAGGTTAGGCTGCGCATCCTTTCTCCGCCCTCCCACAGCTACTGTCTGTATCAGATGACATGAACTTGGCCTTTTAAATAAAGTCTCAGTAACCAGGAAGCTCCTCAAGAGCATGACAGGGACTGCTAAGTCAACGTTAGTTCCACATTACCAGCACATGCAATGAGCAATGTGTGCTGACTAAAAAACAGGGTTTTCTCTATGGGTCAACTTGCCTCAGTTTTTCAACTTTTACTTCTCATGATTTTTCTCCCAGCCACCATATAGCTACATAAGCTAGAATTGGAAAATTTTATAAGCAAAGCAAGCTACGCAAAACACACTTTCAATTTTCTAAACCGTAGGAAAATGTATTTCATAGCTAAACTAAATCCACTCAGAAACCTGAAACACTCTGTTGTTAAACTGGAAATAGCCTCTATTAAAACAGAAACAAAAAAACCAGTAGTGCCTACCTGAATACTAACTATAACCTAATAAACAGAACCTTAAAAGTGTTTATACTCAAATAAAATGGAGATGAAAACCACAAGGTTTCTGTTTATCAAATGATTTTTAAGATAAAAGTTACACCCATCTGCAGAAAAAGAATCCTTTAGGGTCATTCAAAAATCAAAAGCCACTGACATACCTTTCGTGTTTAAATTTAAAATCTAAGACAGAAATGAATACCACAGACAAACTCAAAAGACGATAAGATAACCCAGAGAACAGACAACTACAAATATACCAAGTCATCTTTGTCTCTTCCTTTCTCTTCCCCATCATCCCCCCTCCCACCAGCAACTTATTTTCAAACCACAGCCATCACTCAGTCTACGTAATGTCTCTATGATGGACGGATGGACGACTCATCAGGCACCATCATTCTGACCTGGATTGCAGTAACAGCCTCAGGTCACTTCCCGGCTTCAAACCCCTTCCATGGCACCCAATTTCCTGCCTTTGACTATTACCTGTCCAAACTCTTCTAGATGTGCATCTCAGAGCCACACTCACATCACATTGCTGTCTTTCCCAACCCAGAACTTTGCATAAGCTCTCCCCCTCCTCGCCCAAGCCTTGCTCCTCCTCCCTTCTGCAGTTTCACACGCTTTCTCTGACCTCCCCACCTCAGGTAAGACCCTTCTACTAGATCCTCTCAGCCTAGATTGATTTCCTTCACAGCATTCACAAATCTTGTAGTATTTTATTTTTCTACTTTTCCGTCTGTCTCCTCCACTAAAATCTAAGTTCCATGACAGAGAAAGCATGTCTGTCACCCCTCTTTCCCAGTACCTATCACTGAAACATAATTCTCCTGAACATAATTCTCATATTTGAATAAATATATAAAATTAAAAGTTAAGGAACATTCCAATAAAAAAGATCAGACTAGTACAAAACAAGCACCAGTCCTTAAATTCTGAGGAAGTCATACAGTTGTGACCTTTCACTAAGCAAAACAGACCCCCAAAAAGAACTATTAGCCAAGGGGCATGAAACTCTGGCTTCAGGAGCTCAGTTCTGAGGCCTAAAAAAGCTAAACCACTTTATCCTGTCTGGGGTGTGAAAATGCATCGCCCTGATTTCTGCATTTGGCCAAGGCTTGCCTGGCATAGTCTCCTACAGTAGGTAACACATCAACCAAATCCTCAGGAGAGGCAATCCAGATTCAGTGTGACAAAGTAATTCCAGCCAGGATCTGATTCAACCAGCACTGTGACAGCCCTTGGAGACAGCAGGGAAAAGGAAAAACTAAACTACAGCAAAATGCCTGGGGCAGAGGGCACAGAGGAGAAACAATCAAGGCTGAACTCGAGGGGGAGGGTCAGGTAAAGGTCCCAGCACCACAGGGAGGATTTCCGCAGGTGAGGAACCGGTGGAGGGAGGCGCTCCACGGAGGGCTGGCAGTCGAACAAAGGCCCGCAGGTGTGCGTGGGTGTGCAGGGCTGGCTCCCGGGAAGGAGGATGAGAGGGGTGAGGGCAGGCACCACACTCACAAAGCTACAAGGGCACCTGGGAAGACGCCTGAAGGGGAAGTTTGGGGTCGTTTCTGCGGGAAGCCGCTGCGGCACAATCCTTTTTCTCCACCCAAAAGGGGATCTAGTTATTCACTCACAGCTGCATTATAGTACCTGTCACCTCAAAGTAAGCACAACACCTGGCACACAGCATGCCATGCTAAATGCCTGAAATTAATGATATAATTCACCTCCACAAGCTAGGAAAGTAATTTACTTAAACGTATTTAATATCTCATTACTGTGGGTTCTAAGAGTCTCTCCAACCCCTTATATTGGAATTACATGTGCTGAAAGTTGACTCCAGTCATCAGTATCTTCGGGGACCTGGAGGTTTCACCAGTCAGATTCTTTTTGGTGTCTAGGTCTTTGTTATACACTCTCTGATTTACAATCACTTTCTCACCAGTTTTTAAAGTCCATTTAGTTCTGCAGTTAACCTCAAAGTCATTCCACTGTCACGCTGTTCCTTCTCTATCTCTATTCCACAGAAGCAACGCTGAGCCGTCCAGTGGGTGTTCCTTAATTAATATAATAGCTTTTAGTGTTTAGAGCTCAGAGTACCATCCTGTCAAAGAATTTGTAAAGTCAGAAACATCTCATCCTGAAAAAGCTGTCCTTTTTAAACAAATGTTTAAGAAATCAACTGGGCAGTGAAATACCTTTTACTTTTAAAATTCTAGGCAATCTCTTCAACTCAAATTTGGCGTAATTTAAATAAAAGAAACCTCTAGCAAAATATTGATTAAGGCAAATAATCAAATGAAAACAGGATGCCTAATGATCGGTGTCACTCTGGGTTAACTTTAAAATAGATACTAAGTCATTAAACTTAACACAAAAAGTACATCTGAAATTCAAGTAGGATAGAATTAAGATGAGTGTCATTCAAAAAATTCCCTTAGTAACATTCTAGCCTCATTCCTCCTTGGAATTTAACCAAATGGATTTCCAGTCTATGGACGGTCCAGCTTGGGGGGAAACTGTTAAAAAAAAAAAAGTCTTCGTTGAAGCCAATGCACCTTCTTTTACAATTTTTGTAATTAATGTATTATAAAATAGATGCCCAGATTATTTCAAACTTGGCACCAGGGTATCAACATATAGTTCTGATATTTCACAGTTAAAGGTATTTGTTTCTAAACGCTAAAGCATTTTCATCTGCCCAGTGTTCCAAAAGCTGCAGTCCAGGAGGTCTTAACCTGGAGTTCAAAAACCTTGAAAGGTGTGCAAACTCGTGTGTGCTTGCAGGGGGCGGGGGGGAGGGTAGGCTAGCTTCAGAGTCCCAATCCATGGCCCAAAAAAGGTTTCAAAAACAACAACAAAACGTTGCTTTAGCAGGGTAATTAAACCGAGAACGTAACGAAAGGCAAAAAGCGTCCATTTTCAACTAGGCACCCGCAACTCAACACGTTTAAGACGCACGCACCCCTTCATTCACAATGACCCAGATCCTGACACTGCCTTCGGTTCGGAATGCCCTCCGAAAAGTAACCCGGTTCCGAAAGGGGGGCCACGGGTCCAGCCCCGACCCCCGCCCGCACACGCCCTCCGCGCACCTGGGCGCCGGCTCGATGAGCGTGGTGGTGTCCAGGTAGTGGATCTTGTAGAACTCCAGCAGGGCCGGCAGGTGGTCGAACTCCTGGTCCCCGATCTTGAAGCGGCGGTTGGGCAGCGAGTTGATGATGTAGTGAGACACCCGCGAGTTCTCAGACACGGACAGTACGTAGTCCCCGGGGCAGGTGGACGAATCGCGGACCAGGAACACGCCGTGGCGCTGGCCCTGGAGCCGGGTCTGCGCCTCCTGGCGAGACACGGGCCCCATGTACCAGGCCGAGCGGTCCGAGGAGTCGAACCTGGCGGAGGACATGGCGGGCCGGGCGCTGGGCCGGGCGGGCCGGGGCTGCTCTGCCTGCGCTGGACGCTCCGCCCGAATTGTCTGCGGGCCGGGCCGGGCCTCTGGCTCACCGCGCGCCTACTGGGCCGAGCCGGCACTTTCCTCGCGGCCGCGGGCCCGCAGCATCCTCTGCACCGCCCGCCTGCTCCGGGGCCGCCTCACGGACCGAGCCGGCTCGGGGGTGCGGGCCCAGCCGGGTCGCGGCGGCGAAGCCAAGAGCGGCAGAGGCCACCCGGGACCCTACGGTCACTCCTGGCCAGGCGCGCGCCGGCCCCGCGCCCCCGCCGCTCCGCACCGAGCCTCGCGGCCAAGCCAAGCACCGGACCCCCGGGAGCGCCGCGCCGCCGGGTGCGCTTCGCCCAGCCCGCTCCCAAGAGCCACAGCAACAAAATGGCGGACGCGGGAGAAGCGGCCAGCCACCTCCCCCTCCGCTCAGTGCCCTCCGTCTGCGCACGCGCGGGCGCCGGCTCCCAGCGGCCGCCGGGGCCTCCCGGTGACGTCATGCGGCGCGGCCAATCGGGAGCGCGGGCATGCGGGACGGGCGTGCGCCGCTCGTGCGCGCCCCCGCGCGCCCTCCCGGGCAGCTGGGGGCGCTGCCTGGAAGCGGCTCGGGCGGGGTGCGCACGGCGCTTCCAGAACCCGCTCTGGGAACAAAGCGGGAAGTGCAGGCTGGGTCCGCCCGGGGGCGCGGCCCATAGGTGAGCTGACGGGGGCGATTGGCCCCGCGGGGCCGGGGTGACCGCAGCGGGACGGCCAAGTTAAGGGGTCGCGGAGCCGACCGTTGCTCGCGCTCAGGTGGTGCCGGGCAGGTGCGAACGCTGTCGGGCGTAGCTCCCCTGGGACCCCGGCCCCCGGCCGCCCCTACCCGCACTGGACAGTCAGTTTAAGGGAGCAGGGTCTGGTCTGCCTCGCCTCGTTCAGCTCTGGGCCTGGCGCACCGTCCCACCCTGAGCTGATGCTCAAATCTTGGTGGAATGAATGACTGTTGAGGTAAACCTGCAGCCTGGAACCGGACAGAGGAGAAACAGTGTCCGGAAAGGGAGACGCTGGCAGCACGAGCCCATTCTTAGACCCCTGGTCATCGGACTCTCATTGTGGCCCTTCGCACCCCGGGGTTTAGCCTGTCCTGCGTTGTAGGGTGATGGGTGATGTCTGTTCCGGGGTAAACTCCGGGGGAAGTGTCACGGTCTAGTGCCTTTTGTGACTCAGCAAAGCAGGTTTTCAGCTTCCCCGCCAAAGTTTCGTGTTGTATTAGTTCCGAGCACA
The DNA here is from genome assembly GCF_965194805.1 of Balaenoptera borealis. Lineage (NCBI taxonomy): Eukaryota > Metazoa > Chordata > Mammalia > Artiodactyla > Balaenopteridae > Balaenoptera > Balaenoptera borealis. The sequence continues at coordinate 64,938,032 of NC_138875.1, forward strand.
ATTTGAATAGCTCAGAATTTGGAGGTGAAGGCTTGGGTTGTAATCCTAGCTCAACTGACTAGCTGACTGAATCGTTCCATGTCTTATATATATATTTTTCATTTTTTAATGTATTTCATTTATCTTCCAGTTTTATAGAGATATAATTGACATACAGCACTGTTTATGGTGTACAGCATAATGATTTGATTTATGTACATTATAAAATAATTATAACAAGTTTACATATAGATACAAAATTAAGAAATAGAAAAAATATTTAGTGAGCATCTCATAGATCCAAAATTAAACCTCAGAGAGGTTAAGTGGCTTGCTTACATAAGTTATTGTAAGTTACATAATTTGCAAGAGGCACAGCTGGCACTTTTTAAAATTTTTATTTATTTATTTATTTTTGGCTGTGTTGGGTCTTTGTTGCTGTGCGCGGGCTTTCTCTAGTTGCGGCGAGCCAGGGCTACTCTTTGTTGCGGTGTGTGGGCTTCTCATTGTGGTGGCTTCTCTTGTTGTGGAGCAGGGTCTCTAGGCGTACGGGCTTTAGTAGTTGTGGCACGTGGGCTCAGTAGTTGTGGCTCGCGGGCTCTAGAGCACGGGCTCAGTAGTTGTGGCGCACGGGCTTAGTTGCTCCGCAGCATGTGGGATCTTCCCTGACCAGGGCTCGAACCCATGTCCCCTGCATTGGTAGGCAGATTCTTAACCACTGTGCCACCAGGGAAGTCCCACAGCTGGCACTCTTAAGCCAGGTCTTTTGACTCAAAGTCAAGGGCTCATTTCACTGTTACACAGTTATTGCCTATAATTTAGTCCATTTTCCTTGTTTTGCTTATAGGGAAACTGAGGCCCTCTAAAGTAAATTCTAGCACCAGATAGGAATGTCAATCTTGGAGTAGGGTGGAGGGGTTGGATTTCAGATACCGCCACCATTCTGCTGCCAGAGTGCCACGCTCCCCTCTTTAAAAATTCCTCCTGGGACTTCCCTCGTGGCGCAGTGGTTAAGAATCTGCCTGCCAATGCAGGGGACACGGGTTCGAGCCCTGGTCTGGGAAGATCCCACATGCCGCAGAGCAACTAAGCCCGTGTGCCACAGCTACTGAGCCTGCGTTCTAGAGCCCGTGAGCCACAAATACTGAGCCCGCATGCCACAACTACTGAAGCCCACGCGCCTAGAGCCTGTGTTCCGCAACAAAGAGAAGCCACCACAATGAGAAGCCCGCACACCGCAACAAAGAGTAGACACCGCTCGCCGCAACTAGAGAAAGCCCATGCACAGCAACAAAGACCCAAAGTAGCCAAAAGTAAATAAATAAATTTATAAAAAAAAAAAAAAAAAAGAATCCGCCTACCAATGCAGGGGACACTGGTTCAAACCCTGGTCTGGGAAGATCCCACATGCCGCGGAGCAATGAAACCCGTGTGCCACAACTACTGAGCCTGCGCTCTAGAGCCCGCGAGCCACAACTACTGAGCCCGCATGCCACAACTACTGAAGCCTGCACGCCTAGAGCCCCTGCTCCACAACAAGAGAAGCCACCACAGTGAGAAGCCCGCGCACCACAATGAAGAGTAGGCCCTGCTCGCCGCAACTAGAGAAAGCCCGCGCACAGCAACAAAGACGCAATGCAGCCATAAATTTATTAAAAAAAAAAAAAAAAAAGAATCCACCTGCCAGTGCAGGGGACATGGGTTCAAGCCCTGGTCTGGGAAGATCCCACATGCTGCGGAGCAACTAAGCCCATGCGCCACAACTACTGAGCCTGCACTCTAGAGCCCGCAGGCCACAACTACTGAAGCCTGCGGGCCTAGAGGCTGTGCTCTACAAGAGAAGCCACTGCAATGAGAAGACCACATACCGCAATGTTGTAGTTGTAGCCCCTGCTCGCCACAACTAGAGAAAGCCTGTGTGCAGCAACGAAGACCCAATGCAGCCAAAAAAAAAAAAAAAAAAAGAAGTCCAGTGGGGAATAGGGTGTGGATTGGATAAAGGTGAAACAAGAATGGCTTTTTTTTTTTTTTTGGCTGCACCCCCTGGCATGTGGGATCTTAGTTCCCCAACCAGGGATCTAACCCATGCCCCCCACAATGGAAGTGCGGAGTCGTAACCCCTGGACCACCAGGGAAGTCCCAAGAATGGCCTTGTTGATAATTGTTGAAGTTGGAGACCTGATGTGCTTGTGTGGGGGGGGGAGGGTTTGTGTTAATTATATTATTCTACTTTCGTATATGTTTGGAATTTTTCACAGTAAAAAAATTAAGTATTTTTCTTTAGCACACCTGAGACAAGCTTAAAATTTTTTTTTCCAAAAAACGTTCTAGATGCTAAGAGATAACAAAATGGAAATGAATGGACAAGCAACAAGGAAGCATTAAAAAAAAGGGCTAAAACATAAAGATTTGTGATTCTGCCTCAGCTTGCTCATTCCCAGGGTTTCCAGATGGCGTTAGACTTACACTTGTGTTCTAAGATATTTACGGTTTAGATTCAAAGGACTGACAAGGCTTTTTGAGCAACTTGCCGGGATTCCTGACTTCCTATCCCCGAGGCTGCCTCTGAACTGAGGACACAACCTTGGGACCCGCCATTGACTTTTTATTTTCCCCTATCTGCGCAGGTCCAACCCTGCGGGTGATGGTTAAGGCCAGGTTGACTTCCTAGATTGCTGCCTTACTGAGGACCCAGAAGAACAAGCATCTGTCCCTTCCTCCTGCCCTGGGTTCTTTCCTAGCAATGATGCTGAGGGTAGAAGAGGTGTGACTGTGTAGGGGGAGAAGCAGGAAGTGTGTTTACCGCACTGACTTGATCAGGTCAGCAGTTCTCAGGTGCGCTCTCCACGAGGGCTGGTTGACCTGTTCAGTTTCCACTGCATTAATTGGACTTGTCCTTTGAGACCTTTCCCTCCGTGCAGTAAACTTTCCCTCTGGCTCTGCAGTTCTCAGTCACTACTTTGCCATGTTTCATGTATATTTCCAAGCTTATCTCCCTAAAACAAAAAAGGAGCTTATTGATTATTTTCTTTTTCTTCCCCTCCTATTAGTTTGCTTCTGCAATGCTAATAATATAGTGTTCACATCCCCGTTATAATTTTCCATGCCACACTATTTATTTATTTTTATTTATTTATTTGGCTGTGCCGGGTCTTAGTTGCGGCACGCGGGATCTTCGTTGTGGCGTGCGGGATCTAGTTCCCTGACCAGGGATCAAACCCAGGCTCCCTGTATTGGGAGCGCGGAGTCTTAACCACTGGACCACCAGGGAAGTCCCATGCAACACTATTTAAAATATCAACTTACTAATCACTTCTTTCAGAGGGTGACATCTCTGAACGAGGCTTGGCTGCCATATCCGGAAGCTCTACGGACCCCTCTAGAAAACACTGGCCAACTTTACTCCAGTGTTTTAAAGTGTGGTCATGGTCCCCCTGGCATTTTCTAATGTAGTTTTAATTGCTCTACCACCTCTTTTATAAAATGTCCACTTTCTTGTCACTTGAGCTAAAAGGCAGATTTTCTTGTTTCCTCTAGATTTCAGAGCATTCTGGAGTGCCTTTAGTGAAATTCACTCAGGGGAACACTGATTCCCCTCTCACACTTATCTCGAAGAAGTCAGTTCTGTGCAACCCTTTAGCCCCGGGGGGGGGGGGTCACCAAATTTTTCTGTAAAGGTCCAGATAGTAAATATTTTAGGCTTTACAGGACAAGAGGAAAATCAAGAAATATTATGTAATCCTGCTCTAGTCTCCTGCTTCTCCTCACTGGCTCCTATAGAAAATCCTCTAAAATAGGAGCATCTTAATACCTCAGAATATTTGCACCACCTGTTTTACCTATCTGGAATGTTCTCTTGTCTAATGACAAAAAATTTTTTCTACAATTTTTTTGAAAATGAAATTCAAAATATCATAGTAATTGAGTGTAACTTTTTTATAATCCAGGTATACTGATGAGAATAATGGAATTCTTTTGAGATAATATTTTGCTTAATTGGGTTTCAAAATCCGTGACCCTGTCATCAAATGTTGAGCTGTCAATGCTGAGCTGTAATGAGACTTTGTATATTTCATCTTTGAAAATGTCTCTCAGCCAGATGGTACTGCCAATGCTGCATGATTTTAATTGAGCATAGTCATTGTGGGATGGCATGTATAGAATTCTCTTAGATTCTTCTCTGGATATTTGCCTTTCAGCTTGTTTTTACATTGCAGATTAATCCTCTTCAGTTGAAGGTTGGGTGGAAACTCCTCAATTGCCCAATTAAATAGATTTTGAAATACGGATATTTCCATTGCACTTGGCATCAAGTTCTGAAAAATTCTGCTGGAACTGTAATTGGAGCTCAGAAAATATATCTGCTGCAAATTTGTGTGGGAATGAGATCTTGCTTCTTGTTTTAACTTTTGACAGCACAGGAAGTTTATAAAGCAGCTTAACATTCCTTGTGATTCAAAACAACGTTAGTTATTGTCAAAATGACTGCTGCGGTATACATTTCACATATAAGCACTGTTTTTCCCTGTCATCTTATTTTACTTTTTGTTTTTGTTTATTGGCCTCACTACATGGCTTATGGGATTTCCCGAACCAGGGATTGAGCCTTGGCCCTCAGCAGTGAGAGTGCAGAGTCCTAACCACTGGACTGCCAGGGAATTCCCATGCCCTGTCATTTTAGGTTGAATTCACTGAGAAACATTATCAAGTCTGTAGCAAAAGCTAATTTCCAAGGCCATTAATTATTCAGTGATGATGGTTTAGAATGGTGCTCTGCTGTGAAAAATTTCAGCCTTGGCTCTGAACTGAAAAAAACTGCAATAAAATTTGACCACTGCTAAGCCATCAAACTGCTGTGTGGTGGGGCAATTCAGGCTATTCAGCTTCTAATTCTAACAAAAATTCACAGATCTGATGATGGATTAAAAATAACAGCAAAGGAAGTTTGCTGTGGGTAACTCTAGTTCAATAACACATGATAGATTCAAATATTTTCCGCAAATTAGCTCCTGATGAGTAATTTGAGTACAATGAATAACCATAGGCTCTAAACGCCTTACATTTTCTAGAGCTTTATAAATTTGTCCAAGTAAGCCTTTTTCTGCTTCACACATTTTTATCTCCAGCAAATGTAACACATCTTAGCAGATTCCCCTTCAGGTTGTGTCTAATTAGTGATTTCTCATCTTTTCTGAAAATATTCTTGCCACTAGTTGTTCCGTGCAGACTCTTCAAAGAGACTTTTTCTTTTTTAAAGATTTTTCCTGATGTGGACCATTTTTAAAAAATTTTTTATTGAATTTGTTACAATACTGCTTTTGTTTGTTTTTTAATTAGTCATCAATTTTATACAAATCAGTGTATACATGTCAATCCTAGTTGCCCAATTCAGCACACCACCATCCCCACCCCACCGCAGTTTCCCCCCCTTGGTGTCCATATGTCTGTTCTCTACATCTGTGTCTCAACTTCTGCCCTGCAAACCGGCTCATCTGTACCATTTTTCTAGGTTCCACATACATGCGTTAATATACAATATTTGTTTTTCTCTTTCTGACTTACTTCACTCTGTATGACAGTCTCTAGATCCATCCATGTCTCAACAAATGACTCAATTTCGTTCCTTTTTATGGCTGAGTAATATTCCATTGTATATATGTACCACCTCTTCTTTATCCATTCGTCTGTCGATGGGCACTTAGGTTGCTTCCATGTCCTGGCTATTGTAAATAGTGCTGCAGTGAACATGGGTGTGCATGTGTCTTTTTGAATTATGGTTTTCTCTGGGTATATGCCCAGTAGTGGGATTGCTGGATCATATGGTAAATCTATTTTTAGTTTTTTAAGGAACCTCCATACTGTTCTCCATAGTGGCTGTATCAATTTACATTCCCACCAACAGTGCAAGAGGATTCCCGTTTCTCCACACCCTCTCCAGCATTTGTTGTTTGTAGATTTTCTGATGATGCCCATTCTAACTGGTGTGAGGTGATACCTTATTGTAGTTTTGATTTGCATTTCTCTAATAATTAGTGATGTTGAGCATCTTTTCATGTGCTTCTTGGCCATCTGTATGTCTTCTTTGGAGAAATGTCTATTTAGGGCTTCTGCCCATTTTTGGATTGGGTTGTTTGTTTCTTTAATATTGAGCTGAATGAGCTGTTTATATATTTTGGAGATTAATCCTTTGTCCGCTGATTCGTTTTCAAATATTTTCTCCCATTCTGAGGGTTGTCTTTTCGTCTTGTTTATGGTTTCCTTTGCTGTGCAAAAGCTTTGAAGTTTCATTAGGTCCCATTTGTTTATTTTTGTTTTTATTTCCATCACTCTAGGAGGTGGATCAAAAAAGATCTTGCTGTGATTTATGTCAAAGAGTGTTCTTCCTATGTTTTCCTCTAAGAGTTTTATAGTGTCCGGTCTTACATTTAGGTCTGGAATCCATTTTGAGTTCATTTTTGTGTATGGTGTTAGGGAGTGTTCTAATTTCATTCTTTTACATGTAGCTGTCCAGTTTTCCCAGCACCACTTATTGAAGAGACTGTCTTTTCTCCATTGTATATCTTTGCCTCCTTTGTCATAGATTAGTTGACCATAGGTGTGTGGGTTTATCTCTGGGCTTTCTATCTTGTTCCATTGATCTATGTTTCTGTTTTTGTGCCAGTACCATATTGTCTTGATTACTGTAGCTTTGTAGTATAGTCTGAAGTCAGGGAGTCTGATTCCTCCAGCTCCATTTTTTCCCCTCAAGACTGCTTTGGCTATTCAGGGTCTTTTGTGTCTCCATACAAATTTTAAGATGATTTGTTCTAGTTCCATAAAAAATGCCATTGGTAATTTCATAGGGATTGCATTGACTCTGTAGATTGCTTGGGGTAGTATAGTCATTTTCACAATATTGCTTCTGCCAATCCAAAACATGGTATATCTCTCCATCTGTTGGTATCATCTTTAATTTCTTTCATCAGTGTCTTATAGTTTTCTGCATACAGGCCTTTTGTCTCCCTAGGTAGGTTTATTCCTAGGTATTTTATTCTTTTTGTTGCAATGGTAAATGGGAGTGTTTCCATAATTTCTCTTTCAGATTTTTCATCATTAGTGTATAAGAATGCAAGAGATTTCTGTGCATTAATTTTGTATCCTGCAACTTTACCAAATTCATTGATTAGCTCTAGTAGTTTTCTGGTGGTATCTTTAGGATTCCCTATGTATAATATCATGTCATCTGCAAACAGTGACAGTTTTACTTCTTCTTTTCCAATTTGTATTCCTCTTATTTCTTTTTCTTCTCTAATTGCCATGGCTAGGACTTCCAAAACTATGTTGAATAATAGTGGTGAGAGTGGACATCCTTGTCTCGTTCCTGATCTTAGAGGAAATGCTTCCAGTTTTTCACCATTGAGAATGATGTTTGCCGTGGGTTTGTCGTATATGGCCTTTATTATGTTGAGGTAGGTTCCCTCTATGCCCACTTTCTGGAGAGTTTTCATCATAAGTGGGTGTTGAATTTTGTCAAAAGCTTTTTCTGCATCTATTGAGATGATCATATGGTTTTTATTCTTCAGTTTGTTAATATGGTGTATCACATTGATTGATTTGCGTATATTGAAGAATCCTTGCATCCCTGGGATAAATCCCACTTGATCGTGGTGTGTGATCCTTTTAATGTGTTGTTGGATTCTGTTTGCTAGTATTTTGTTGAGGATTTTTGCATCTGTAGTCATCAGTGATATTGGTCTTTCATTTTCTTTTTTTGTAGTATCTTTGTCTGGTTTTGGTATCAGGGTGATGGTGGCCTCCTAGAATGAGTTTGGGAGTGTTCCTTCCTCTGCAATTTTTTGGAAGAGTTTGAGAAGGATGGGTGTTAGCTCTTCTCTAAATGTTTGATAGAATTCACCTGTGAAGCCATCTGGTCCTGTTGGAAGATTTTTAATCACAGTTTCAATTTCATTACTTGTCATTGGTCTGTTCATATTTTCTGTTCCTTCCTGGTTCAGTCTTGGAAGGTTATACCTTTCTAAGAATTTGTCCATTTCTTCCAGGTTGTCCATTTTATTGGCATAGAGTTGCTTGTAGTAGTCTCTTAGGATGCTTTGTGTTTCTGCGGTGTCTGTTGTAACTTCTCCTTTTTCATTTCTAATTTTATTGATTTGAGTCCTCTCCCTCTTTTTCTTTTTCTTTTTTCTTTTTCCACTGCCTGCAGTGTTGGTTTATTTTTTTTAATTTTTATTTATTTATTTAAATTTTATTTATTTATTTATTTATTTATGGCTGTGTTGGGTCTTCATTTCTGTGCAAGGGCTTTCTCTAGTTGCGGCAAGTGGGGGCCACTCTTCATCGCGGTGTGCGGGCTTCTCACTATCGTGGCCTCTCTTGTTGCGGAGCACAGGCTCCAGACACGCAGGCTCAGCAATGGTGGCTAACGGGCCCAGTCGCTCCATGGCATGTGGGATCTTCCCAGACCAGGGCTCGAACCCATGTCCCCTGCATTGGCAGGCAGATTCTCAACCACTGCGCCACCAGGGAAGCCCTCCCTCTTTTTCTTGATGAGTCTGGCTAATGGCTTATCAATTTTGTTTATCTTCTCAAAGAACCAGCTTTTAGTTTTATTGATCTTTGCTATTGTTTTCTTTGTTTCTATTTCATTTATTTCTGCTCTGATCTTTATGATTTCTTTCCTTCTGCTAACTTTGGGTTTTGTTTGTTCTTCTTTCTCTAGTTTCTTTAGGTGTAAAGTTAGATTGTTTACTTGAGATTTTTCTTGTTTCTTTAGGTAGGCTTGTATAGCTATAAACTTCCCTCTTAAAACTGCTTTTGCTGCATCCCATAGGTTTTGGATCGTGGTGTTTTCATTGTCATTTGTCTCTAGGTATTTTTTGATTTCCTCTTTGATTTCTTCAGTGATCTCTTGGTTATTTAGTAACGTACTGTTTAGCCTCCATGTGTTTGTGTTTTTTACGTTTTTTCCCCTGTAATTCATTTCTAATCTCATAGCATTGTGGTCAGAAAAGATGCTTGATATGATTTCAATTTTCTTAAATTTACTGAGACTTGATTTGTGACCCAAGATGTGATCTATCCTGGAGAATGTTCCGTGCACACTTGAGAAGAAAGTGTAATCTGCTGTTTTTGGATGGAATGTCCTATAAATATCAATTAAATCTATCTGGTCTATTGTGTCATTTAAAGCTTCTGTTTCCTTATTTATTTTCATTTTGGATGATCTGTCCATTGGTGTAAGTGAGGTGTTAAAGTCCCCCACTATTATTGTGTTACTGTCAATTTCCTCTTTTATAGCTGTTGGCAGTTGACTTATGTATTGAGGTGCTCCTGTGTTGGGTGCATATATATTTAAAATTGTTATATCTTCTTCTTGGATTGACCCCTTGATCATTATTTAGTGTCCTTCCTTGTCTCTTGTAACATTCTTTATTTTAAGGTCTATTTTATCTGATATGAGTATAGCTACTGCAGCTTTCTTTTGATTTCCATTTGCATGGAATATCTTTTTCCATCCCCTCACTTTCAGTCTGTATGTGTCCCTAGGTCTGAAGTGGGTCTCTTGTAGACAGTATATACATGGGTCTTGTTTTTGTATCCATTCAGCAAGCCTGTGTCTTTTGGTTGGAGCATTTAATCCATTCACGTTTAAGGTAATTATCGATATGTATGTTCCTATGACCATTTTCTTAATTGTTTTGGGTTTGTTTTTGTAGGTCCTTTTCTTCTCTTGTGTTTCCCACTTAGAGAAGCTCCTTTAGCATTTGTTGTAGAGCTAGTTTGATGGTGCTGAATTCTCTTAGCTTTTGCTTGTCTGTGAAGCTTTTGATTTCTCCATCAAATCTGAATGAGATCCTTGCCGGGTAGAGTAATCTTGGTTGTAGGTTCTTCCCTTTCATCACTTTAAGTATATCGTGCCACTCCCTTCTGGCTTGTAGAGTTTCTGCTGAGAAATCAGCTGTTAACCTTATGGAGTTCCCTTGTATGTTATTTGTCGTTTTTCCCTTACTGCTTTCAATAATTTTTCTTTGTCTTTAATTTTTGCCAATTTGATTACTATGTGTCTCGGCGTGTTTCTCCTTGGGTTTATCCTGTATGGGACTCGCTGCGCTTCCTAGACTTGGGTGGCTATTTCCTTTCCCATGTTAGGGAAGTTTTCCACTATAATCTCTTCAAATATTTTCTCTGGTCCTTTCTCTCTCTCTTCTCCTTCTGGGACCCCTATAATGTGAATGTTGTTGCGTTTAATGTTGTCCCAGAGGTCTCTTAGGCTGTCTTCATTTCTTTTCATTCTTTTTTCTTTAGTCTGTTCTGCAGCAGTGAATTCCACCATTCTGTCTTCCAGGTCACTTATCCGTTCTTCTGCCTCAGTTATTCTGCTATTGATTCCTTCTAGTGTAGTTTTCATTTCAGTTATTGTATTGTTCATCTCTGTTTGTTTGTTCTTTAATTCTTCTAGGTCTTTGTTAAACATTTCTTGCATCTTCTCGATCTTTGTCGCCATTCTTATTCTGAGGTCCTGGATCATCTTCACTATCATTATTCTGAATTATTTTTCTGGAAGGTTGCCTATCTCCACTTCATTTAGTTGTTTTTCTGGGGTTTTATCTTGTTCCTTCATCTGGTATATAGCCCTCTGCCTTTTCATCTTGTCTGTCTTTCTGCGAATGTGGTTTTTGTTCCACAGGCTGCAGGATTATAGTTTTTCTTGCTTCTGCTGTCTGCCCTCTGGTGGTTGAGGCTATCTAAGAGGCTTGATGGGAGGCTCTGGTGGTGGGTAGAGCTGACTGTTGCGGTGGTGGTCAGAGCTCAGTAAAACTTTAATCCACTTGACTGTTGATGGGTGGGGCTGGGTTCCCTCCCTGTTGGTTGTTTTGCCTGAGGCAACCCAACACTTGAGCCTACCTGGGCTCCTTGGTGGGGCTAATAACAGACTCTGGGAGGGCTCACGCCAAGGAGTACTTCCCAGAACTTCTGCTGCCAGTGTCCTTGTCCCCACGGTGAAACAGAGCCACCCCCCGCCTCTGCAGGAGACCTTCCAACACTAGGAGGTAGGTCTGATTCCGTCTCCCCCGGGGTCACTGCTCCTTCCCCTGGGTCCTGATGCGCACACTATTTTGTGTGCGCCCTCCAAGAGTGGGGTCTCTGTTTCCCCCAGTCCTGTCGAAGTCCAGCAATCAATTCTCACTAGGCTTCAAAGTCTGATTCCCTATGAATTCCTCCTCCCGTTGCTGGACCCCCAGGTTGGGAAGCCTGACGTGGGGCTCAGAACCTTCACTCCAGTGGGTGGACTTCTGTGGTATAAGTGTTCGCCAGTCTGTGAGTCACCCACCCACCAGTTATGGGATTTGATTTTACTCCGATTGCGCCCCTCCTACCGTCTCATTGTGGCTTCTCCCTTGTCTTTGGATGTGGGGTATCTTTTTTGGTGAGTTCCAGCGTCGTCCTGTCGATGATTGTCCAGCAGCTAGTTGTGATTCTGGTGTTCTTACAAGAGGGAGTGAGAGCACGTCCTTCTACTCCACCATCTTGGTTCCTCTCTCTCCTTTTATTTTTAAAAGTAAATATCTGCGTGGCGGCGGCTGCTTTCGGCCTCGGCGTGCATCACTCGGTGGGGCGACCACGGTGTGGACCGCGGGGGCGGCGGGCGAGCCGGGAAGCCGAATGCGTCGGGTGCCATCTGCTCCCACCCGCGGTCCCGTCGGTGACAGAGCCGCGACCTGCGTGGGCAGCGCCTCCAAGACCCGGCTGAGGTGCCGGCTCCGGCCGACGTGGACTCTCCGGAGCACTTGGTGACTCCTGCTTTTGTTTTTTTATGTTTTGGTTTTTGGGCTGCGAGGCATATGGGATCTTAGTTCCCTGACCAGGGATTGAATCCGCACCCCCTGAATTGGAAGGTGAAGTCTTAACCACTGGGCCACCAGGGAAGTCCCAAAGAGGCTTATTCTTTGGTGACATCAAACTCAGCAGTGACACCTCATCAAATAAAAGCAACTGGACAGTATTGGTGACATCTATCAACTCACTGATAATCAAGGAAAATCAGTCACAATAATTTGTCTTGTTTTTTGTTTTTGTTTTTGTTTTTGTTTTGCTGCACCAAGCAGCTTGTGGGACCTTAATTCCCTGACCAGGGATCAGGCCCACGGCAGTGAAAGCGCCAAGTCCTAACCACTGGACCGCCAAGGAATTCCCTGTCCTGTTCTTTAATTGACCATTGATGGTGTTCCCAATATCCTCAAGTCTTTGAGCAACTTTCTCACTGAATGTCTAAAGCAAGTTTATTTTATCTGGATACCTTTCTTTGGCTGCTAAAATCAACACAATTCAATTAGCATCAGTAAGTGGCTCTCTCTGGCTAACAAATCAGCCACTTAGAAACCCACTTTGGTGGCAACCTCATTTTCATTTTTTATTTTTGTGAAGAAATTACAATGAGATATTCCATTTGAAATTTTCTATTTTTTTTAACTGTTGGTTTCCTCTGAGTTGGGAATACAGTGACGACTGCTTTAGTCTAAGTTGATGTATATTGCATTCTTTTAGCACAGATGGAGTGTCATTGCATCATCAACGCAATGTTTTGCTGTCGACTTCAGTAACAAAATAATCTACACTCCACTTTACCTTAAAATTGTGATATTCAAAGTCTGATTTTCTTCTTTTGACCATGGATGTGCACTGGCAATAAAAAAATAAGATGCTGTGGGACAGTGATAACGTGGCATTCAAAACGCTGTTGAGTCATCATTGCAGAGGATGAGAGCAGCTCACCCGGCCTCTGTCACACTGCTCAGATCTGCCATTGCAGTGCAAAAGCAGCCACAGATGACATGTGGCTTTATTCCAATGGATGTGAGTGTAGCTTTTTTTTTTTTCTGGAAATTTTATTTTATTAAAAAAATTTTATTGGAATATAGTTGATTTACAATGTTGTGTTAGTTTCAGCTGTACAGCAAAGTGAATCAGTTATATGTGTACATATATCCACTGTTTTTTTAGATTCTTTTCCCATATAGGTCATTACAGAGTATTGAGTAGAGTTCCCTGTGCTATACTGCTATACAGTAGTAGGTCCTTGTTGTTTGTCTGTTTTATATATAGTAGTGTGTATATGTCAATCCCCATCTCCCAACTTATCCCTCCCCCCCTTACCCCCTGGTAACCACAAGTTTGTTTTCTACATCTGTGACTCTACTTCTGTTTTGTAAATAAGTTCATTTGTACCGTTTTTTTTAGATTCCTCATATAAGCGATATCATATTTGTCTTTGTCTGACTTACTTCACTTGGTATGATAATCTCTAGGTCCATCCATGTTGCTGCAAATGGCGTTATTTTTTTCTTTTTTATGACTAATATTCCATTGTATATATGTACCACATCTTTATCCATTTATCTGTCAATGGACATTTAGGTTGCTTCCATGTCCTGGCTATTGTAAATAGTGCTGCAATGAACATTGGGGTGCACGTATCTTTTCAAATTATGGTTTTCTCCAGGTATATGCCTAGGAGTGGGATTGCTGGGTCATATGGTAGTTCTTTTTTTTTTCATTTCTTTCTTTTCTTTTTTCTTTTTTTTGGCTGCACAGCACGGCATGTGGGATCTTAGTTCCCTAACCAGGGATTGAACCTTTGCCCCCTGCAGTGGAAGCACAGAGTCTTAACCACTGGACCGCTGGGGAAGTCCCTGTTTGTAGATTTTTTTTTTTTTGATGATGGTCATTCTAACTGGTATGAGGTGATACCTCATTGTAGTTTTGATTTGCATTTCTCAATTAGTGATGTTGATCATCTTTTCATGTGCTTTTTGGCCATCTGTAAGTGTAGCTTTGTGCATGAAAACTTTATTTATGGGCCCTGAAATTTGAATTTCACATACTTTTGTTGTGTCATGAAATATCCTTCTTTTGATTTTTCTTCTCCAACCACGTAAAGACGTAAAACCATTCTTTGCTCACAAGCCACACAAAAACAGTCAGTGGGCTGGATTTGGCCCATGGATTTGCCATCTTTAGACCCAAAATCTTCCATATTGAATGTGTGCCTTTTGTCCTGCTCCCAGTATGACCCAGGATTTCTAATAGATATTCTTTTCCCTGAAACAGACCCCTGGTTACAACCACACACCCCTGATAAATACATTCAGTACTGGTTTGCTTCTTACTCCATCTCTATGTCTGGTCAGTTCTCTGTTTCACAGTATTTATCCCCAGACAGCCTGGCACATGATTCCTTGTTACATCCACAGCACCATCAACACTCATCCCAGATGGAGCTCCCTCATCCAGGTATAGGATTACATCCACAAGGACTGACTTGAGCTACCAGAGTTAGGTTCTAGAACACAGAGCATGGGCCAAATATTACCCACACCTGCAACACAAAACTACTTCTCTAATCCCTTGTTTCATCTGAGACTGAGGCAAAAAGCAGTGATTCTTAACTCTTGCTAACATTTCATCACCTGGGTGGCATAAAATGAAAAGCTCAGGCCTCATCTCAAGAGACTAATTTAATTGAATTGACATGGGGAGACCTGAGTACTGTATTTTAAAAAATATGTAATGCATTCATATGGTTCAAATACAAAAATCATACAAATGATATTCATTGAGAAGTCTTATTCCCACCCTATCTATCTTGGAGGTCCCTGTGTTTTACCATTTTAAAAAAAATTTTTACTTATTAAGGCCACCCCAGGTCTTAGTTGTGGCACGCGGGATCTTCATTGTGGCATGTGGGATCTTTAGTTGTGGCATGCAGACTTAGTTGCAGCACACATGTGGGATCTAGTTCCCTGACCAGGGATTGAACCAGGGCCCCCTGCATTGGGAGCACGGAATCTAACCCACTGGACCACTAGGGAAGTCCCTGTTTTACCATTTTTATTTGCCTCTTGTGTATTATACAAGTGTTTCTTTATGCAAGTAAAAAGAAGAATATTTTTATTTTCCCCCATTCTTACACTAAAGGAAACATTTTATCCACTCTTCTGGATCTGGCTTTTAAAAAAATCTAATAAGATATCCTGGAAATATTTCCATATCAGTATGTAGAGAACTTTGTTTGTTTTTACATTTGCATGCTATTCCATTGTGAAGATATACCGTAGTTTATGTAACCAGCCTCCATAGACAGATATTCAAATTATTTCCAAACTTTTGTTGTTATAAACAATGTCACAATGTATAACTGTATTTGTACGCCTGTAATTTCACATGTATACAGGTGTCTTAATCTGTTTGGGCTGTTAAACTACCGTAGACTGGGTGGCTTATAAACAGAAATTCAATTCTCACAGTTCTGGAAGCTGGGAAGTCAAGGATCAAGGTGCTGGCAGATTCGGTGTCCGGTAAGGGCCCACTTCCTCGTTCCTGTGTCCTCACATGGTAGAAGGGGCAAGGGAGCTCTCTGGGGTCTCTTTGGTAAGGGCACTAATTCCTTTCATGAGGGCTCCACCCTCATGACCTAATCACCTCCCAAAGACCCCACTTCCAAATACCATCATCATATTGGGGATTAGGTTTCAACTTATGCATTTTGGGGGGACACAAACATTCAGTCTATAAGAGCAGGTCTTTCTGTGAATGAATTCCCAGAAATGGGACTGCAGATTAAAGGATATATGCACATCCACAGATATGGTCAAATTGCCCTCTGTAACGCTTGCACTATTTTGTCCTTCAGTAGTAACAGAAGAGAACACCTGTTTCCCCACAGCTTCATCAACAGTGTGTGTCAGACCAGGCTGGGTGTATGCAACAGTGGCTTCAATGGCTTAACACAAGAAAGGTTTATTTCTGACTTAGTCACAGACAGGGCATGTTCCTCTGAGCATCGACTCAGCAATCTAGGCTGGTGGAAGCACCACGGTCCCGAGGCTACACCAAGCACAACACTTGAACTTCTCACTATTGTTGAATTGAGGAGCAGAACTGGAGAGTCTCTTTAGCTGATGTTTCATCCCAGAGGAAGTAGGTTAATTCTGCTTGCATTTTACAGACGAGGATGAGTCACATGACACGCCTAAATGAAGAGAGAACGGGAATTGCATTCTCTCCATATTCTCAGAAGTAGAGGAGAACCGGATATTGGTGTAATTATATGTCCAACTTTCAGATTCTTGGAACCTGATAGGTGGAAAAAATGTTCAGAGTAGTTTAATTTTGCATTTCTCTTATTAGGAGTGAGGTTGAGAATCTTTTCATATGTCAGTATTTTCTGAAGCCCCTAGCTAATTCTAATGTGCATCCTGATTTGTACTTCCTGGAGATTTCCTGCTCAGTTTTGACTTTCCATCTGAGAGAAATATCTTTTCCCTTCCACAATGAGTAGGACAATGGTGATTGACTTGTCCTGCAGCTGAAACCCTGCCTTTTAAGTAATAGTAGTAGTTTGATTCTCATTCTAAGATAACTTTCAATCCACAATATAGCATTTATGCCATACTTAGGTCCCATTACGGGAGGCAGGATGGCCATTCTGTAATAGTGAGAGCCAGAACTAGAGATTTTTGCCTGAAAAAAACTAGGACTCTGGCTTACCTGCTGCGAGAGTCTTGCATCACATCCTGGGATTACCACCTATATTTGAGAGACGAAGTTTCTTAAAATAGCTTTTCCTTGTGCTCTCATCTCTATACGGGAACATCCTTTTATTTTTTAATTTTATTTGAAGTTTTTTTTATTATTATTATTTTTTTGGCCACACCTCGAGGCTTGTATGTGGGATTTTAGTTCCGTAACCAGGGATTGAACCTGGGCCCTTGGCAGTGAGAGTGCAGAGTCCTAACCACTGGACCGCCAGGGAATTCCCAGGGAACATCCTTTTAATGATGTAGGCGGTGGACAGAAAACTTCAATCCCTTTCCTCACACAAAATGAAACCCTCAAAAGCTAGCCTGAAAGCATGAACACTTTTTTTTCCTACTCAGGTCCCTCTTTACACATTTTAGTTTCCTACCCATCATAATAGCAGTTCCTCTGAACATCTTGGCTTCTGAAAATGAAGACTTCGTTTTTGTTTAACACCCCAGATCACCTAGGATCCTCTTAATTCCCAGTGCAAATCCTATTAAAAAGCAGTGATGACTCAGCTTGGGGTTCAACCCTCCTGCGATTAGGCAATCAGATGGCTCCATTCCTGCAGCTCTAGAATGACTCAGTGACCTTAGGAGAATTTACTCACCATGGACTCATGATATAACCATCTTTCCTAGGCCAGCTTTCTGCTGTGATGATTAGAAACCCTAATTCAAAATAGTCGAAGCAGTAAGGGTATCTGTCATTCCCCATAACACAAGGGCTGTAATCAGGCAGCTCAAGAACCAGGATGTCCAGACCCTGGGTGTGCTTCTCTGATTTTCTTTCTTCTTTTTTTAAAAATAAATTTATTTATTTTATCTATTTTTGACTGCATTGGGTCTTCATTGCTGCACACGGGCTTTCTCTGGTTGCAGCGAGCGGGGGCTGCTCTTCGTTGCAGTGCATGGGCTTCTCATTGCGGTGGCTTCTTGTTGTGGAGCATGGGCTCTAGGTGCAGCAGGCTTCAGTAGTTGTGGCACACGGGCTCAGTAGTTGTGGCTCACGGGCTTAGTTGCTCTGCAGCATGTGGGATCTTCCCAGACCAGGGCTCGAACCCGTGTCCTCTGCATTGGCAGGTGGATTCTTAACCACTGTGCCACCAGGGAAGTCCTTCTCTGACTTCCTTGGTCTAAATACCTTCAGATTTTGGCTTCATCCTCTGGCTGGTGGCTAGGTGGCTTCAATTACCCCAGGCCTCACCCAATCCAGTCATGACGAGGCCCAGTGGAGGAAGGACTGTTGTTCCTTTGTATCCCTTTTTAAGAGCAAAGAGCATGTCCTCTGGAAACCTCCAGAGAGATTCCCCTTCCCATCCCTGACCCATGACCCATTGGGTCACATTCTCATTCTTAAAGCGACCGGGCAAGAGTGGGCCACCCTTGCCTGACTTGCACTGAACAAGACTGGGGCTTTGGCATCAGGAAGAAGAAAAATGACTTCTGGGTAGATATTCAAGCAAACCAGACTAAAACTGCCCCTTACTGGAATTCAGGAAAGAAGCCCTTTCTAAGATCCTGAGATAATGGACTTTTAGGGGGTGAATACACTTGGCCCATGTGTGCTGAGCATCTTCTGGGAGCTGGGGGGTGCAAAGGTGAAAACCACACAGCCCTGCCTGGTGGCCCTTAGTCTACAGGGAACTAAGCACCAGGAGATCTTCTGATTTTAACCTGGCTTCTCCAGTAGCCTTCCTGCCGGGAGGGAATGGGCTTTGCAGTGGTAGTGAGAATTTCACTCCCCCTCCCCAGTTTAATTGAGGCATAATTGATACATAACCTTGTAATAGTTTCAGGTGTACAACATGTTTCAATATATGTATATATAGTGAAATGATCACTGTGATAAATTTTTTAAATTTATTTTTATTGGCATGTAATTGCTTTACAATGTTGTGTTAGTTTCTGTTGTACAATGAAGTCAATCAGCTATATGTATACCTATATCCCCTCCCTCCTGGACCTCCCTCCACCCGCCCCATCCCACCCATCTAGGTCATCACAGAGCACCGAGCTGAGCTCCCTTCATCATGATAAATTTGGTTAACAGACATCACCTCATATAAGTTTCAATTTTCTTTCTAATTTTTTTATCCCCTACTCCCAATTATCCCTCTCCCCCCATTTTTTTTCTTGTGATGAGAACTTTTAAGATTTATACTCTCAGCAAATTTCAAGTATGCAACATACAAATACACAATCCAGTGTTGTTAAGTACAGTTGCCATGCTGCCCATTACATCCCCAGAACTTATTTATAACTGGAAGTTTGTGCCTTATGACCACCTTCACCCATTTCACCCACCCCCATTCCCCACCTCCGGCAGCCACCACTCTGCTCTCTGTTTTTATTTTGTTATTTATTTATTTGTTTTGGCTCCGCCACGTGACTTGCAGGATCTTAGTTCCCCGATGAGGGATCGACCGTGCCCCGTGCAGTGGAAGCACCGAGTTCTAAACACTGGACCGCCAGGGAAGTCCCTGTTTTTGTTTTGTTTAGATTCCACATATAAATGAGATCATACAGTATTTGTCTTTCTGTCTTATTTTACTTAGCATAATGCCGTCAAGTTCCATCCACTTTATTGTAAATGGCAGGGTTTCCTTCTTTTTTATGGGTGAATAATATTCGGGTGCATGTGTATCTTACATCTTCTTTTTCCATTCATCTGTCGATGGATACTTAGGTTGCTTCCACATCTTGGCTATTGTAAATAGTGCTGCAGTGAACATTGGGGTTCAGATACCTTTTCGAGATAGTGATTTCGTTTCTTTTGGATAAATACCCAGAAGTGGAATTGCTGGATCATATGATAGTTCTATTTTTGACTTTTTGAGGAATCTCCACACTGTTTTCCACAGTGGCTGCACCAGTTTACATTCCCACCAACCGCGCACAGGGGTCTCCCCTTTTCTCCACATCCTCACCAACACTTTTTATTTGTTATCTTTTTGATGACAGCCTTTCTGACAGGTGTGAGGTGATAGCTCATTGTGGTTTTGACTTGCATTTCCCTGATGACTAGTGATGTTGGGCACATTTTCATGTACCCACTGGACAAGAATTTCACTTGTCTGTGTGAAGGCCCTTCCGGCCTTCGTTTTTTTTTTAAAGCCATTCATTTACAGAAACCTGCTGAGTGCTTGCCCTGTGCTGGGCACAAGCTCTGGAGTCCCATCGACTTTGCAGCTTACACGCCAGCTTAAATTGTTTGACAATTATATTTCTTGTTGTAAATGAGTAATTTTGGCCTTCTAGCTCATTTTAAAAGTCGTTTTTGGGAATTCCCTGGTGGCCCAGTGGTTAGGACTCGGTGTTTTCACTGCTGGGGCCCGGGTTCAATCCCTGGTCGGGGAACTAAGATCCCGCAAGCCGCGGGGTGCAGCCAAAAATAAATAAATAATAAAAAATAAAATAAAATAAAGTCATTGTTACTTTGGCGAGTCTCTGTAAGAAACTGGCCCGCTCTGGCCTGTGGCCCTGGAACCCCCACTTGGGGCTGTGGAAGTGGTATCATGTGCTAGCTCCCCTAAAAGCACTGTTGTTGTAACCATGGTGGGAGCCAGAGCAGGTTTTTAAGTGGTGGGGTGGCATGATTAGCACCAGCCTGTCTCCAAGAACTGAAACTTCAAAGTAAAACGTTAAAAAAAAAGTCAATCAAACCCTAGCAGAACTTGATTTTGACTTAATTTCTAAATGGCCTGGAGGTGCCCCTGGTTTGAGGTTTGTCTCTGGCCTCTGTGGGTCCAAAGCCCTAAAAGCCGCCTCTGTGGGGGAAGCAGTGTTGTGCATGTTCATGCGACTTGCTTCACTCCTGGCTCTTGGCCTACTTTCAAGTCGGGTCCTGCCTAGACTTCGGGAGAATTCTTCTGGGAGAATTTGAGGCACTAAAGTGCAAAGATCCACGTCAGTCATCCTCTGCTCTGAGCGCCAGGGCCAGCGCCCACACTTCAGCCTGGTGATCCAGTCAAGGAGCCAGACCCTCTCCCGAGGCCTCAGGCCAGAGCTCTGGCTTCTCACTTGCCTTCTTCGGCTCTGCTGGCAGCCCCAGGCAGGAGGCCTGCTCTGGAACTCCAGCCACGAAAGCACCTGGTGACTCCAGGGCTGGAAACCCCACTATTTATAAAAGTCTATAGGGGGGACTTTCCTGGTGGCGCAGTGGCTAAGAATCTGCCTGCCGATGCAGGGGACACAGGTTAGAGCCCTGGTCCGGGAAGATCCCACATGCCGCGGAGCAACTAAGCCTGTGCGCCACAACTACTGAACCTGAGCTCTAGAGCCCGCAAGCCACAACTACTGAGCCCACGTGCCACAACTACTGAAGCCCGCACACCTAGAGCCCGTGCTCCGCAACAAGAGAAGCCACGACAATGAGAAGCCCGCGTACCACAACGAAGAGTAGCCCCCGCTCACCGCAACTAAAGAAAGCTCGTGCGCAGCAACGAAGACCCAACACAGCCAAAAATAAATAAATAAAATAAATAAATAAATAAATAAATAAATAAATAAAAGTCTATAAAAGGTGTTAATTACTAGGGTCCTTTTGAGTCCCCATCTCAGCTGGGCCTTTGACAGCCCTTCCCTGATGATCCACCTCTACCGTCCTCTCTCTCTGTTTCCGCCAAGAAGATAAAGGCTGTCAGATGTCAGGTCCCTGCCACCCCCCTCCACATTAATATGTTGAAGCCCTAAACCCCCAGAACCTCAGAACGTGACATTTGGAGACAGGGTCTTTACAGAGGTAATTAACTTAAAGTGAGGTCATTAGGGATGGACACAGGGAAGACGATGTGAAGATACTGTTTGGCCTGTGAGCCTAAAACATCCAATCTCTGGCCCTTGAGGGTGTGCCAAGCCCTGAGCTAGACAGTGTTGCAGAGGCGCCGGGAGGCAGGACAGATGGGTTGACAGGCTTTCAAGAAGCACGAGACGTGGCAGCCAGGACCAAACACCTGAGGACTCAACAAGGAGGGTCCCCCCACAACCAGCTCTTTGAAAAGGACCTCACAGGAGGCAAAGCTCGATTAAAAAACAACTTCACGTTTTATTTTAAGGAATATGGTCATTTGTGGAGTTGAAGGCATGAAGTACAAGAGCTGCTCTGACACACACTCTGAGCAGAAGCCCCTCCCGTGTGCACTTGTAACGACTCGCTCATCGTTTTGTACACATTTCACCCATCACAGCTGAAGATGCTTAACGACATTGGTAACTTTAAAAATTCTGCAGAAAAGGCCTATGTAGGCAAAGTATAAGATTTTTACTAAATTGGTGTGGTGTACACTTAAAATCACATATTCACAAAAAGAAGTTAAAGAAAGAGAAATTAAAATGCACTTATGTACTTCCATTCTTGCCACCTGAGGTAAATTCAGGTCTCCTTTCCTATATAACGCAAAAAAGACGTCCACGAGGCAACCTGCCACTGTTAACTACAAATCACTACGTTAGAAAGTTCCTCCGAAGGAGAACGCGCTTATTGTTAAGTTAGGAGCACACTTAACATGTAACCAACCTTGAGTTAGAAAAGCCACTCTTTGGAAGGCACAATTTGTTTCCAGGTCGACCGTGGAATTCCAGATCTGTCTTCCGGACCCCATGCGGCAAGAAGGACAACCCCAGCCGGGCACCCCTGTGTCTCCCTGACACGTGTGTCCAGAGGGCAGAGTTTTTCCTCTGCTCACCGTCACCACACGCAGGTCCTGGAGGCTCCTCTGGTCCTCCTTTGTTCTCTGAGAGTGTGAGCAGCTCTGCTGTGTGAAGCAGCAGCCACTGGCCCTCAGTGGGTGCGGGAGCAGGTGGGGACCCGGCAGAGATGCTGCCCAGCACGAGGATGAGACAGGCCCTTGGCCCAGGCCTTAGAATGAGGGATGTGAACAAGAACAGAACCAAATATACGGGGAGACATGTGCGAGGGAAACGTTTCTAGAAGAGTGAGGGCAACTCTCCCTCCACAGCTTGGGGTAAAAAAGGGGGTGGTGGTGATCGGCTTCATCAATCCAACAAAAGACACAAAATAAGGTGCTACTTTGCTTCAAATTGGTTAAATCACTAACCCCATTATGTGAGAGGAGGGCTGCAGACAGTGTTTGGCAGTGGCCTTTGTCTGTGTTTATTCGAATGGAGAAGCTCAGGTCTAGGTGTGCTAATCTCCACGTGTCTATGCCCGAGGGTGAGGAGCAGGAACAGTTACCCTGACACCCGTTGAGGAAGGCGGCGTCATGGAGGAAAACCCGGGAACGATGCCGGGTGGACAGGCACCCCTGGGCTGCCCTGCATCCTGGTGTCACACTTCGGAGCAGCCTTTTTGCTGGAGGCCCTGTGAACTCATTCAGTGTGGGCCTGGTGGACATGTAAAATTTTTCCTTTTTCCACTTACCAGGAGAACAACCATGATGGGCTCGTGATAAGCAGATGTGGGTCTGATTATCTTCCACAGCATCCGCACACCCTGTGACATTCCCAGTGATGTGGGTCAGACTCGCAGGGCGGCTGGAACATGACAGAAAGTTGTGTCTGCCCACGTAGGCCATCATGTTTTTAGGAAAGTCAGGCATTATGGGATGGAACTTTTATATTTGAATTGCTACATAAACGCTGCTGCATTGCTGCTGCCCCTTAAAGACGTTCCTTTGCTTTAAGGGACTTTGTTTATATTCTACTGAAGCAAAGTGGTGAAGGTCACCATGCCGGGGCCAGGTTTCAAGGTGAAAGGCACTGTGATTTTAAGGTTTCCAACCTAATCTGTCTTATTAAAATCAGTCCCTTTCACCATCTTCAAAATATTTTAATTTATTTGCTTTTAAAAAGACCAGGACCTCGTGGCTTCAATTATTTTGTTGGAGGTACCAACGTAAAGAAATTCTTTTAAGTACAGAAATCAATTTTAATTAGTACTTTTAAATGATTCTCTTTTTTTGTAAAATGAAGAGAGAACAAGCTAGGCCAGGTAGAATGATAACGTCTGGGCTTTTTTTAAAAGCCATATCCTTCTGTGCACAGTCAGCGTCATTAGTGGAGTTCCAGTCCTAAAACTGGGGCCAGAGAATCAAGTGATGGGTCAAGGCATGTTGCCAGCAGCACAGAAGAGTGGGTGGGAATCCTAGATGGGCCAGGGGACCCCAGGCACCGAGTAAACATGTTTGGATGGGGGCCTGGTCCAGGTGACCTGAGGGCAGAGAGCTTGGTGGAGCACGTTTGTGTGATGCTCCTCTCTCACGCTCTGCAGGCCTCAGCCAGCTGGCCAGGGAGCCTCCAGCCAGGGCAGAACATGTTCCTAACCCCGTGCAGGGGCAGCGGGGCTCACCCAGCTCCCTATGTGCTTCCAGGCGTCACAGTGAGCAGGGCTGGTCTGAACCCCCTCCTACTAAAATCAAACGCCTGCCAAGGGGCTCAGAGCATCACAATGTGCTCGTGGGGGTCGTGGGGAGAAGGATGCCTAAAAACGCGGGTCACGTGGCCCTCAGTGCTCTGCCTCGCGGAGGCCTGGGGACGAGAAGCACAGCAGACGGAAGCAGAGGCCGACATGACCACCACTCTGCCCGCACACCTCCAGTCAGGGCCCTCAGAGAAGTGGGGCACACGCTTTCTCTACAACAAAACCTCTTTTGAGACCCACTCTGTTACAACATTTGCAAACACATGTGAAATCACATTCTAAAGTAATAACTGAAATTTCTTGGGAGTTTAAAAGAAGACCTTTCAAATCTTTTCATCGCGATGGAGTGGAAATCCACCTCCGTCTTCAAAGCTGCCGAACTTTCCTCTCTGTGCTCTTGATGTTGATGTCTAACTTGTCCACTTTGGTTGTGAGGCGGTCAAGAATGTCGTCCTGCTCCTCAATCTCCGTCTGCATCCCCAGGGCGATGTCCTTCAGCCGGCCCAGGCCCACGGACAGCTCATCTGAGGGACAGGAGAGCACACACGGGCCTGAGCCAAGTCACAGCATCGGGACCTGCATCCCCAGATGCTCCCCCCATGGGCTTGGCAGCACTGTGGTCACTGACCCCTCCTCCCTAGAAGACAGGCCAGATGCCAGGGCGTTGGTTACATGTTCCAAAACATGTGCAAGTGAAGAGAAAGCAGTAGCGCTTAACAGGAAAGCCACTCCTCCCTGCTGCCCACTGGGACATCCACTGTTAGTACACGGTGTTTATTTTAGAAATTCATATAGAGCCACACACCTTTCAGCTGCCTTTGAACCTTACATCCCCAGCTCTCTAAAGCTGGGTAAAGCCCAGGTCCAGAGTGGCAAAGAGGAAGATCCCCATTTGGAAACACATCTGAGATACACCTCAGGCTTTTCCAGTGTTTGTAATAAGTATTTCCCTTCTTTTACAAAAAGTTGTAAAAATCAATCTCAATTCATTTTTAAGAGGAATAAGGTCTATAAGGACATGGTCGGCCTCGAGTATGTGAAGCGCTTCCTTAGCACAGTGACAAAGAAAGAACTGACCATGAGTGGGGAGGAGACCAGCCGAGGGGCCCGGGGTCCCCTGATGGGGCTGTGCAGACCACAGAGGGGAGTCGTGACATGACTGACTCTGTCCAGATGAATATAAAGCCCCTTCCCTGGGTGTGTGTGTGTGCACGTGTGTGCCCTGAATGTGTATGTGCATGTGCACAGGGTGTGGGGATGGGGTCACACCCAGAGCTGCTTTCTGCCCTTTTACTAGGAAAGAGCTGGGGGAAAACAGAAGAGGTGGTGCTTTGTAAGCCTTTTCACTATGTTAAAGATAAAACATTAAGTGAAAAAGGTCAAAATACACAAATAGTTGGCAATGGCACCACAAATCTAAGCAGAATCAGATTTTTTAGAAATGGTCTTCCTGGGACTTCCCTAGTGGCGCAGTGGTTAAGAATCCACCTGCCAACGCAGGGGACACGGGTTCGATTCCTGGTCCAGGAAGATCCCACATGCCACAGAGCAACTAAGCCCATGTGCCACAACTACTGAGCCCGCGTGCCACAACTACTGAAGCCTGCATGCCTAGAGCCCGTGCTCCGCAACAAGAGAAGCCACCACAATGAGAAGCCTGTGCACCACAACAAAGAGTAGCCCCCGCTTGCTGCAACTAGAGAAAGCCGGCATGCAGCAACAAAGACCCAACGCAACAGAAACAACAAAAAAAAAGAGAAAAAAAAAGAAAAGAAAGCCTGTGCCCGTGTCCCATGGACACTGACAGCTGTAAGGCCGCCCAGGTCTCAGGGAGCTGCTGGCAGCGGGGATGGCTTGGGACCCGCAAGGAGCTGCACTGGGGTGAGAAGCTGGATCAGGGAGGGCCGCCTGGCAAGGGACCGCCAGCAGGGCCAGGCGTCCAGGAGGGAGAGGGACCTGCCCGGGGCGGTGGTGTGGCCCCATCAGCAGGGCCCGTGGACGGCCGTGCTGGGGTCCCCTGCGCTGCTCTGTGTCCCGCTCACGCTGCCCGCCCCACTGCACACTCTCAGCCTCTGGGATGGGCTGTCCTAGGTCTTCTTCCTGCTGCACTCCCTGCATTCCTGAATCTCGCCCCCTGCATAGGTCTTCCCCCCAGCAGGCACCAGTGCCAGCCTTTCTTGGTGGGGACACCTTTGGTGGGGAGGACGGGGGGCCCGCCAGCCCCTGTGTTTCTCTGGAGTCAGGCCTGGCAGATGCACCCTCTGCCTGACGCCTTTGGCTCCAGGGCCGAGTCCAGAGGACAAGGAAGCGGTGACCTCCGGGGTGCCCCTGGGCTCCGAGGGCAGAGAGCAGTTGGGGTTCAGGGTGGAGAAACAGAAGGAATGACACCAAAGCAGTCGTCACTGCTGGACGGTGGAATCTGGGTGTTGGTTTCCTTAGGGCACTTGCCTAACTTCACAGTTTTCTACAATGAGTCTGTGTGCTGAGAAACAAAGCTTAAATAAAGGTTAAACAAAGGACGTGGGTCTGGCTCACGTGCTGTCTGTACCAGTGGCCCGGGCTGCTGGAGTGGGCACTGCCCTGGGAGAGCTGGGGGCCCATGTCCCCTGGGAGGAGGGAGCAGGGGAAGCATTCCTTTCTGTCTCACCCTCTTTGCCATCCCCTAAGGGGGAGGAGGGTTGACAAGTGACCTGGGTGGCCATGGGAGAGGTTTCCACACAGGGAGCAAAGGTCAGAGGGGGCTGCTGAGGGGCCAGCTCCTCCACCCGACTGCAAATAACCCCCTCCTCTCTCCATTCTCGCCTTCTGGGCCCTGGGTGTAAAGTAGGGACAAAACTGAACTTCTCCTGTGTTTCTGGAGACTGGTTAGGGAGACACCAGAGAAGCCAGCAGGTATATGGTTACGACAGGGCGCCTTGGAGCCCGAGGCCCAGGAAGCAGGGGGCCTGGCCACGCGGCCAAGGTGCTGCTGGCCCCACGTATGCCTGACCTGCTGGGCTGCCTCCCGCGAGCCTTCCAGTTTTGTTCACCTGACCCTCCCTGAGCCCAGGGCACACGGAGGAAGCGGGGTGGCACAGCCGGGTGGTGAGGGAGGTGGGCAGAGCCCAGGCTGCACGGGGCAGTCCCCAGACCCTGACCCTGTCGCTGTCACCTCCCAGACAAGAGGTGGGGACGGAGACAAGCGGGCAGACCCCAGAGAGGGTGAGGGGCTGGGATGTTGCACACGCGCGTGGGTGTGTGTGTGTGTGTGTGTGTGTGTATGTGTGCGTGCGCAGGGGTGGACACCGGGGGGCCCCGGCGCACCCAAGCCGTGGTGCTGGGGGCGGTGCTCTGGTCTTACCGAGGTTGCTGTCGATCCTCTGGTGACAGGTGCGCAGGTGCGGGTTCCTTGGGTAAGCCTCGGAGCTCAAGGCAGAATCGGCCCCTCCAGGGATGGAGTCTGAGTTGACAAAGAAACACCGGGAGGACGGTTAACTGACACACTTGAAATGCCGCTTCACAAAACTCATCTTTATCTGGAAAACGGGTGGAGGGACTAAGGTGGTCAGTTCTGAGGCCACCGAGAGAGGCAGGCGGGGGACGGGGAAGGGGCGGGAGGGAGATGCTTCCTGAGGGCAGCCCCTCGGAGATCAAAGAAGCCCAGCCTATGGGTCACCTGGTCAGACACGGACCCACGAGCTCAGGAAAGAGATTCATGCACGTAATGGTATGGCAGTTGGAGCAGCCACCATGCAAACCCACACAGGCTCCGGAAAAAGAAACGTTAAATGATGCACATTCGCCCCCAGAAATCTTCTCTGAACCTCAGTTTCCAAAGGCACACAGAAAAGCCCTGTCACCCAGGTTATGTCTTCTGGGGGCCATCTCTTTCTAGACTTGGGGTCTCTCCTTCAGCATGGCCTACGGAAGCCCCTCAGCGCACAGTCTTCTCCCACTTCCTCCGCGGCTTTCGCCTTCCCAGATCAACCTCCGGGCCCTCCTCCGCCAGGCCTCCCCTCGGCCGTGCCCACAGGCGGCACAGGAACCATCTGGCTACTTCCAATGTGCCTGGCTCTCTAGGGGTCGACAGAGCCCCCAGGAGGCCTTGATTCCTTTCCAGATGAGGGATGTTTCTGGGCCCATCATTTGATATTAACGGGACGATCTGACACAAAACACCTCCTATCTCACACTCTTTGTCCACACGGCCGCTTCTGCGCCCACTGGGCCTCGGGGGCTACGTTAGCCTCCTTCTCGCGCTGCAACAAAATACCACAAACCATCCTTCGGTTCTGGAGGTCAGACGTCCAAGCTGGGTCTCCCTGGCCTCAGACCCAGGTGTCAGTGGGGTTGGTTCCCCTCGAGGCACTTAGGGAGAATCCGATTCCCGGCCCCTTCCAGCCCCTGGAGGTCAATCCTTAGCAGCGGCCCCTCCTCCACCTGAGAGCCAGCTGCCCGGCACCTTCAAACCTCTCACTCCATCACTCTCTCCTCTGCCTCCTTCCCACTTGCAAAGGACCTTTGTGATTTCACTGGGTCCAACCGGAAAACCCAGGATAATCTCCTCACCTCAAGTCAGCCGATCAGCAACTGTACTTCCCTCTGCGACCACGATTCCCCTTTTGCCACGTGACCTGACATATTCCTGGGGCCTGGGGATTAGGCCGTGGATGTCCAGGGGGGTCATATCCTACTCAGCATAGGTGTTTCCCCGCCTGAAGATCTCAGAGCTATACAGGCCAGGCTCCCACTTCCTTATCCCTCCCTCCACGGGGGAGCAGGGCTGAACCCGCCATAACGCACACCCCCAGCTCCCTGAGAGAGGCACCGGGGCCCCTGACGCCCCTACCCAGTGCAAGGTGTCCCTGCAGAACCCGAGTGTGGGCAGGAGCACTGACCTGAGTCATTGAGCTCCCTGAGGTTTGGGTGGCTGGCCTGGTACTGTGCCTCCTGGTCTTTACTTGTACTTACGGCTTCTTTCAACCTTTGGATAAAAGTTACAAGAAAAAGAAAACTTTTAGAAAGGAAAACCACCTGTGACAGTGCAGTCTTTTCTAACAGTGCCCACGTGAGAAAATCAAATGCCTCTTCTGACCAAGATACAAAGCCAAATGAATATTCTAACTGCAATTATGAAAACACTGAATAAGGGGAGCAACCTACATTCTTTGTGTTACGGTAAGCAAGGTGTAGATTTTCTGTAATATGGTGATATTGTCTTTATAATAAAAGACAGATACAATGACCTGACATATGAGCAACAATCATGTTTTAGCAGAAGCTGAATTCTTTTATGTTTGAACACATGACATTTATATGCCGGCCAAAATTGCAGTATGATTTTATTATACCTCTAGCCAAAAATTTTGAGGAAAATAATCTCTAATTTTAAAATGATAATCAATGGGCAACTTGAATTAGATATGGGGAAGTTGGACATGAAGACTTTTTAAAGCAAAAATTCTGTGAAGTGAGTCACATCTATACTGATTAGAGTGAACATTCTCTCTTTCAAATTACCAGGAGCAGTAATTTACGGAGACCCAATTCACGCAGAGTTTGCAGACTGAACAGCGGTCACATCCACACAATCAAGAGCAGTGGAGAACGCTTCTTGTTTCAAAATGTCTTAAGACAAATCCCTCCCAGTGAGTAACTTTCAGGGTCCTTTGGTCCCTTTAAGGCATGAGAAGTGTCCTGAAAGGCTCGGCTACCCGCACTAAAACCCCCTCTGCTGCTTTGCTCCGGGCAGCTGGGCACCGCTCACCTGCTGCTAGGCTGGGGGGCGAGGGTGCCATTCTGCACAGGTGGGGTCTCTGTGGGTTTGGATCTGAAGTAATTGACGAGCCCCCCGAACACACTCTTGATGCTGTTGATGTGCTTCTGGCTGGTCTTCAGATCCTGCTCCATCTTGTCCACCATCTTCTCTGTGCGCTCCAAGGCCCCTCGCTGGCGCACGAGCTCCTGGGGAGGATGAGACGTGATGGAATTGCACCTTCTGTAGCTCCCCGTCACCCGCAGAGGCAGGCTCTCTGTAAATCCTCAGCCAGCACTTGGGGATGGCGCAGCCCCCACCCCAACCTGAGTCCCGCCCGAGCTCTGGAGGGGAAGGTGCCGGCACTAAGTGTCTCGTCCTGATTGCGATTAAACTCTGGTTTTGAACAACCAGCAGGCAGAGGTCGATCTGGAGTCGATATGCTGAATCTAGACACTTGAGATTTACCCCCATCAATGTCGCTCCCCTTCCCAGGGAGCATGACACACATATACACCAGCAGGGACGCAGGAGCTGGCGGGGAACATGCTCGAATGCGGGGCTCCGTCCCGGCAGGAGTGGCAGTGTAGAGTGGTCTTAAGTGGCAAGAGAACCACCAAGGGCAAAGGCTGGTGCCCCTAGCTGCATGTGCAGGCTGCCTGTGGCCCCTCACACCGTGTGTTCCCGAGAAAGGCCTTGTCTGGCTCCTTGCCCTCGGATTAGCCTGACGAGTGACTTTGCTTCCCTGAGTCCTCAGGCCAGCCTGACCAGTCTGCACCAGCAATGTGGTTTACAGGGTGGGGGGCCTTGAGCCACACAGCGTGACCTCTGGAGGGGCTGGAGACTCCAGTCAGCCAGGCGGGCAGCTGTGCCTCCTGGATGTCACACGTCACCATGGGGGGAGTGGAGGCTGCGCACGCAACTCCACAGAGAGGGGACAACGGGAAGCTGTGCTTGCTCTCCCGGACTCTGACCACCGGCCTGTCTCCCTTGAGGATTTTAATCTGCATCCTTTTGCTGTAACAAACCACAACCGTCAGTATAACAGCTCTACTAATTCTGAGTCCTTCTAGGGAATTGTTAAACCTGAGGGTGCTCTTGGGGACCCCACAACACCTCTAAACAGCACTTCTCACTCTCAGAGGCAGAAGGCTGCAGAGCAGACAGCCCCTGGGCTTCCCCAGCACAACTCCTGGTCAGCAAAGCAAGGTCCCCCAGACACCATGGCGGCCACGGGTGGACATTTTAGGAAGGAGCAGCAGACACGGCCAGATGCCACGGCGCTGGTGTGGGATGTATGACCTGCCTGGATGGTAAAGACCCGGCCTCACAAGGTGCCTCGTCACAGCTAAGGAGCCAGTAAGTTTGATCCTAGAACTTTTCAACAGTCGAATTCAATCACTGATACTTTATAAAATCTACTGGGAATTACTTAACCAAGCAGCTGTCCGTCTCCCTCCGTCAGCTTTTGCTTCAGGATAGGGTTGTGCTAAGAACTCTGGCTGCATCAGAACCAGCCCGGGCTGCCTTGGAGTGGAGGCTCCGGTCAGTACAGCCCCTCACCTGGAGAGGGGAAGGGTCTGCCCAGAGGATGAGGGCACCACCCCAACTCACGGGGACACCCAGAACAGAGGGCTGCGATGGCCTCCGTTCCCAGGCTGGAGAGGTGTCCGTCCCCCTGTGGTCCACCTCTCTGAACTGAAGGCCCAGCAGGGTTTGGCGATTGTCGAGTGCTGGAAAGACTCAATGAGGTGAGGGGGCCCCGCACGAGATCGTGTGCAGGATGTGCTGGCCGGGCTGCTGAGAGCATCCTGGCCCGACTCCCTTTCCGCTGATGCTAACCAAGCTGGCCACTCAGGCCCTCGTCCAAGGTTTGTTGCTGGACTCCCTGAACTGAGACCCTGGGCCCCACAAAACGTCACTGGCGCGTGCTCAGCAGCCAGAGCAGGCAGGCGGTCTCCCTGGCCAGGGTGGTGAAAGGGCACATGAAGACTGCGTCCACATGGGACACAAACAGGCAAATGCCCAGCATTAGGGGACTGGCCGCAGAAACAGAAGTCATCCACTAGAGGGACCACGACGCAGAAAGAGCATGGGACTTCCCTGGAGGTCCAGTGGTTAGGACTCTGCACCTCCACTGCTGGACTGGGCTCAATCCCTGGTCGGGGAACTAGGATCCCACAGGCCACTTGGTGTGGCCAAAAAAACCAAAAGAGCAGCGCATCACGTGTTGCTATGGAATGCCCTCCACCTTGTCAAGCAACGTGCAGTGTGGAATATACAGAACACTTCTGCTTAAGTTAAAATAAAAAAAAAAACCAAAAACATAAGTATAAGCAGGTTTTTATACACAGAATATCTCCACAAGGACACTGCAGGAACAGAAGGTGAGTGGCTGGGGGTGGGGAGGCAGCGGGTGGGAGGAGCCTTCACAGCCTTCTGTATCAACTCAATTTTGAACCCTGTGACTGGATAATCACTTCACAAAAATTATACATTAGGGAAAGAAAAGAAGAAACAAATTAAGCCCGAGAAGTGGAAGAGCCGTGTGGCCTACAAGTCTCTATGGTTCTGCACTGTGCTCCCCAGGCCGGCCCACCTCTCCTCTATCCTGTGGGGTCAGGACCTGAGGTGAGAGCCTTCCAGAGAGGTGAACCCTACAAGTTTCTCAGGAGAAGGGCAGCTCTCCTTCACTAGAGGTGACCTGACTAAGTAACTTTCCCACTGCTGCCACGCTGGGCCTAAAAAAGTCAAGTCCTCACCGTCTAAAACATGTGTCCTGTTTCGGCACCTCTCAGCTGGGTATGTGACGGGCACCTGTCTAAGTTAGGAGGTTAGTTTAGCGGTGATTTGGGTCTGCTGGGACAGAGCTCACCACCCCACCCCCCCATCCCCCAGGGGAATGAAAGAGCGATGAAAGGGATTCAAAGACAGTAAGACAATTTGGAGATTACGGGGTGGGGTGGAGACGGGGGTGCTGACCATTCCTGCCTCCTAGGGCCTCCAATAATTGAGAACTGATTCAATCCTGGATAAAATTCCATGTGTAATCACACTGATGACAGAGCCTGTCACCTGCTCAGTCATGATCATACCATACCTCTCACAGCAACACCTGGCTTGGCCATGCCAAGCCTCACGGCCTGAGGTGCCACTCTGCCTTTGCTCTCATGGTCCCCATTATTGGAAAGAAGGAACTTTGGGGGCAGTGTGGGGTTTGTCACCACAATCCTTATGAAACAACGTCATCCTCTGTGTTTTTGGCACTCCTGACCTGCCCTCTGACTGTACAGGGTCCTAAGCTCCTCCTCCAGGCCCTTTCCTGGAAGGCTTCCTGGGCGACACTTTCCTGCTCAGGAGCTGCGGCGCTGAGCCAGTGCCTTCGTGTGACTCTTCTCTTCCTTGGGAACGTCCCTCCTCCTCCTCCTATCTACACCTTAGCCTTAGTAGCCAGATTCCAGGGTATCCTCTGCCACAGTATTCTACTTTCCGTCACTCTGATTTCCTACTTCACCCATTCTCAGTTGCCAAAGATGTCTTTTTTTTTTTTTGGCTGTGCTGCTTGGCATGTGGGATCTTAGTTCCCTGACCAGCGATCAAACCCACGTCCCCTGCATTGGAAGTGCAGTCTTAACTACTGGAACACCAGGAAAGTCTCCAAAGATGTCTTTTTAAACAGTTCTTAGTTGGCTTCCTTGGGCCTGGGACCCTTAATCAAGTGACCCCTCCACCTGGGCCCTAAGACCTCAGGCAATCCTCCCAAATCTAAGTCAACATTTTCCGTTTAGACTGGAATGTAGGAATCCAGTAGACACAAGCAAAACTTCCTCAATGAGGCTAAAGACAGGCAGGTGGGCCACTGAGGGATCTGGTGATAAGGAGAAGTGGGGAAGGGAGATAACCCAAGGAAGTGGTAATGGGAGAATGATGGGACGGACCTCAAAACTGTCCAAGACTGTAAGTGACCAGGTCAGAGGGAACTTTGCCAGAGAAAAGAATTACGAAGAGACCCAGGGAAGAACATGATGCTTTAGCTTCCAGAACTACAAATGCTTAAGATGAATTATTTTTAGCTGATATAGCAATCACAGGTTATTACATTTTTAAAAACTTTCTAAAGAAATGCCCAACACAACTGTTTCATTAGTACGCTGAGGCGAGAATGTGGTGCCTAAGAAAGAACAGCTCTTACCCAAGGTCCTACTCTCTGAAACCATCTATGGACGTTAAGAAGAACTGCAGAAGCTGAGCTGGGACGGCAGACTGTCACAGACCGCTCCTGTCTCTCTAGGACATCTTCGTTGGGATCGGGAAGGAAACGTAAGGCCCTAGACTCGACCAGACTCGGGCTCCGGCGCACTCAGCAGTGTCCAGGCAGACAAGACCTTCACTCCCCTCCTGGCGAGGCGGAGGAGCGCTCAGTGCCAGGAAGAACCCAAGGCCCATCTTCTCGGACGCTTGACACCAGCAGGCACAGTCCTCGCTGGGTCACTCCAGGAGGAAGAGCTGAAGCCACGGGCCAGACTTCTGTCCAGGAAATGTGTAAAAGGAACAGACCCTCCACGTCCCTAACCCGGGGTCTGCTGTCTAGAATCCCTACTTACCTGGACCGGACAGCGTGGAAATGACCCCTGACGAGGCGTAGAAAAACAACAACTCTGTGGACTAAGCTCAGGAGATCGCCAGGGGCAAACTGCCCCTTTCGGGTGTGAAAACGCGCGTCTCTACGTAGCTAACAGATTGTTACCGACCGTCCAGTCACCAAAGTACAAGACCCGTCCTGGCTGACCGGTGGAGCCCCCAGGAGTCCCGGCGATCGCGGACTCACCTCGGAGGAGGCGACCCCGATCCTCTCGGACTCGTACATCAGGGACAAGGACCTGCCGGTGCTGGCGGCCGTGGCCTCGGCCCGGCGCAGCACCTCCTGCCGCAGGGCCTGCTGCCGGTCGGCGGGAGCGCCGGGCCAGTCCGCGAGGTCGCGGTTGTCCGTCCACGGCGCCGGCCGGACGCCCTCGTCCTCCGCGTCATCGTCGAACGGGTTGTAGCTTCGGGTGTAGGCCGACATGGCGCCAGCGCTCGGCCTGGGGCAGGCGGGAGGAGCCGGGCGCGGCCGAGGCGAAGAGCGCTCTCTGACCACGGGACAGCTGCCGTAGCGCAGAGAACCTACAGAAACTTCCGTAAGCCCGTAGCCGGCGCCGCGCAAACTCCTTCCGCCAGCCGCTCGCGGAGGCCCCGCCTGGGAGCCGACCATCGTGCCCCGCTGCGGGGGGGGGGGGCCCACCCGGCGCGCGCGGCCGCCGCAGGCCGCACGGCTCCCGGCCCCTCCCCCGGCGGTGGATCTGCCCGAGGCCTCGCCCCGCTGGCGTCGGCAACAGAGAGGTCACGTGGCGGGGAGGGCGGATGAGGCCGCGCCTGCGCCGTGAGCTCCGGCAGTCGCGATCCTGGTGAGGGAAGCCGGCGGGCGGTTCCGCGGGGCGATGATGGCGGCGGCCGCGGCCCGGGGAGGCGGTGGCGGCGGCTCCGGCTCGGGCTCCGGCGCCGGCGCGTCACGGGGTTTCTATTTCAACACGGTCCTGTCGTTGGCCCGCTCCCTGGCCGTGCAGAGATCGGCATCCCTGGAGAAGGTAGCTCGGCGGCTGGGCGCGGGCTGACAGGAGGAGGGGCCCGGGGCGCGGGAGGCGGGGCGGGGGTCTGCGGGAGGCCGAGGGGGTTCCGGCTGCCGGGGGCGCGGGTTGTTTTTGAGGGAAGAGCCGGCGCGGCTAGGTGCCGAGGGCCGGGGCGCTGGCAGGCGGGGGTCTGGGGCCCGTGTGGCGGGCGGGCGGGGCCGTGAGCTCGGGCTGGCTGAGCCGCGGGGCCGCCTGGTGACACTGCCGGGCGGGGGCGGCGAGGGGCGCGGGCAGAGCCGAGGGCCGGGGTCGAGCCTGGGGTCGGCTCCCCACTCGCCCTGCCTTGTGTTTCGTGACTCTGGGGCGATGCCGTCCTCGGGGAAGGGGCGCTTTTCCGCGCTTTGCCCTCAGTGGTGAAGGGCGGGTGAAGCCGAGTATCTGGAACCGGTTTCTGAGACGCACATCTGCTGCGCATTGTTTTTCTCTGAGACTAGAGAGGGCGTTAGACCGGCTGAGGGAGGGTGTTTGAAGAAAAGAACTCAGGCCCCGGGGATTCCTTATCTTGGGAGAAAGGTGAAAGGCAGCCTCAAGAGTGCCTGGGACGGTGGGAAAAACGCAGCTTTTGGAGTCGGAACGTCCCTGCACCGTCACTGTATGTCGTCTTAGACGTTCCTTCAACCCTCAGAGCTTCTGTGTCCTTATCTGTGAAATGAAGCGGTTCTTGAGCATTAAATGAGTTCAGGTAGAAAGTGCCTGGTCCAGAGTTAGGCTCAGAGTAGGTGGACAGTAAAGGGCAGCTTTCCTCCCCCAGCAGGGCGTGATGATGAGTGAGCACCGAAGGGATGGGATTATTCTTCCCCACAGCTTCCTGGCGGATGGAAAGAACGTTGTCTGAGAGCAGAAGAGCGCTTGGGAGTGGTTTTGTGGCTCTGGTGAGGGAGGTGAAGCTAAAAGGCTGTTGCACACACCTTGGCAGAGTGACCTGGTTCTTCCTTGGCTTTGTAGTTTCTCAGACTTGCACAGTGAGCAGGTCTTGGGAGACTGATGCCAGCCTGACTTCTAGTCAAAGGAGGAGTACAATAGAATGGAAAGACGGGCTTCCCTGGTGGCGCAGTGGTTGATAATCTGCCTGCCAATGCAGGGGACACGGGTTCAAGCCCTGGCTGGGAAGATCCCACATGCCGCGGAGCAACTAAGCCCGTGAGCCACAACTACTGAGCCTGCGTGTCTGGAGCCTGTGCTCTGCAACAAGAGAGGCCGTGATAGTGAGAGGCCCGCGCACCGCGATGAAGAGTGGCCCCCACTTGCCACACTTGCTAGAGAAAGCCCTCGCACAGAAACGAAGACCCAACACAGCAAAAATAAATAAATAAATAAATTAAAAAAAAAAAAAAAAAAAGAATGGAAAGACTATGGATTGTAGCCATAAGATCACCTGAATTTAAATCCTGTGTCATTCACTTACATTCGTGTGAGTCTGGGCAGGTCAGTTCGCCAGTCTGATCCTCTGCTTTCCCCTGCAAAATACAA
Source organism: Balaenoptera borealis (assembly GCF_965194805.1). Lineage (NCBI taxonomy): Eukaryota > Metazoa > Chordata > Mammalia > Artiodactyla > Balaenopteridae > Balaenoptera > Balaenoptera borealis. The sequence goes on from NC_138875.1 coordinate 64,974,839, forward strand.
GGGCCATACTTGATAAAAGTATTGCAAAGATCGACAGAATGACATGAATAAAGGGAGGCAGGTGGGTGCCTAATGAACGATCACTGTTATCACTGCATGAGCCTGAGTGATGGACCATAGTGCTGCTTTATGGAATCAAATCCATGCCAGCTAGTCAGCACATTCTCTTCTTAGGAGGAGGACCAAAAGTTGTATCAGAAGTTTGCTTGCTGGACTTGGAGAAGAGGGTGCAGGGAATTGGATGATCTTGAAGAAGAGGGTCCTGCGGCTCTAGCAGTGGCGGCACCCTTCCTCACTCAGTAACTGAAAAATGCACCTTCAGCTCAGCTCGCCTTCTTCAGTCTTCTTCACTAGTCACAAGAACATTCTGTAACTGCAGCATAGTTTTGTATCTTATGGTAATGCTTGGGTAGTCAAGATTACACAGTGTTTTACAATTAATTAATGCAGCTTTTAGGTTGGGCTCCCTAATACCATTCAGTTTCATTGGCTCATTTACAAACCACAGCAGGAAAGAGTTAACAGAGCCCGGGCTGCTGTTTTTTAAAAATTAAAATTAGGCTATTATTGCCAGTTTCTTTATTTTTTTTTTTTAAAATTAATTAATTAATTTATTTATTTTTGGCTGCGTTGGGTCTTCGTTGGTGCGCGCAGGCTTTCTCTGGTTGTGGCGAGCGGGGTCTACTCTTTGTTGCAGTGCGCGGGCTTCTCACTGCGGTGGCTTCTCTTGTTGTGGAGCATGGGCTCTAGTCGCATGGGCTTCAGTAGTTGTGTTGCGCGGGCTCAGTAGTTGTGGTGCACGGGCTCTAGAGCACAGGCTCAGTAGTTGTGGCGCACGGGCTTAGTTGCTCCATGGCATGTGGGATCTTCCCGGACCAGGGATCGAACCCGTGTCCCCTGCATTGGCAGGTGGATTCTTAACCACCGCGCCACCAGGGAAGTCCCCGGGGCTGCTGTCTTCAAAAGGGCTTGCTCGCAAGGTTGGCCCTTGGCTGGCATCGGGAACTTTGTGCTTGAACTGTTCCTTCCATTCTTTAACTGATCAGGATGGTTCACTGTGTCTGACTCTGTGTAAGCAGCATGGTTTACGGTGAACACCTGCTTTCCTTTTGGGAATCTGGAATTTTGATGGTTGCTAGGCAGGCAGTGCGTAAATGACCAGCCCCCAGTAAAAATCTTGGCACAGACATCACTCTCGTGTTACGGCGTTGCTTGCTGCTGTAAGGGGTGTGTGCTTGGGGTGCACCCTCACAGGAGGGAGAGACAAGAGGAAGCCCTTGCACAGCTTTCTCCAGACTCTGCCTGTGTCTGTTTCCCTGGCTCAGATCCTTTCACTTAATGAAATTTATCTGCGAGGATGACTATGTATGTGTGTGTGGTCCTGAGGACCCAAAACTACTTCTTTCTCAAGAGGAGGTTTCTGTAGGTGGCTGATTGCATCGGAAATATGTAAATTCCTCTTGTCCTCATCTACGATTTTGAGACTTGATTATACTTGGGATCACTGTTACTATTTAGTCCTATACTGTATGTCTGCTTGCTGCACTCCCCTACTTTAAAACAGTTGATGAGAAGCCCTTAGCATTCCTAAGGGAAAGATTCTTGAGGTTCTTAAGAGTAAAAGAGTTTCTGAGTACCCACCTGGGATAAGAAAGCTGGAGACTTAAGCGGGGAGATGAGTGTTGAAACCCCCCACCCATTTCTTTGTTTTCATTTCTCTTTCTCCTCCCGTTTTCCAGAGAAGGCAGAGGACTGAGTGGGGCCTGATGCAGATAGGGTTGACCCGAGGAAGGCTGTTTTCTGAGCTAGACCTGACACCTCAGCTCAGACATGGGAGCTCAGGCAGCCTGACATGCTTTCAGTGGCACTGGGACACATTAATGACACAACTTACCCTATCTTTGTCCCTCGGCATGCCACAGTGGGGTTGACTTATTCCATTCACCCACCCTAACCCCAGGCCATGAAGCCAAGCTTATCACTACTGAGTGCATTTTACTTGTCCTTAATTCCTTAATTTTTCTCTTTCATCCAGAAAACATTTATTGAGCACCTATTGTTAATTGGTATACATTAGGCCAGGTAAATAAGAAACTCCTAATTTGGTTGCTCAGGTGACCAGCAACAAGTCAGTTTTGCTGTAAGTCCCCCATGTGCTCTTGTGCCCCAGGTCTGGTGACCAGACTCTTGCCGTGTTCAGGTAGCCAGACCCAAGGGCCCTGGTCATCTATTCTAGGATCCTTATCTGAGCTTTGACCTTTTCCTGTTAGGCTGCCTCTAAGACTGGAGTCCCAGCCCTGAGGCTCACCCCTGGGATTGCAGCCCACCTCTGAGCACCCCCTCCGTGAGGCCCACTCGGGCCTCAGTCCTCTCCCTCTGGGGGAAAGAGGAGAGGAAAAAAATTGAGGAGAGTCCTGCCTACATTGAATCCATCTCTGATTTCCATCTGCCTGTCCATCTTTTGCCCTGCTTTCCTGGTTCTTGCCTGTCTTGAGAATGTTGCTGAGCCGCCCCTGCTGAGCCTCATCCTGGCTCTGCCTGGTCATACTCCTCTGTACCCTGGAAGTCAGGGGACCTGTTCCTGCCTCTTCTCGCCTGGCCTGTGCCGTACTAACGGACCCTGAGCCCAGGACGTGGAGAGTTCTAGGCAGAGCTGCAAAGCAGGCAGCATTCCGTGCCCTCCTGCTCCTCTTCTCACCCTCAAGAGGCTTTGATCAGACTCCTTCCCCATTTCTGAAAATACTCTCTCTCTTCTTCAGTTAGGGTGCCAGAATCTTGAGGTGTTTAGCTAACTATTGACCTGATGTTTAAAGGGCACTGCGGCGTTAGGGACGGGCTGGACTCTCCCTGGTGGACAGGTGTGCTTCAGGAGATGCGCTGGGTAACTCTTATAAGTAACTGGAGGAATGTGTGGCCAGGTGCTTAGGACAGTGGGCTTTCTGGAGTTCATGGTTATCCAGTTTGTCCTTTAGAGTGGTCTGCTGTGGAGTGAAAATCCTGGTATTGGCATTTTTTCAGCATCATGAAGCTGAAAATTTCCCATCCTGCTCCCATTCCTTTATGAGGCCATGTTAAAAAACAAAACAAAACAAAACAAAACAAAAACACGGAGAGGAGAGAGAATAAGCTTTGGCAGAGGATGTTCATGTTGCTAGAACCAGTGTTATTAAATCAACTCTAAAATATTTTAGGAAGAAATTGGAAGAAGAAAAATATCTTACCTGTAATCAAGCCCCATTAACTGTATTAGTTTTCTGGGGCTGCCATAACAAAGGGCCACCGTGGCTTAAACAACAGAAATGAATTTTCTCACAATTCTGAGGCTGGAAGGCCATGATGAAGGTGTCAGCAGGGCAGGTTTCTGTACAAGCCTATCTCTTTGGCATGTAGATGGCCGTCTTCTCCCCGTGTCTTCACATGGTCTCCCTCTGTGTCTGTCTGTGTCCTAATCTCCTCTTCTGAGAAGGACACCAGTCAGATTGGTAGGACTGGCCCTCCCTCATCACCTGATTTTAACTTAATTACCTCTTTCATGACCCTATGTCCAAATACAGTCACATTCTGAGGTACCTAGGCGTTAGGACTTCAATATATGAATTTGATGGAGGACACGATTCAGCCCATGACATTAACCCATCAGCACTGTCATTTCTTAAAGCTCTTTTTTAGTTTTTAACCATATATAGCTATGTTCACTTTATTGCTTTTTGCAAAAGTAGCCCATATTTATTATTTTGATGGTGGCAGGTCATTTTTTGCGTTGGCAGATCATACTTAAGCATTTCTCTGTTTAGACTTTCTAGCTTTTCCATGTAAAACAACATGTTTGTACACCTAGCATGTTGTCTTCTTCTGAATTACATCCTTGTGTTAAATCACTGATGGGTCTTGATGTTTACTGCCCACCTGTTTCCAAAGGATTGTACTTAGTTGTGATAGCATCAGCAAGACACCTTGTGCATGTTTATCTGTAGCTTCACAAGGTTGGATTTTGCTGTATTTTTTTCCTGCCAACTCAGTCAGCCTAAAAGGTACCTTATTCTTTTGAGCACAAGATAATGATATTGACCGTGGTTGGCTATTTATATTGTGAATTAAACAGCTCCCAAGGCAGAATTGCTAGGATCATGTGATGTTGCCGTGTTCTTGTTTTCCGTTATGTGGAAACTTGAATGTTCTGTGTTCTCTTCATGCTTGCAGTCCTGCTGCTTGAGCACTGACTCCTGGCTGTGCCCACTCTGGGTCTGCTAGGTGTGCACACAATTCTGACCCTCAACTAACTTACAAATTAGTAGCAGCAGTATTAGGTGCAGGGCTGGCCAGTGTCTGTCCAGAAAGGAGCTGGTGGTGAACTGTGTAGCTTTTCAATAAAAATACCCTGGGAGGATACTTAGCTGTTTTGTACTTTGCTGGGGTGGGAGTGGGAGGTGCAGATAATTTCTGATTTGGGCCCCAAACCTTTTCTCCATGGCTCTTAATAGGTTTGTGAAGAATGTAATAGAAGGTAAAAAGGTGAAAAGTGCTCCGAGAAAGCTAAAGTATTGGGAGGTTACCCTCAGTTGAGATTTTAAATAGGAATGGCTTGGAAGCCATGAGGATGGGCATTTGCAAGTACTAAGCGCATTGGCAAGGGAGGGTCATTTCAGATGGAGAGAACAGAGAGCACAGCACAGAGGAGAATGAGAAACAGCAGGTGATAGTGTTTGGCGGAACAGAATCTGTTTAAAGAGAAGAGTGGAGATGAGGCTGGAGAAGAAAGCAGGTGACCTTGTTTGTGGTCCTAGACTCAGAGTCTGCATCTAATTGGTGAGACAAGGAAGAGCCCATGGATGTTTCAGGGCCTGAGGCTGGTGTGCGTTAGGAAGCTGATTATGGCTGCGTTGTTTGTGTCAGTGCCCTAGGGAGAATCAGGAGTGATGTGTCACTAGCTGTCTGCTCCCCCAGAGGGCAAAGATGTTCTATTTCTGACTCTTCACTGTGGATTGTCTTTTCTGCTGTCAGTGTTTGCAGTTTGCATCCAGTGAAAATGTGGTTGCCTCCAGTCCCTTCCACCAGCAGCTGTTCCCATCATGGATTTTAGTTGCTGAAATGTTTCTGTGTACTTATTTTCCTGGTTTCTTTTTTTTTTTTAATTTATTTTATTTATTTATTTATGGTTGTGTTGGATCCTTGTTTCTGTGTGAGGGCTTTGTCTAGTTGTGGCAAGCAGGGACCGCTCTTCATCGCGGTGTGCAGGCCTCTCACCACCGTGGCTTCACTTGTTGCGGACCACAGGCTCCAGACGCACGGGCTCAGTAACTGTGGTTCACGGGCCCAGCTGCTCTGCGGCATGTGGGATCTTCCCATACCAGGGCTCGAACCCTTGTTCCCTGCATTGGCAGGCAGACTCTCAACCACTGTGCCACCAGGGAAGCCCTTCCTGGTTTCTTATTTATATATTTTTGTATTTGCTTCTCTCATGAAAAAAGCTTGGCCTTTTGTGAACATGGCCAAGCCAACCAGAGCCCTACTTTCCTTTGTGTGAAAACCTGATGCGTAAATACAGGTTTGAGGCAAAACCCCTCAGGTCTCACTTGCATTTATTCGTTGAGTCTGAGAGGCTCTATCTTTGCTGTGGAATCCATTCTCTTTTGAATGTTTCCGTTTAGAGCTGGTCTGGAAGCCGGGATTCAGGACAGCCGAGGGTACACCATTATGAAAGCAAAAGATGGTGACCTTATCCATCCATTCATTCATGCACTAAGTCTTTGAGTGCCTGCTGATTGCCAGGCACTGTGCTGGGCCCTGGACGGGCGCCTTGGAGGGACAAATAAATAGACATGATCTTGCTGTCATGGCGTTTACCATGGAGAGAGACAAACAGCCTTAAACAAAGAACTACAAGTAAACTTGATTTAAAATGGTAACAAGTGCCATGAAGCAAAAGTAAATGGTATAAATGGTATAATTTTTTTTTTTGGTGGGGGATTGACTTTATTTGGGCTTCTCACAGTGGTTAGAGCCACTCCGTCTTCAGAACAATCACAGCACAGGAAATGCGTCACCGAGGCTGCCCAGAAAAGTCTGACCAGCTGAATCTTATTGCTTAAAATACACATATTCACAATAACTGATAAAGGGTGATGTTCCTCACACGGGAATGTGTATTTGCAAATCTTCCGAATGTAGCACCAAACCCTCGACCAACCCCTTTCTTCTCGTTCACCTGGAACATCAGACTCCCTCAAATCTCCCTGGCTCCCTCACAAGTCCTTCAGCTCCCTACTTGCGTCTTTCGTCATGCAGGGCAGCCTCATGTAGCAGGGGCCAGACTGTGACGCTGGACTCGAGCCCAGCTCCACCCACTGTGTTTTCTCCTCGTGCCTTTCGGGTTGGATGCTGCAGTGAACCCAGCATTAAACACATGGACCAGTTCCCCACTCTGACTGGAGAAGGAATCCTGAGAGGGCCAGAATCCATCCCTTCGACCAGTTAACTCAAGCAGGATTCATTTTGGTAAAACTTGATCTTCTTTGAGACACTTCAGTGAGTTGTTTGGGATAAAAACAAAAAACAAAACAAAAAAAGGTGGCAGGAAAAGCATCTGAGGGCTGCTGGCACACTCCTGCCCACTCTCACCACACACCGGCCACGCACTGGACCTCAGCAGAGGGAGGTAAGCCCTACAGCACTGCGGTGGCCACCAAACCCTCTTGGCAATTCTGGGCAGGGCTGATGTCTGGGCCACGGCCAGTCTGAGCTTGACACTGAAGATCTAGTCCAGTTTCTGTCTGAGGTTCCACCTTGGCCTTCTGTCCCGAGCAGTTGTGGACACCCCCGGGGGCTGACGCCGAGGGCCAGGAGCAGCTGAGGGAGGCAGACAGGCTCAGAGCACGTTTCCGTTTACAGGGAGCAGAACACAGGCCTCTGTGTGTCCATGGAGCAATGTGCAAATTGCAGTGATGGGTAGAGTAAAACCTCTACTTGGAGCACCACATCTCTGGCAAACGTGGGGACTGCCGCCGACAGCGCTGCTGAGTACACCCAAGTGCACAGACATTTGCTCAGTAAACAGTAAATGCATAAAATAAATTACCTTGAGAGGGCTGCGCCTGCTCCAAATGTGTGGGTAATGTGAGCTGAGTGGCTGCTGTTCAAAGTGTATTCACAGGAAAACAGGGCTGGGGGCTCACACACAACGGACAGACACACACTGGTTATCCAAAAAGTCACTGTATACGGACTGCACTTTGTTCAACGTGGATTTTGGTTTTGTGGACTCCAAACTCAGACACTCGTTCACCTCACAGCCTTGGATTTGTCTATTTTGGGTATATGTATATATATATATATGTGTGTGTGTGTGTGTGTGTGTGTGTGTGTGTGTGTGTGTGTGTGTATATACACACATATATATACATGTGTATTCGTATATATACTTTCCTTTCTTACCGTAACATCAATGCCTAGTCTGAATGTCATCGTTCAAGAGTGGGGGAAGAACCAAACTCTTCATATGAACAGGGCTAGACAGGGAATGTTAGCTTCGGCAGTTTGCTTTTTCCATTCACATTATTCCTGTCAGAGCTCAACTGGTTTTTGAAGCCAAACTACAGTGATAAGAATCCTGGGGTCCTTCAGGATGGCTGCCTTCACCCTCCTACCTGGGCCACTTAGACACTTGACATAGGCTACAAAAATTAGTTACCCCATTCAAGGCGGGGCAGAGCAGGGAAAGGGCAAGAAAACCACAGATAACCAAGGCATTTTTTCCAAATGGTCAGTTTGAAAAAACAAACAGATAAACAAAACAACTTATTGAGAATCAAGAGAAAATACTGTGTGAGTCAGGCTGCGGGACCGCCCTTTCTCAGGACCCACAGCCTCCTCATTTGTTCGTAGAGAACAGTGAGACGTGAAGGCCGGCAGATGTGTGCTTCGGGTGGGGGAGGGTACTGATCACCTGTGGGCACAGATCAAAGGGCAGAGATACGGAAAGTGCACCTCTATCTGCTGCCACAGTGCAGGGCCTCCTGCTCACCCACAGAAGTTCCAGAAATAGCCCCCACCCAAGCCTGCACACAAAACATCTCCTTCTGGCTCAACTGTAGCCAGGATTTTGAAGGCCAAGTTGGGAAAAAGCCACAAATTTTCCTTTTCCAAAACAGAATTCTTGCCTGCCCATTGGTCAAGTTCTTATTTTCAGCTCGCTTTTGTTATTGTTTTTTTTAAAAGAAAAAAACCAAAGAGAAGGCAGGTGTAATATTCCACACTTGAATCAGTCCGCGGCCAGCCAGAACCTGCTGGGAAGGGATCCCTCCAGGATGCGTCGTGCCACCTCGATCTCGTCACCTGGAATTTGAGAGCACAAGCCCTTTACCAGCCCACCATGCAACCGCCGGTCAGCTCTCATCCTCCCACAGGAGGAGCCCAGTTCCGGCTCCGGAGACACTGGCAGCAAGGGGCGACAATCCCCGGACCTCTGGGGGCTTCACCCAGGGCTGAGACCTGCCACCTCTCTTGGACTGAGATGCGGCAAGGTTCTCGTAAACTCACACCAGAACATGAATCCACTCCATCACCAAGAGTCACCTCAGGGCACAGTCTCATCCCCTCCTTGGGGGCTTCTGAAACACACATATCTCTGACCCAAGCAGGTAGTGAGACATGATGTAAAGGGGGACAGGGTGGGGTATGAGGAATGAGTCACAGGACAACTTCTCGGCCCTCCACGGCACTGTGTTTCTATGGGGGCAAGGCACCCACACCCCAAACAGTACCTGGAGATGCAGGAAAACGCAGGCGCAGAGGGGAAAAAAAAAAATTAAGGAACACAGTCACTTAATGCTTCTCTCATGGTTCTCCCCTACCCTGGTTGCGTCGCCAAGTTCTCGGGTGCAGGCAGGGCCTGCTCTAGCTGGGGGAGCTGCTGCTCTGGGAGTCTGGGGAGTCCTGCTCATTGATGGTGTTCAGCAGCAGGCAGGCAGGCAGCCGCGGCAGGTGGGGGTGCCCGGCCAGGCCTGCTCCTCAGAGGGCTGGCAGAGCCCTTCCTCGTCGCCAGGGAGCCGCACGTGGCAGCTGTCGCAGAAGTCCAGGGGCCCGTCCAGAGCATCGTCGATGAGCACGTTGAACTCTTTGAGGTCGTCATCATGGTGGCCCCAGTTGTGCACACACACCTCGTTGCCCGAGTCACCTGTGAAGCCGTGTTTTCTGCCGGGTGTCTTGTCTTTGCTGTCAGGGAGGGCGCCGCCCTGCTCGGAGCTATACTCTTTCAGCAGCTCCTCCTTACATTCGGAATCCTTGTTCAGGAAGGTCCCAGGGTCCACCTCCCCCAGGCTGGCCACAGAGCCGCTGGGCTCCATCCCAGGGGCTTTGGTGGCTGCTGGGTCTGCTGGCATGTTGGAGGGCTCAGGGTCAGTGATGCTTGGGGGTCGCGTGCTGCTTCTGCTGGGCCCGACAAGGGGCTGCTCTGAGCCTCCTGGGAGCCCCTGGTGGGATTGGCGCCCGGGGGGCTGCCGCCTGTAGGGCCACACTGTGTAGGCAGCTGCTGCTGCTGGAGCTGGAAGGCACTGTATGGTGGGGGAGGAGTTGGAGGTCGGTTCACCACTTCCTCATAAGGAGGTAGTAAATAGTTTGGCAAAAACCTGAAATAAAATGGCAGCGCTGAGTAATTGTGGGCTTCCCAGTAGGCTTTCAGGTTGATTTCAGGTTGCTGCTGTTGGGCCTGAAGGCGGTGCTTGGCTCGGTGGTGGTGGCACACGCAGCAGTAGCTCAGGATGATGATGGTCCACACGAGCCAGAACCACCAGAGTTCATAGTAGTAGTTGCAGCACTGAGACTGTTCACAGCAGTGTCCTGTGTCACAGATGTAGCTTTGATTGTTAGTACCCACGCAGGTTTCCTTATCCTGCAGGGGTTCAGCCCTGGCTGACAGGGGGCTGGGCAGCGCCTGGAGGAGCAGGTGCGCCATGCCACCCAGGAGCCTTCTCCTCTCCATCCCCCTCCCGCTCCTGCTCCTCCACCACCACGCTGCCACCTCCCTCCTCCTCCTCCCTCTCCTTCTCTTCCCTCTAAATGGTATAATTGATTTACAATGTACACCTGAAACATTGTAAATCAATTATACTTCAATTAAAAAAGTAAATGATGTTGGTGAATTTTATCTCAATTTAAAAAAAAGGTAAATGGTATGAGGAGAGGTAAAATGGGCTCCCAATTTATAGGGGGACCAGGGAAGAATTTATTTATTTTTTAAAAATATTTACTTATTTTATTTATTTATTTTTGGCTGTATCGGGTCTTAGTTGTGGCACATGGGCTCTTCATTGCGGCATGCTGACTTCTCTATCTCTAGTTGTGGCGTGCAGGTTTTCTCTCTCTAGTTGAGGCGCTCGGGCTTAGTTGCCCCTCGGCATGTGGGATCTTAGTTCGCCAACCAGGGATTGAACGTGCGTCCCCTGCATTGGAAGGCGGATTCATTACCACTGGACCACCAGGGAAGTCCCTCAAGGAAGATTTTAAACAGAGCTGAAGGAGGTAGCTGATGAAGTGTGTACAAAGGAATTCTCCTAGCAGAGGATACAGATTGTGCAAAGGCCGAGAGGTAGGAACATTTTTGACTCATTTGATGACGTTAAAGTAGGCTGTAGTGGTTATATCTTGGGGGTGGGGGTGGGCAGGACAGGTCGTGGAAATGATGGTTGACTTTATCTTAAGAGCAGTTTAACAGTTTAATAGCCTTTAGGGGATTGGTGCAGAATTTAAAATACTAGTAATAAGTAAAGTAAAATGTCACGATTAGCCTGTAGATGGGAATATTTGAGACCAGTTTAAATAGATTTGTGAAAATTACATTTAGTATGAATATTAAATATTGTTTTTTTAGATGTCTTTTCTCACTTAGGAAAATTGTCTGTTAGATCTTTTGGGGGGACTTATATAACTATGGGATCATAGGATATTGGACCTTTTTTCTTTTCTGTTGATAATATAAGCCTTTAAAGATATAAATTTCCCTCTAAGTGCTGCTTTAACAGCATTCCACAAATTTTAGTATGTTGTGTTTTCTTTTTCATTATATTCAAAATATTTTCTGATTTCCCATAGGATTTCTTCTTTGACTCAGAGGTATTTAGAAGTATGTTGTTTAATTTCCAAAAAATTGGGGAGTTTTATAGATGTTTTTCTGATATTGATTTCTAAGTTAATTCTGTTGCAGTCAGAAAACATACTTTGTTTGATTTCAGTTCTTTTAAATTTATTGACTTGCTTTAAGAATCAGCATAGGTAAGATATATCTTGGTGAATTTTCCAATTGTACAAGAAAAGAATGTGTATTCTGCTTTTGTTGGGAGGAGTCTCCTATAAATATCCATAAGGTCAAGTAGGTTTTTTAAGTCTTCAGTATCTTTACTGATTTTCTATTTGTTCTATCAATTACTGAGAGAGGAATGTTGAGGTCTCCAACCATAATTGTGGATCTGTCGATTTCTCCTTTGAGTTTTGTTAGTTTTTGCTTCATGTATTTTGAAACTTGGTTCTCGGGCTCATACACATTTATGATTGTTATGTCCTTGTCATCAATTGAGCTCTTTATAATCATGAATAGCAATATTCCTTATTCTGAAATCTACTTTGTTATTAATATAGCCACTCCACCTTTCTTGTTAGTGGTGTTTGCATAGTATATCTTTTTCCATCCTTTTACTTTTAGCTTCTGCCTTTACATTTAAAGTGATTTTCCTGTTGACAGCATGTAGCATGCTTTTCCAGTCTGAAAATCTCTTCCTTGTAGTTGGATTTTTTAGACCATTTACATTAATGTAATTATTAATATGGTTGGATTTAAATCTACCATCTTGATATTTGTTTTCTATCTGTCCCATCTGGTTTTTGTTCTCTTTTTCTTTTCTTGCCTTCCTTTGGATTAATTCAGCATTTTTTGGTATTCCATTTTATCTTCACTTTTGGCTTATTAGCTATAGATCTCTCTTTTTAAGTGGTTGTTCTAGGATTGAAATATGAATCTCTTTAATTTATCATAGTCTACCTTCAAATAACATTTTACCACTTCACTTATAGTGTAATAACCTTATAACTGTAATTCGATCTGGCCCCATTTTTTTATGATTGCTGTCATAGATTTTTACTTCTATGTTATAAACTCCACAATACATTATTATAATTTATTTAAATAATCATACAATATGAAAAATATGTGTATTCATATATACAGTATTCTCAGTTCTCTTCATTTCTTTATGTAGATTGATGTTTACACTTTATTGATTTTTTCTTTTTTTTGGGGGGGACACACCATGAGGCATGTGAGATCTTAGTTACCCGGCCAGGGATTGAATCCGCACCCCCTGCAGTGGAAGCATGAAGTCTTAACTACTGGACCACCAGGGAAGTCCCCCTTACTTTATTGGTTTCAACATTTCTTATAGTACAGGTCTGCTAGTGTGATTAAGTCTCTCAGCTTTGTCCTATTTGAAAAAGTTTTTTTTTCAGCTTCATTTCTGCTGACTATAGAATTCTAGGGTGGCAGCTGTTTTTATTTTAGCATTGGTCTATATATCTGTCCTTACCCTAGGACACTGTCTTGATTACTGTCACTTTGTAGTAAGTTTTGAAATTGGGACGAGTGAGTCCCCAAACTTTGCTCTTCCTTTTCAAGATAGCCTTGTCTGTTGTGGGTCTCTTGAATTTCCCTGTGCATTTTAGGATCAGCTTATCAATTTCTGCAAAGAAGTCACCTGGGGTTATAATAGGGATTGTGTTGAATCTGTAGGTCAATTTGGAGTATAATTGCCATCTTAATATTAATTCTTATCATCCATGGTCATGGGATATCTTTCCATTTATTTAGGTCTTTACTTTCAGTGAGGTTTTGTAGTTTATAGAATGTAAGTTTTGCACTTCCTTTGTTAAATTTATGCCTAAGTATTTTGTTCTTTTGATGTATTGTAAATGGAATTAATTCATGACATAAAATTCACCATGGAATAATTTCTTAATATCATTTTCAGTCTGTTCATTGGTACTGTATAGAAATGCAATTGATTTTTCCTCTATTTCCTTTATTGTGGTAAAATATACATAATTTAAAATTTGCCATCTTAATCACTTTTAAGTGTACAGATCAGTGATATTAAATACATTCATAGGGACTTCCCTGGTGGCACAGTGGTTAAGAATCCACCTGCCAGTGCAGGGGACACGGGTTCGATCCCTGCTCCGGGAAGATCCCACATGCCGTGGAGCAACTAAGCCCCTGTGCCACAACTACTGAGCCTGTGTGCCACAACTACTGAAGCCCACATGCCTAGAGCCCATGCTCGCAATAAGAGAAGCCACTGCAATGAGAAGCCCGCGCATCACAATGAAGAGTAGCCCCTGCTCGCCGCAACTAGAGAAAGCCCGCGCACAGCAACAAAGACCCAACACAGCCATAAATAAATAAATAAATAAATTTATTTTAAAATAAATAAATACATTCATAATGTTTTACTACAATCACCACCATCCATCTCTAGAACTCTTTTCATCTTGTAAAACTGAAAGTCTGATTAAAGTTGATTTTTCTATATTGATCTTGTATCCTGCAACTTTGCTGAACTTATTTATTAGGTCTAATTTTTTTTTAGTGGATTATTTAGATCAGTGGTCCCCAACTTTTTGGCACCAGGGACCAGTTTCTTGGAAGACAATTTTTCCACAGACCGGTGTGGGAAAAGGGTACGGTTTCCGGATGATTCAAGTGCATTATGTTTATTGTGCATTTTATTTCTATTATTATTACATTGTAATATATAGTGAAATAATTATACAACTCACCATAATGCAGAATCAGTGGGAGCCCTGAGCTTGTTTTCACTTGCCACTCAGTGATGGGGTCTTGATATGAATCTGCGAGCAATTGATTTATTATGGTCTCTGTGCAGTCAAACCTCTCTGCTAATGATAATCTGTATTTGCAGCCGCTCCCCAGAGCAAGCATCACCGCCTCAGCTCCACCTCAGATCATCAGGCATTAGATTCTCATAAGGAGCATGCAAGCTAGATCACTCGCATGCGCAGTTCACAGTGGGGTTTGCGCTCCTGTGAGAATCTAATGCTGCCGCTGATCTGATAGGCGGCGCTCAGGCGGTAATGCAAGTGATGGGGAGCGGCTGTAAATACAGATGAAGCTTCGCTCACTTGCCTGCCACTCACCTGCTGCTGTGCCACCCGGTTCTGAACTGGCCATGGACTGGTATCGGTCCATGGCCTGGGGGTGGGGTACCTTTAGCTCACGTCATCTGCAAATAGAGATAGTTTTTTCTTTCCAATCTGAATGGCTTTTATTTCATTCTCTTGTCTAATTGCCCTGACCAGACCCTCCAGCACAACACTGGGTAGAAGTGTTGAGAGTGAACGTCCTTATCTTGTTCCTGATCTTGGGGGGAAAGCTTTCCATCTTTTACTATGTACAATGTTGGCTGTGGGTTTTTGATAGATAATCTTTATCAGGTTGAGGAAGTTCGTAGTTTGTTGAGTGTTTGTTTTTTTCTTTTTTTGGCCACACTGGGAGCATACAGGATCTTAGTTCCTCAACCAAGGATCGAACCCGTGCCTCCTGCCATGGAAGTGTGGAGTCTTAACCACTGGACCACCAGGGAAGTCCCTGTTGAGTGTTTTTATCATGAAGGGTGTTGAATTTTTTCACATGCTTTTTCTGCATCTATTGCAGAGCTGGTTTTTAAACTTTGTTAGGGCAGGTCTGAAATAGCTTTTGCGACAGGGGTAGTTTAGCCCCATTGCTGAGGTGTGGCCCTTCGAGTTCTCCACTGAATGCTTTGCGGGTTTTTTGCTCTGGCTGGGAGTAACTCAGACTCCTCTCAGCTCTGTAAGAACCCAGGAACCATTCATCTCACAGTTCCTTGGTTGTTTTTTGCCCAACATCGTGGAGTATTACCGTATCCTGGTCTGTCTTAGTATATTCATCAAAGACTCAGGGGAACTCTTGCAGATTTGTGGAGCTTTTTTTCTGTTGAGCTCTCTCTTCTCCAGAATTCCCAGCTGCTTTTAGACTTCCAGTACTCCCATTTCTGTCTCCTCAGCTTAGTGAGACCAGCATGATCTGCTTGGAATGCCCTTCCCTGTTTTGTGGTCCAGGATGCGTCTTCTGGCAGAAAATCAGGGCAGCAGGGCTCACCTTGTTTCCTCTCCCCCAAGCATTTCAGTCCTGTGCTGCTTTCCCAGTGTACGAAACCAGTGGTTTCATGTATTTGTCCATTTTTCTGTTGTTTTATGGTAGGAAGGTAAATCCAGATCCTGATGTTCTCTCATGGCTGCAGGTGGAAGTTCTTGGCTCACCGGATTTTATTGCTAGAGCAGACATTGCAAAATTCTATCTGTTCATCCTTTTATACCTGGGAAAGCTGAGGCTTGAGGGAGATGATTTGTCAGTTTGCCAAAATTGGCATAGTTTTAAGACACAAGCATCATGTCACAATCACCTTTGTCTATCATGCTCGCTCTGAGTCACTTAGAAAATGTTGACTTATGTTCAGTGTTCTCTAAGGGGGCAGGGCGTAGGAGAATGACAATTAAGAAACAGATTTAACAACAACAAAATACCACTAATACTTAAAGCATAATCTTCAGTTCTCAGGGACTTTTGTTTCTCCAGGAAGACTATTCCCAGAGGTTTCAGATAACAAAAGTTGCATACTTAAAAGTTTAATTGGCCAGCTTATAACGCTATTATTGTAGCTTAATTTTGACCTACATACCCGACCTACACCCACTCTCATGTTGAGTTCTCATCTGTGGTGTTCTGCCCACTCATCCAGACTTGTGAGGGCATCTTATTTTCTCTAACTTGGTTCAGCATTTCCTTACTTTGGCAGTAAATTCACCTCAAGGCATCTCTCTTAACAGCCTTGGGTTAAAGTACTGTCAGGGCTTCTCACAGTCTAAGGAAGTAACCTCTGTTGCCTCCTGTGGTCTGTTCCTTACTGGCCTCCTCAGAGTGGTGTGCAGAGCCAGCCCCTCTGGATCCTTTTCGTAAATGGGAGCAACCCCAGCCGTCTCTTTCAGATTTTGAGCTTAGTGACCTTTTATAATGACAGGCTCTTCCCCCCATCACCCCAAAGAAAGCAAACTACTTGTTAATTTGTTGTAAACTTCTGAAGAAAATCATTCAATGTTATTTTTTCATTTTTTCTTCATTATAGCGTTCAAGCTTTATTCTGCATTAGAACTTTGACCTCTCTGTGCCTCACTTTTGTAAGCCGTAGAATGGTGATAGTTAATGGGGATGTGGTGGGCACGTGACCAGGGGACACAGTCCCGTCTGCAGGGGGCGGAAGGTAAGTACACAGGGGCTCCAAGGTAAGACATGAGAAGGGCAGGCATCTCAGCCCAGGGTTCTTGGTGGGCTCCTGAGAGGTGTGAGGGGACAGACCTGATGTCCAGAGCAGCTTGACAAGCAGGAGAGGGGGAGCTGTGTCTTAGAATGATGGGAGGGTTTTGTGGGGAGACAAGGCAGGTTGAGAAATGCTGCAGACAGTGGAGACCCTGGAAGCGGCCTGACAGAGGTCCAGGCTGGGTGTCGGTATGTGGGAGGACCTCCCTTGCCAGGCTGCACATGTGCGTGGAGTTTGTGTCGGAGTTGGGGGCCAGCGGGGGTGCATGAGCGGGGGGACAGAAGTCGGGGGGTCCAGGGAAGTGCCTGCTGCCTGAGATCATACTTAACCCATCAGGGCCAAGTTGCCCAACCTGTGAAGCAGGATGGCACGTGATCTCCTGAAAGTGGGCGCTTGGCAGCCGAGGCCGCGCCCTCCCCCGGCCTCTGCCTGGGACCCTGCCTGTGATTGGGGGTCGTCAGTGGCCCTCAGGCCTGGGGCCGAGCGTCCTCTCAGTGTGGGGGTTGGGCCTGTGTGTGCTGCGTGTTTCCTCAGGGAAATTTTACCAAGGAAAGCTCAATGTCACAGTCCAGTATTTCCATGATTTTTTTGCTAATGAAGTAATTTAATCAATTTGGTTTTCGTTTACACAGAGCTGTGGAGCATTTTCAAGGCTGCTTTGTGAGATTGAGCTTGACGTGCCTGGGCCTCCTGTCCCAGGTGGCACCGGCCTGGGTCCCCACCCAGCCATCCCTCTCACTGCAGCCACGCGCCTGCGTCAGGGCCAGATAGCTGCATCGCCTGCTTTTTAAAAACCTTCCTACTTAGACTGAGACTCTTGGGAAAGTCATAGTTAAGTAGCAGTTGTTTTGCTGATATTAAGATGTTAGAATTAAAGAAGTTGTAGCAGGACTGTTGTATGCAAAGAAGTTGTAGCAGGACTGTTGTATGCAACTACTTCATTTAGTTGACCTAGATTTTCTTTCGGTTTTATGTTACTTCTTTGTTCTTGGATTACCCAGATTCTATCCATTGAAATATTATACACTCTTCACTTATTTTCTGAGCTCTAAGACTATAAGTATTATTGTCCTTTTAGAAATAAGATTTGCATTAGTGGCAAAATTGTTTCTACTATTTAAAAAATTTTTTTTCTGATTCTGCAGTTAACAGTATTCCTTACAGAAAATACAGAAAAGAGTAAAGAAGGAAATAAATATTGCCTGTAACCTGATTAATTTTTATATCTTTCTAGATAGGCAGTCCAGGTTTTGAGTTTTGTTTACAACTCTGTGACCAACTGTATTAGTTTCCTATTGCTGTTGTAACAAATGCCCACAACCTTAGTGGCTTAGAACAGCGCAAATTTATTGTTCTATAGTTGTTTAGAAGTCTCACTGGGCTAAAATCAAATAAGTGGGCTTGTCAGCACCATTTGTCACACATAGTTCATGCTAACTACCTGGTAAGTGGAGTGATCGACTGTGTTAGCTGATTGGCTTCATCCTCCCACCTTTATGACAGGAGGTGGTTTTGCAACTTGGAGCCTGGAGCCCATGGAAGTTAGGCTCCTGTCCTCCCCAGAGATGGGGAGATGGGCGCTGTCTCCCTCGATGTGTACATTCCAAAGAGGTGGCTCCCCAGGTCCTCGAGAAGGACATTCCTAAGTCATAAAGCTCGCAAAGTGCCAATCTAGTCTTCAAAAGAATTTATGCACCGTTCCAAGAAAGGAGGAAATCCTTCCTTTGGCAAGTTTTCTAGTGTGAGTTCTCAAAGAAAGAGAAGGAGAGGGACAGCTCTTCCCTTACTTTCAACCAGGATAATTAACGCCTCTTACACGACCTCATCTCTGGTCCTCACCTGGGTTGTCTGTCCCCCTCTGGAACGAGGGCAGGGCCTGGTCCGAGGTTCACTCTGCATCCACAGCGCCCAGGGTGGCGCCTCCCGCAAGTAGTGCCCAGTGAACAGTGAGTGAATGAGTTAGAGGCGTCCTGCTTCCATCGACCCTCATAGGAGCCATTCGAAGGCCGTTACTGATGCACAGTGGCGTGGACTATGCCCACCACTTGCCGTGGAGCGAGTCCTGAGCCCAGGTGAGGGCTGTGCCTCCGTACCTGGCCCCACGGGGACGCTGTATAGATGGGAAGCTGAGGCTCGACGTGTCGCCTGGTGACTCTGGGTCTAACTCCAAAGTCCAAGTGCATTTCACTTCCACAGAAAAATACAGCATGATCCTTACCCTGCCCCCCCAAGAGCCTCCAGGGCCAGAGGACAGGACTGAGAGCACGAGCATATAAAGTCTTAGGCTTGTCTGTGTTGATGTGTGGCACTGTTGAAGGGTCATCTTTTCTGTAGTTACAGCTTTTCCATATTTAGTAATGAGGTTGGGCTAGTCCTGCCACGTTTCTGAGTCTCACTTTGTCCTCCAGCCTTGGGGTCCCCCCCAGGTCTGTGTTGCCCGGGGTGGGGCCTGTGGGAGGGCTTCCACCTTGAAAATGCTCCACAGCTCTGTGTAATCCACCTTGTGGTGGATTTCTTATTTGCAGGCGTGTTTCTTGAGAGACTTGACTGTCTGTTATGTGAGTGTGAGTCTCTGCAATGATCACTCTACCGTGCTTGGTCTGCAGCTCCTTCGTGTTTTATTTCCCCTGATCGTAAAGCATGTTCTCCCAGTGACGAGGGGGAAGTTCGACTTCCGTTCCTCTCTTGCTCGTTGCTGTGTGCTCTTTTGCCTAAGCATTTAATCACACAAGCATGGATTCCCCCTCATGTGTATATATATATATATATATATATATTATTTTTTTTAAATAAATTTTACACTTTTATTTATTTATTTATTTATTTATTTATTTATGGCTGTGTTGGGTCTTCGTTTCTGTGCGTGGGCTTTCTCTAGTTGCGGCGAGTGGGGGCCGCTCTTCATCGCAGCGCACGGGCCTCTCACTGTCGCGGCCTCTCTTGTTGTGGAGCACAGGCTCCAGACGCGCAGGCCTCAGTAGTTGTGGCTCACAGGCCTAGTTGCTCCGCGGCATGTGGGATCTTCCCAGACCAGGGCTCGAACCCGTGTCCCCTGCATTGGTAGGCAGATTCTCAACCACTGCACCACCAGGGAAGCCCCTATATATTTTTATTTTAACCTACTGTATGTTTTTTCTGATTACACAAGAAATATTTTCCTTTTGAACATATTTTGGCAAATATAAAAAAGCATGGGGGACTTCCCTGGTGGCATAGTGGATAAGACTGCGCTCTCAGTGCTGGGAGCCCGGGTTCGATCCCTGCTCAGGGAACTAGATCCCACATGCATGCCGCAACTAAGAGTTCGCGTGCCACAACTGAGGAGCCCATGTGCTGCAACTAAGGAGCCTGCCTGCCACAACTAAGACCCCATGTAACCAAATAAATAAATAAAAAATTAAAAAAAAAAAAAAAAAGCATGAAGAAGAAATGTCTCACCTCTGGTCATCCTATCTCTCAAAACTATTAACGCTTTGATTATATATATATACACACATATATATATACACACACATATATATACACATATACATATATGTATATTTTGGGCCACGCCTCATGGCTTGCGTGATCTTAGTTCCCCGACCAGGGATTGAACCTGGGCCACGACAGTGAAGGCGCTGAGTCCTAACCACTGGACTGCCAGGGAACTCCCTGATGTATTTTCTTCCAGCATTTTTTCTGTATGTAATTCAGATCATTCCTTTCGTGAGCTTATAGAACATTTAGAACGTTGTTCTGTGTCACTGCTTAGTCATAGAAAAATGCCATTTTTAATGTCTGTAACTTTAGGTTAAACTTTACAAAAGCATTGTTTTTGTAGGTCAAAAATGGTTGAATATCAGCAGTTAGGGTTTAACCTAATATTTGATCAAGTGGTTGATCATGATTATTTTCCTAAATGTTAAATGTTTAGATTGTTTCAGAGTTTCAATTAGTATACACAACACTGGGGTGAAAGTATTTTACATAATCTTCGCCAGTTTCAATTTGTCCTCTTGTATTTGCCCCTTTAAAATCTGAGGGGAACAACAGCAAATTACTTTCTATAAAAAATTACAGTGGTAATTGACTGATGCATTTTCAGGGCAAATGGCGATCACTGGCTTCCATTTCCTTTGCTATTAGAACATCCCACCAGACCACGTGAATGTCAGTGAGAGACTTCTCATTGGGTCCATGGGACAGCAAGGTTAGGGCCTCCTGGTGTATCTTAAAGCTCTCTTCAGAGCTTGCTCTGGCAGAGATTTTCAAGATTGGCATCACCTGATTTCCTTTTCATAATAAATCCTGATTTTTAGTTCTTTTATGACAGACATTTACTGTTGGTTTGTTCTGACGATAATCCTAGTGTTTCTATTTATTCAGGAAATTGCTGACTGCCTGCCTGCTGCCCTCTGCCTGCCACCATGCCACGTCCAGTAACAATATATATTGTTTACTGAGCACGTACTGTGTGCCCCGCACAGTTCTGAGTGCTTTACACACATTTAATGTTTAAAGAGCCCTAAGGGGAGGCCTTGTGACTATAGGTAGCTTACCTGTAGGTTTTCATAACCTGCTCATGGGCACCACTGGGAAGTGGAGACCCTGGACTGCCCTGACACCTAAGGGCAGACGTTAGCCATCGTGCTTTACCGCCTCCATGGACACAGCCTTTCAGCTCTTGGTCCAGGTTCCTTGGAGGGGTGTGTATACCATCATTTCAGAGGCTGGAGGTGTCCTTTTTATGACCTTTTGATTGGAAAAAAATGACTTATTTGTTGTATATATTCGCTGGGCTTTTTGGTACTGGTTTATCTGAGTGTGGGTTTATATATTTTTAAGCTATGGGCTTTTTTTGTTTGTTTGTTTGTTTGGTCTCATTTTCTAGGTCCAGAAGCTGCTGTGTATGTGCCCAGTCGATTTCCATGGCATCTTCCAGTTGGATGAAAGGCGGAGAGACGCGGTGATTGCATTGGGCATTTTTCTCATTGAATCTGATCTGCAGGTAGGACTTGGCTAAATTAAAAGTGTTTCTGCGTGCAAAAGAGGGTGCAGTTAGGGTTTAAGTTTGTGCCTACTTTATTCTCCTAAATCAGGCCTAGAGGAGCGCTCTCGAACCTACCTGGTGGAAGTGGTCAGCTGAGGGCGAGTGATGGGGAGGGAGCAGAACTGGTGGGAATGAGACCTCTATGGACATGTCCTCAGGAAGGTGCGGTTTTTGTTTTCGCCAGAAAGTTAGAGTGCTTTGTGAAGTAACCACGTACCCTCCAGAGTAGACTTGATTTTAAACCTCAGGCAAAACGCTCGGGAGCCAGACTCAGAGTAACCACTTCTTTTCCTTCCAAAAGGACAGTGTTCTTTGAGATAATTGTGATATAACAGTCTTTTTCAAAACTATGATAGATATAAATTGTTTTAGAGTACATGTTAATGTGCCTTTTAAAGGTGATTTACAAACCAGTGTTGTCACTACAACAAAAAATGGCCATTTTTTAGTATTTACCAAGGCTAATTGAAGCAAATGCTCAGTCACTGGATACAGAATCTTTTATCTGTTTATTTTTATCATTGCCGAAAATCATTTTTTAAAATTCCAAGTTTAATCGTCCTATGTTAAAAAAATAAAGATGTCAGCTATTTGAGTTTTTATTCATCTAAAAAAGTTAGCTTGCATGTCCTGGAAATTTTACTTCAATAAGAATTAATATTTTTGACAGAGTATTTATACATTTGAAAAAAAATAAGCATTTTAATTTTAGAGAAGTATTTCAAAAATTAAATAGGTTATCTGATCAAGGCCGCACGAAAAACCAAGATTAGATGCATAAGCTGCATTTTAATTCTTCTTCTTCCTATTTATTTATAAATGTGAAAATAAAGACAATCATTTTCTATTTGCCAGGTCCTATTTAAATTTAAATATAAAAATAAAGAGAGGAAAATAAATTTTCAAAAAACTGTGTAAGAAACTACTGCTATTCGAATGAGTATTACTTGAAACTATCTTTGGCAAACACATCACTTGCTGGATTTACCTGTGAGCCCCTAATACGTGTATCGGGTTTTTTCAGATGGCAGGGAAGAGATGAGTACAAGTTACTTTTGTTGTGGTTTGGGTTCTGGGTCAGGGGTTGGCAGGGGTGGCAGCGGCTGTCCCATGGGACTCACAGTCAGCCTGATCTTCCCAGGAAGCCGGGGGCATCACGGACACCAGGAGAGGAGCCCGGTGTCTGCCGGCCCCTGCGCCTAGGGACCAACTTTCTCGTGATCCACCTGGAGTTTGTGTTCCTTTCCTCCATCCCGGGTGGGCGCTGGCACTGGCCTCCTTCGTGCCCAGTTAGTGGGCTGCCCTGGCGGCAGCCGTGGCCAGAGTAGCAGTGGTGGTGACACCATTGCAGGGTGTGTGGGGAAGAGCCCGGGCCGCTCCCTCTCTGCAGGGTCTTGGTGTGCGGCCCCTTTGGGGTCTTGTGTGTGTTAGTACACCAGTTCCCTGGGCAATTGTTGCACAGGAAAAATGGTTTTGTTTTCACTAAAGAAGGTTCTCTATTTATTTTGGTTACCTGCTGTGGCATAAAAATTACCCCAAAGTTGGTGGCTTAATTACCCCAAAGTTAGTTGGTTTTGTTTGGCGGAGGTTTTTGCTCATGAATCTGCAATTTAGCCAGTGCTCAGAAGATCCCAGTCTCTGCTCCATTTGGTGTCATCTGGGGTGTCTCAAAGGCTGGCCCTGGAGTCACCTGAAGGCCCCTCCCCCACATGTGTGGGGTGATCCTGGCTGCTGGCTGGACCTTCTCTGGGGCTCTTGGCCAGGACCCTTCTATGTGCATGGCCTCCCCGTGTGGCCTGGGCTGTGTCACTTTGTCACAGCATAGTGTCTGGGTTGCAAGAGTGCGTGTCCTGAGAAAGAGCCGGGGGAAGTGGCTCTGCCACCTCTGAGCTAGCCTGGGAAGTCAGGCTCGTTCATTCTACTTTCTACACGCAGCTATCCCTCGGCATCTTCGGGGGATTGGCTCCGGGACCCCTTGCAGGTACCACAGTCCGAGGATGCTCCAGTCTTCCATATAAAATGGTGTAGTACTGTCGGCTCTTTGTATCCACGGACGTGGAACCCTCGGATACAGAGGTCTGACTGTACACTAGAAGCAAGTCACCAAGGCAGCCTGTTTTCAGGGGACGCGAATTTGACTCTGCCTTTTGGTGAAAGGAGTGTGGCAGAATTTGCAACCATGTTTTCAAAGCCACATGTTTTTTCAGCGTTTCAGAACATCAGATAGTGTCCCCTTCTCTGGAGCACACTTGTCCTTCACGGGGGCAGCTGCATGTAGGGAGATAGCCAGGAGAGCTAGTAGTGGAAGGTTATGAACTCTTTGCTGATTGGCTAGTTTGGAAACTAGATGAAAGTAATTTTTCCATTGGCTAACATTGGCTATAAAGTCTAATGCTCAGTTTGAGAGGAGCAAAAGGAAACATGAAGCCGAAAATTTAAGAAAGGAAGGGAAGAGCACAAGGGCCGTGAACAACAGAAAGAAGCATCACCAAGTTGGTAAGCTGCTCTCCAGTCTGGAGGATGTGGTCCTGAGGTTTGGGTTTGGGGACTTTAAACACCTGGCAGGAGGCAGTTCTGAGTGTGTGCACACGTGTCTTCTTCTGGAGGCCAGAGCCAGGCTGGACACTGAGCAGCAGAGGGCAGGTGTCGGCCTTCCTGTTGGCCAGAGGGACGCTGCCCGCCATGTGCAGCAGGAAGGGTGCGACGCTGTGCAAACGCCCTTCTCTGAGATGATCAGGATGTGGATGTGCTTTGTTTTGGGCTCAGTCTGTGCTAAAAAGCTACCAGTTGTGTACTTAATTAAATGTAATTTTTTTTTTTTTTTTTTTTTTTTTTTTTAGCACAAAGATTCCGTGGTTCCTTACCTTCTTCGACTTCTTAAAGGTCTTCCCAAAGTGTATTGGGTAGAAGAAAGCACAGCTCGGAAAGGCAGAGGTAGTTTTGCTTAAAGTTTCCCTGAATGCGAGGAAGCGTCTGTCTGTGTGTTCCCCGTCTGTGAGGATTGAATGTTTAATCACACTAACGCGGCAGTTAGGATGCTTCTAACTGGTTCCACTCCTGTGCCTGCAGCACTAGCGCTTTCTCACGTTGCCCAGAGCCCTGGGCGGGACGAGCGGGGCTGAGCAGGACCACAGGGACCCTCAGGAACCTTTTCTCATGTCCCATTGGCTGCCCTGGGTCCCCTGCTGTCCCTGAGCTGGTCTGTTGCCTCAGATGGAGAGGCTCACCCTGCAGTGAGATCAGTTCTCCAGATGGCCTGGTGGCTGCCCAGAAAGGAGGGCTGAGATGGGAGTTTGGGACTCAACCACCATGTCCACTGTCAGTAGTTTTATCACTTTGTTGATGTTGCTAAATTTCCACTGAACTTTGCATCTTTGCAAATGGAATAAATTCATGTGTATTTCTTTTTAACTTGTGTTTGATACTGATCTCTCTTTAAGGTCAAAGAGAAAGTTAGATAATCTTTTCTCTCTTCCCCTCCACTGCCCTCCCCTCACTTCCTCCCTCCTTGCCTTCTTCCTCCCGTCCCTCCCGAAGTATTTACATAGGTCCCCTACATGCCAGGCATTGTGCTAAACGCTTATAACACTCATGATCTTGTAAACGGATTTCCCAAGACTCCAAAATCAGCTTGGAAGATCTCCAGCATTTCAGAGTTCATGACCCATGAGACTGAAGTTTCCTTGTAATCTCTCTCTCTGAGGTCCAAGGCCCCCACCTTCAGATCTAGCGGGGGGTTGGTGCCTGCAAAGAAGGCCCTTGTCCTTTCTGTTGGTGGCATGGCCTGAATTTGTCAGGTGGGCTCAGTCTGCTGGAGACTGGGCTGTCCTCATGAACATCCGCTTGTGCCTGCCCGTGTTCCTCTTGCCCTTTGGGTTTTCAACATTTCTGGTGACTTACTGTACCTAAAGCTGACAGACCCCAAATTATGCAGGTGTCCTGGAATTTGAAAGACTACATATTAAATAGACCATTGCTGAAAAGTGAAACATCTGTGTCCACCATTGTTATCTAATTTGGGGAGAAGTAGAATACTAGAAAGTGTTGATCCTATTTTATTTCAAAACAAATATCACTTCTATATACTTGGACTCATTCGAATGAATTTTTTAGCATTATTTAAACATTGTTAGGGACTTCCCTGGTGGCGCAGTGGTTAAATATCTGCCTGCTAATGCAGGGGACACAGGTTCAAGACCTGGTCCGGGAAGATCCCACATGTTGCAGAGCAACTGGGCCCATACACCACAACTACTGAGCCTGCGCTCCAGAGCCCGCGAGCCACAACTACTGAAGCCTGCATGCCTAGAGCCAGTGCTCCGCAACAAGAGAAGCCATCACAGTGAGAAGCCCATGCACCACAACGAAGAGTAGCCCCCACTGACCGCAAGTAGAGAAAGCCCGCACGCAGCAACGAAGACCCAATGCAGCCAAAAATAAATAAATAAAAAATAGATAAGTTTATATAAAAAAAAAAATTGTTAGAGATATATAAATTTCCAATTATTGGGTAATATTTCAGTCTCCTAGTTTCTATTAAGGCAATATCACTTATGCTTTGATAAACCCCATAGCAGTAGTTCTTAAAGGGCCATCCCTGGACCAGCAGCATCAGCACCCCTGGGAACTTGTCAGAAGGTAGATTCTCAGACCCCACATTGGAGCTACTGAGTTAGGAACTCTGGGCCCGGGAGTCAGGCAGACTGCATTTCAGCAAGCCCTCCTGTTGGTTCCGGCCACACTCAAGCTTGTGAAGGACCTAGAGCTGCGTCTCAGAATGACATGTGCGGAAGTAGACACGCAGCGGTCGTCTGCTCTGTGTGTGTGTGTGTCTTTGAGTCAGTGCTCAACGTTCAAAATTGGTTAAATGTTTAATAGTGATCGGACCTCCTTGGCAGCAGGTCTAACCTTCCCAAAGTGCACTTGACAGAAGTGGTGCTTCACTTGTGGTCTTTTGTAGTGCTCCCTTCTTGACCTTGAGGCTCTGCTCCTGAGAATCTCCGTACTGGCAGGCTCAGTCGGGGAAGGGCTTAAAAACCTACAAGGAGTAGAGCACATCTCTGGGTGCTCTTCTGAGGATTTTCTCCACCTGTCAGAAGAAAAAAGGAAAAAAAAAAAACATTAATTCAGTTTAAAGTGATAGTAACTGGTATTTGACAGTTAGCCTCCATGAAACATCTCCCATAGTCTTACCAAGATTGATTTCCCAATTTTATTTAGGTCGGGAATAAAACATGGAATCTGTCATGTTGAGAGGCTCTGTAATCTCAGACTATAAATTGGCTCAGCAAACATTTCAATTTCTTGAACCAAAACATTTTATTACAAGGAAGGCAGGGGTGTTTCTCAGCAAACACGTTGGGCCCGTTATCTGTCCTCTGGAGGCTCATCCTGAAGAGGGCGGCCTCCACTGTAAGTAGTTCCTTGGCAGCCGTGTGAGAGGGAACAGCCAGATGGGGTGGCTGGTCAGTGTGATGATCCGATTCCTGTCTTTCTGCCTCCAGGCACCCTCCCGGTGGCCGAGAGCTTCAGCTTCTGCTTGGTCACTTTGCTGTCTGACGTGGCTTATAGGGACCCTTCCCTCAGGGATGAGGTAAGTGTGCGTTGACTCAGTGTGTGTTTCTGTAAGATCCGAGAGTCCCAAAGTGATGACAGGAAAAAAAAAAAAAAAAAAGTGATTGGATTGTTTATGTTGATTTATTTCATACTGTTAGTAACACACATGAGAAATGTTAAATCCTGCTTGCAGTGCTTAGTCCCCTGCTGACCTCCCAAGTCTTATCTCGTTCAGCTTTCCCAATTGCCCTGTGAGGTGGGCAGCAAAAGGCCACGCGTCCTCCTGCCTCCATGCTGGGGACTGACGTTCATAGGAGAAGATTTTCTGGAAAGCTGGAGCCGTTCCTTCAAGTGCTCCAGTGTTTGTAGTTTTAGTTTATTTTGTTGGAAATGTTACTTAAATGTATTTCATATTTCTCTCCTTTTATTTATTTATTTATTTTTGGCTGCATTGGGTCTTTGTTGCTGCAAGGGGGCTTTCTCTAGTTGCAGCGAGCAGGGGCTACTCTTCATTGTGGTGCGTGGGCTTTTCATTGTGGTGGCTTCTCTTGTTTCGGAGCACGGGCTCTAGGCGCACGGGCTTCAGTAGTTGCAGCACGCGGGCTCAGTAGTTGTGGCTCGTGGACTCTAGAGCGCGGGCTTAGTAGTTGTGGCACACGGGCCTAGTTGCTCCACAGCATGTGGGATCTTTCTGGACCAGGGCTCGGACCCGTGTCCCCTGCTTTGGCAGGCGGATTCTTAACCACTGCGCCACCAGGGAAGCCCCCCTGTATCTTTTTTAATTTTTAAAATCTCTTTACTTACTATCACACTGTAAATTCTGTGTCCCTATTTTTGCCATTATGTTGGTCTCCACCCTTCTTTCTTAGTTTAGGTTCTTTATTTACTTGTGGGTTGGCTAAAGAGGTAACTAGATATGTTAGAATCACATATTATTTAAAAAGCTAACGGGGCTTCCCTGGTGGCGCAGTGGTTGAGAATCTGCCTGCCAATGCAGGGGACACGGGTTCGAGCCCTGGTCTGGGAAGTTCCTACATGCCGCGGAGCGACTAGGCCTGTGAGCCACAATTGCTGAGCCTGCGCGTCTGGAGCCTGTGCTCCGCAACAAGAGAGGCCGCGATAGTGAGAGGCCCGCGCACCGCGATGAAGAGTGGCCCCCACTTGCCGCAGCTAGAGAAAGCCCTCGCACAGAAACGAAGACCCAACACAGCTATAAATAAATAAATAAATAAAAATTAAAAATTAAAAAAAAAAAGCTAACAGGGCTTTTCTACCAGTAACACCTATTGAAATAGGTCACCACAGAGGATGGTGGCATAACTTTAATATGTGAAATGGACAAAACATTGCTTTCCAGGTCCTCACTGTTCCTCATCATTTGACACTAGCAAAACGTGAGCAGTTTGGTGATGAACAAGTCACCTCAGACCAACTTCATTTTTCTGCCTGGATTCCCCAAGACTGGAAGCGGGGGAAGTGAGAGGGACTCGGTCTGGGTGCTCTTCATCAGGGCCTGGACCACGCCTCTCCTGACATCCTTGGTCAGCAGTGTAGCCGAGGGCAGGGTTTGCAGAGCCACCTGAAGGACCACCCCAGGGGCACCCGGCAGGAGTCTCTGGTTGCCTGCCCCCTGCGGTGGAAGCTGAACAGCTAGGACCAGCCAGGACCGGGGATGAAAATCCTGAAAGCAAGTCAGTCTCGTCTGTAGACGATTTGGATGCCAAGCTGGGAATCGAGGACCCTCGCGGTGAACTAAAGCTTATGCCCTGAGCTTTTGTGGGGCTCAGTGACAGGCAAAAAAATAACAGCCCTGCGGGTGGAGGGGCACAGCTTGAGGCAGCATGTGTGAGAGACACTTAAGGATTTCATTTCTCTGTGAGTTCATGGAGCCAGCAGTGTGAAGGGCTGCTGGAAAGCCAGTGTCACGTCCACAGACGTCTGGGGTCCGTGCTGAGTCTGGTGATTACTCGGAGATCCCCAGCATCCCTGGAATAGTAGTGTGTTTTGTCTGAACGCTGCAGTTGGAGATGGCTTCTTACACACTGAGCTACAGTGAAGTCAGGCAGGCCGTCAGCAAGGACTTGAATCATAAGGAACGGATGGAAAGAACCAGGGGTGTTGAG
This sequence comes from Balaenoptera borealis, assembly GCF_965194805.1. Taxonomy (NCBI): domain Eukaryota; kingdom Metazoa; phylum Chordata; class Mammalia; order Artiodactyla; family Balaenopteridae; genus Balaenoptera; species Balaenoptera borealis. Next base: position 65,003,944 of record NC_138875.1, read on the forward strand.
CTGTGAAGAGAGATTGGGGGCCTGTCACCTGTTTCCAGAGTTAGGCCTGTGGACCAGCCAGAGAGGGAGGGTTCTGTCCGCAGAAGGTCTGTTGCCTGACCCCTCGGCAGAGCTTCCGTGCAGGGGGTTATGGATCAGGTATGAGGTTGGACAAGAGAATGTCTAAAGCTTCCTCTAGTTCTGAATTAATTTTGTGATATTTATCTGATTTTGTTTATAAGTTTGTGTGTTATGTTTCCTTGGCTATTCCAGATTTTAGAGGCGCTTTTGCAGGTTTTGCATGTCCTTTTGGGAATGTGCCAGGCCTTGGAGATTCAAGAGAAAGGTATGTTTTTCTTTTTATTGTTTGTGATTTTCCTTCCCCTTGCTTTTCCCAGTCTTCAGATTTTCTGTTCTTTGCAACCAGTGTATCTGGTGGACGTGACCTTTGCTGCATGTTAGCTGAGAGGCCGCGTGGGGTCGTGAGCACAGCTCTGCTGCCTGAATGCTGGGCCACTTCCCCCTCTGGGGCTCGGGTTTCCTCACCTGTAACATGTCTGAAGGTCATTTTTCCTCTGGTGTGAGGCTACCAATCTGCTCCCAGAAGGACTAAATGCCCTGATTAAGTCCTGTGAGGGAGCCTGCTCAGGTGACGTGGCTGAGGGACTGATTTGGAGGTGCTGTGCGTGGTTAAGACCTCCCGCCCACGGGCCGTGTCTGCAGCCGTGGTTGAGGATGGATGGAAAATACTGCCGGTCAGCGCCTGGGCTTGCCCCTGTTGCCATGGCTAGTTCTGGCCCTTGGTCTTGCTGGTGGGGGGCCCTGAGATGGGTGGCCCCAGGTCCCCGGGCGGTGCCGCCACGGCTTCCCTCTGCCTTCCAGAATACCTCTGCAAGTACGCGGTCCCGTGCCTCATAGGAATCTCCCGCGCATTTGGGCGTTACAGCAACACGGAAGAGTCCCTCCTGTCCAGGCTCTTCCCCAGAGTCCCTCCTCATTCCCTCCACGTCCCCGAGGAGCTGGAAGGTGTGCGGAGGCGGTCCTTCAACGACTTCCGCTCCATCCTCCCCAGCAACCTGCTGGCGGTGTGTCAGGAGGGCACCCTGAAGAGGAAGGCCAGCAGCGTGTCCAGCATCTCGCAGGTGGGGCCATGCACCCAGGCGGACAGGGGACGGGGGCTTGTTAGGTGCCCACTCGCGTGTAGTTTGAGGGAACTTGGGGAACGTGAAAGGTTCTCATTAGAGTTCTCTTTAATACAAAGGTTCCCTTGTCCTTTTTAAGATTTATAAGTGAGTCATCTCCTGGGAGGGGAAGTGTTTGGGCGCCAGCTCTTTTCTGAGCGCAAGACAGTTGGTGCCTGTAGAGAATATGTAATTGACTCATGGAGAAAGACAGGGACACGAAACACTGAGAATAATCTGGCTCAGTCGTCGGGTGTAGAATACATGGCTAGACACAAGAATTTAGAATTACAGTAGAGAACCTGTAGCCAGGGTGGGCTTCAGCGAGGAGGTGGGGCTGAACCAGGGCTCTGGCCAGCAGAGGGAGCCTTGTCTGAGACGGATCTGACTGAGGTCTGACTGGCCTTTCTTACCTGTGCGTGTGGTTGTGTGTTTCAGGTCAGCCCTGAACGAGGGGTGCCCCCTCCCAGCTCCCCTGGAGGATCCACCTTTCACTACTTCGAAGGTGGGCTTCGCCTTTCTGCTGACCGAGCCCCCAGGGGGGAGGTCCACAGGGCCTTCCTGTGCTGTGAGGATGCTAACACAGACACTGCTGTTGTGCATCTTGAGTGTCAAGCTTTTAGAAAGCATTTATTTTCTATTTTTGATTAAACTTCTTAAACTTGAATCTAAAAATATTTCAAACATAGAGAAAAGTGCAGACAATACTATACAGGACCCCAAATGCCTGCCATCTGAATCTTAGTACATTAACCTGTGAAAGCACTGCTTTTCAGGTGGAAATACTAATGGTGGGTCCTTCTCTTGTTTCTTGTTGTTTAAGGTCATTAAGCACATGGATAATGTTAAAGAACATTGTAATGAGACTGCGTGTAGTACCTTATGTTTAATGAGTAATACTTTCTTTAGAGATTTGCTGTTCACAAAGGACTTTCAGGTAATTTACTGAATTTGATTCGTGTGACAGCTCTGTGCAGTGTCAGACACTTGTTACAATAGCCTTCACCTTCTCCTCGAGGGAAGTAAGATGCAGATTGTGGGGAGGAAGTGGGGAAACAAGACCTCCACGCCTCATGGCGCTGTCCGTTCCATTGTCAGTGACACCCCTGCATAAATCCCAAATCTTAACACCTGTGGTCCCTGCAGCTCCGCCTTTTGCCTCCTTTTGTGTCCACCACGCACTGGGTCAGCCATGCAGGACGTCATCCTCATGTCGTGGTGTGTGTCCGGGACACAGACTTCTTGCCTTCTTTTATGACTATCATTATTTTTACAATAAACTGGTATGTCCTTAAGGTGAACGACATGATGGTTTGATATACATAAATGTGGTGAGGTGGTTACTGCAGTCAAGCCGTTAACTGTACATCTCCTCACATGGTCACCATTGTGTGTGTGCGTGTGTGGTTAGAGCACCTCCTCTCTCAGCGCATTTCTAGCATCCAACATGGTGTAATTAGCTCTCTGGACTCAGCCCGCATAACCGTCATCTCCGCATTTCCCCACCTCCCACCCCTGGTCACCACACTCTCTGCTCCCATGTCTTTGAGATTTTTAGATTCCACGTATAAGTGAGATTGTGCAGTTTTTTTCTTTCTGTGGCTGGCTTACTTCACTCAGCATAATGCCCTCCAGGAATATTATTCAGCCTTAGGAAAGGAGATCCTGCCATTTGTGACAACGTGGATGAACCTGGATGTGATGCTGAGTGAGATAAGCCGGTCACACGGGTGCATATATAATGGAAAATACATGGAGCATGTGTGTTCATGCACATTGTATATACACATGTTTTATGTAGTTTTCACACACATTTCATGCACACACACACACCCTCTTCCCACCTTCTTCCCACCTGCTCCCTTTAATCTGGCCTCACCCCACCCCCTGTCCAGCCACCTCTGTGGCTTCACCGTGTTGGCCTCCAGCGTCTCAGCTCCTCTCAGTATTGTCGCCCCCCCACCTCTGTTGTAAGCTGCCTCCCGCTGTCATGGCTCTTAACCTGTAAAAAGGTGTAATTCTTTTTTTGTTGTTGTTCTCACATGTCTGGGTGGAAAATATTAGGACATGATTCTACCTAAGCTTTGACCTGAAACACCCCAGTGAGAGGCAACCCTCCCCAAGGATTTGCAATCCAGCTTTTACTTCTTTTTTTAATTGAAATATAGTTGATTTATAATGTTGCATTAGTTTCTGATATATAACACAGTGATTCAGTTATACATATATATTATATTCTTCTTCAGATTCTTTTCCATTATGGTTTATTACAGGATATTGACTATAGTTCCCTGTGTTATTCAGTAAGACCTTGTTGTTTACCTATTTTATATAGAGTAATTTGTATCTGCTACTCCCAAATTCCTAATTTATCCCTCCCCCACCCCCTTTCCCCTTTAGTAACCGTAAGCTTGTTTTCTATGTCTGTGAGTCTGTTTCTGGTTTGTGAATAAGTTCATTTGTGTCATTTTTTTTTAGATTCCACATATAAGTGGTATCATAACGATATTTGTCTTTCTCTGTCTGACTTACTTCACTTAGTATGATGATCTCTAGGTCCATCCATGTTGCTGCAAATGGCATTATTTCATTCTTTTTTATGTCTGAGTAGTATTCCATTGTATGTATACATACCACATCTTCTTTATCCATTCATCTGTCAATGGACATTTAGGTTGTTTCCATGTCTTGCCTATTGTGAATAGTGCTGCTATGAACGTTGGGGTGCATGTATCTTTTTGTATTAGAATTTTCTCTGGATGTATGCCCAGGAGTGGGATTGCTGAATCATATCAGGCTTTACTTCTTAATTAAAACATGGAATTTGAGTATAAACAAAAGCAAAATCGATACCGTTGTTGGTTCTTGAGGGAGTATCTGGGTTGCATGCTCCCGCGACTGACTTTCTGGTTTTGCCCCGTCAGCCTCTTACTTACCTGATGGGAGTGCCCCGGAGCCCGACTACTACTTCTCCACCATCAGCTCCAGCTTCTCCGTTTCTCCTCTTTTCAATGGCATCACTTACAAGGAGTTCAGTATTCCCCTGGAGATGCTCCGGGAACTCATAAACCTGGTAAGCATAGCCTTGATGGATAGATGGACCACGGGTGTATCAACCAGTGGAATTGCTAGTTGTGTCAGCCTATATTTCACAGCACAGCTTGGTAGTCACAGTTTTCAGATTAAAGAGGGAAGGAGGGTCACATCCTTGGAGTTGCTGTGCGGCACGTTCTCATTTGTCCCTGCAGCCGCCACATGGGGCGCGGCCACGCGTCCCCTTGTTAGAGGTAAGGAAGTTGGTGTTAAGTACCTTAAGGGCTAAGGGCAGGGCCCAGGCTCAGGCGGTGGTCCTACCCCAAGCCCACTTGCTCTTGCACTTGACCCAGCTCAGGGGCTGCTCTGTTTGGATTAATACAGAGCTAATGTTTCCTGTCTGGGGACCTTTGTGTGACCTTTGCAGTTGCGTCAGAGATGCCGTTGTCTGAGTCCTGGAGTGGCTGGGCCTGTGACCCACCCTTGAAATTGCCGTGCTCGTACCGGGGTGCTGCATGGTGGGTTCGGGTGGGCCAGGACAGACTCCAAAGACAGGGCTTTCTGCTTTGGAACGAATGAGAGAGAAGAAGAAGGTCGGGGTGAGGCGGGGGCCAGGGGCGTGGCTCTTGCCTGTGAGGAGTGTGAACAGAAATGGCCCAGAGATGGTGGCTTTGGGTGGAGAAGCAAGAAGATGGCCCAGTGTCAGCGGGCAGGGTGGAGCCAGGGTGAGCTGCTCAGTAGCCGGCTGTCCTGAGACCTCCCCACCCCGAGCTGGCCACGCTGTCAGTGTCCCGACAGGACAGCAGCTCTTTACGGTCACGTCAAGAGATTCCAGATGAAGGCTGGATGTCTTGGGTCGTTCAGGGGAATTTGTTTTTCAGTATATTTTAACTTTCAAGGTTAGGTTTTCTTCTAAACCATTTTTAAATTTCTTCTCCTGACATGTCATTTATCATTATCCATATGTTTTAAAAATAACCTTAAAGCACTGTAATGTGGTGGCAGTTTTCTCAGGCGGTTCTCGGTCGGCAGAACAGTTCTTCCTGTCCCGAGCACTGGTACAGAGTGGGGCCGGGGTGGGGGTGGCCAGTGCTCCTGTGAGGAATTCGCAGTGTGCGCTGTAGCACCCAGAAGAGCCAGCGCCCTGGCCCGGGAAGGGGGCGTCGCTGGCGCTTGGGGACCGGCTGTGACGGGGGTCTACCATGTCCGGGAGGGGCCTCGGGGGGGAAAAGTCAGTCTTGCCTGGAGTCTCAGTGCTTTCGCTTCATGGAAATGGAAACCTCATGTCCCCAGATTTGAGGGAGTTGGTTCCTTTTCTGTTTTTATTTCATTCCCATCTATGGTAAGAAAGAAGTTCTAGGCGATGGCAGGATTAGGGACATTTTGTGTGTGTATTGGAGCCTTGGGGCTCCAGTGATGTGCTCATTGTTGACCTCTTATTTCCATCCGTTTTTCACCGTGAGCTTGTGATGTGGTTTCATCCGTCAGCACGATTTGTTCTGCAGTGGAATGAGCTGGCACTCCTGTCTCCCCCCGTGTGTGCCAGGTGCTCACGAGGTCTCGTTTCCCTTGAAGGTGAAGAAGATTGTTGAGGAGCCTGTTCTCAAGTCCCTGGACGCAGTCGTAGCCAGCGTGACAGAGGTACGTCCCTCTGAGGACATCACGCCGAGATCACCTGCCGGGCACACCTGTGCGGGGGGAGTGGGGAGGGTTTGCAGTGGGTGGGGTGGGGCCACTGGAGTGAGTGAGAGGCTCGCCCTGAGACTTCAGCGTACGTTCCAGTGACGACAGCACACCTGCCGCCCAAGGGCTCGCCCTGTGCCTGGCTCCTTTAGATGTGTCCCCTACCGGTGCCCCGTCCTGGCCCCTGAGCAGCGGTCAGGGTCTCTACTTCACAGGTGAAAGCAGAGGTTCGGGGAGGACTAACTGGTGCCCGCGTCCCATGGTCAGCATGGGAGCTGGATTGCGACCTGGGCCCCGACTCTGCTCCATTGTGGTCCTTGCCCCCACGGTGCCTGCAGAGCCACTGCCAAGGCTCGGTACACACCCCTCATCAGTCCAGGCACTGCAAGCCCTGGCTTGTGAGTGTGAGGGGTGTGTACTCAGGCATTTTCTGTCCTTAGCATGTTCGGAACCAAGGCCCACAGCTTTATTTATAAAATCATTAAATGTCGCTGCTGGGAGACCTCAAAGTCCCTGGGAACATTTGGGTCAGCCCCCTTTTGTCAGGGTCCAGAGAGATCACCGATTTCCAGGCTGATGACTGCTGTGGCCATGTGCTGGGCTCAGATTCCTTGTTAAGCCTGGCGTTCTTTCTCTCATCCGATTATAAGACATGCAGCGCCTGGCACCACCGGGCTCAGTTATGAAGCGGGAAGGGAACCACCAGGGACCTCCCTGTGCTGCAGGCCGCAGCTCCTGCCCTGCATGCGCTCCACCCCGCTGTCTGTGGGCATTAGGTGTGTGGCCGGTCACTTGCCAGCTGGTCTGCAGCCCTCCTGCCCGTGGGCCTGAGCTCTCACTGTGCTTGCTCTCAGAGGTGTCCTGGTGTCCTTTGTCGGTGTGGGGTCGTGTGACCCTGGGCAGACCAGGAGGCCAGGGCCAGAGCTGGGCTGGCAGGCACAGCAGCCAGACGTGTTGGGCCCGAGTGCCGTCGTTGTGAAGAGGTGGCTTGGATCCTGAGGGGAGAGGAATGCCAGGAGCATGGGGCTCTGGGGCCCTTCTCCCCATGGAACAGAGCAGTTTCTCATATTTTGTTTCATAATTTGGACTTTAGTGTAAATGTCCATTTGAAGAAATAGTTTTGTGGCTAAAAAAAAGCTCGAACCCGAGTCACCGCAGGATAATCCTCTTCCTCATCCACCTTCACTGGCAGTGACCGTGCTTATTATGTGCCAGATGTGACTCCCTCTCCTTGAACCCACGGCACACCTGCTCTCAGCCGGGGAGACAGAGGCTGGCAGGGCCTTCATCACACAGCTCTGGGGCCCTGGGGCCGGGCTGCACCGCCCGGGTTCCTCCTTCCTGGCTCTGGGGTGGGACCTCTGGTCACCTTAACCTCAGCCAGTGTCACGTCTGCCCCGCAGGGAGTTATGAGGACTGTGCCTGTAGGGCCATTCACGCAGCGCCCTCTGATGACACCGGTGCCCATGGGACACGGCCTCCACCAGCCTCGCCCCGCAGGCCCCTTCCAGCTGTGGATTTGCCTCCGCATCCGCCTTACTCGCGCTTACCTGTGTCAGAATTTTTGTAAATCTTGCCTTTCCATTGCACTAGACTGAATATGCAGAGAAATTAACAGCATCTTACTCAACTCACTAGACCTCGGATGAATTTTTTTCCCCAGAAGAAAACTAGCGTCACATTTTAGATGAGATTGCTAAAGAAAATTTAAAGTGAATTTTAGTTACAAAATGTAGGCAGAATCCGAAGGTGCCCCAGCTGTCGTGTCTATCACTGAGGGGGACAGGGTGCAATGTGGTCTTGTGGCCCCATGGCTCCTGCACCCCCACTCTCCTTGTTCAAAGATGCCCGGAGAGGGTGAGCCCTCAGTGAGAGAAGGTGGTCCGTCCTCCAGGGGCCCGGGGCTGCTTCCCGCAGGCGTCTCTGGGCAGTGTGAGCGTAGGAGGGAGGAGGGAGTCACCGCAGTGACCAGCGGTGCCAGTCACGCGTCCCATGCCTCTACCCGCAGGCCAACCCCAGCGCCGACCTCTACTACAGCACGTTCAGCGACCCCCTCTACGTGGCCACATTCAAGATGCTGCGGGACACTCTGTACTACATGAAAGGTGAGCGTGGGGTCCTGCCCTTGTGCCAGGGCTGCTTCACAGCGTCCGCAAGGAACGTGGACACGTTCCCAGGAGAAGCAGGCGATGAGGGACATGCACCTGTCGTCCTGCCCCCAGTGCTGCCAGCAGCGCAGCCTCTTTGGTGGGTGTGTCTCCTCGGCTGATGTCTGACACGGACGTGTGGGGTCATCCTGATCCCCTGGTCAGGCATACAGTTTAATGTGTCTGCGTTACATGTTTCAAAACATTAAAAAAATGAGAAAACGAGGCAGTCGTGATCTTACAACTCAGAATAATTTGTAAGTAGCGGAGCTCACACACGGAGTTAGCAGTTCCTTCCAGGCTCTCTTGTGTGTTTTAAACACAGTTTTCCTAGGCTCTTCCCTTAAGTTGCTGAATGTGCTTCATAAACAAGAGCTTTGATGACCACATGGTGTCCTGTGGGTGTCCCATAATCTCCTTAGCTGTTTTCCTGATCTGATTCCAAGTGCTCCTGAGACCTGAGCCTGGTTGGGGCCACCATGGGGGCTAGGTTCCCGAAAAGCGGCAGGTGCTGGCTGCTCGGCCTGACCCCGGAGCCTGCAGCCTCCCCTAGCCAGGCTGCTGCTGGTTTTCTCGGCCAGTCTGCCCTGTGCCTGTGCCGTCTCTCGGGTCTCCTGCCCTGTCCAGGCCCGAGGACGAGAGCTGGGAGAGGCTGCAGACTGGGTGCCTTCCTGTGCAGGGGGTCCTCCTCGGGCTGCATCCAGCTTTCCCACATCTGATAACTGACGCCCTTTTTAGAAAGTATCACAGGAGTACTTTTCGTTAATCGGACCAGTTCTGGTGATGGCACTCCCCAGGTTGTGTCTCGTGTTCAGGTTTGAGTGTATTGACAGCTTAAAACAAAGCATGGCTCGCATTTCGCTGGGAGGTGACCATTCCGAGTGTCAGGTAGCATGTGTGCAGGGCTGGCGTGCGTGCCCGTCCCGGCTCGCCCCAGGCGGCCTTCCTGGAAGCATGGTAGCCAGCAGCAGCGCCCTCTCCCTGGGTGTCTGTCGCAAGGGAAAGACCAAGGCTGCTCACAGCCTGAATCTGTGCCCGCTCTCCCTCCTGCAGACCTGCCCACCTCCTTTGTGAAGGAGGTCCATGACTTCGTGCTGGAGCAGTTCAACACCAGCCAGGGGGAGCTCCAGAAGATCCTGCACGACGTGGACCGGACCCACAGTGAGCTGAGCCCCCTGAAGCTGCGCTGCCAGGCCAGTGCCGCCTGCGTGGACCTCATGGTGTGGGCTGTGAAGGACGAGCAGGGTGGGTTCCCCGTGCCACCACCTGGCGCGTCCTCTGCTTACGAGGAGAGGAGGGGGCTCAGGACGGGAGATGGTGCTGGTCCAGGAAGGTGGGGGTTCGGGGGGAGCCACGCTCAGGACACGGGACAGGGTGGGGGCTGGCAGTGGAGGGATAGGCCACCCCGCAGGATGGTGTCATCACAGCAGCAGGAAAGGAGCAGGGACGCCCACCTCGGACACTTTGTGGTGGAGCCGCTTCTCAGAGTTAGTGAGCCCGGGGTTTAGTCACGTTCTATTATGACTGGTGAAGGAGTCTTTGTGACCACTGGCCTTTGCTAAAGGTCCGTACCCTCCTCTGTTCTGAACTTAGGTGCAGAGAATCTGTGCATCAAGCTGTCTGAGAAGCTGCAGTCCAAGACATCCAGCAAGGTCATCATTGCTCACCTGCCCTTGCTCATCTGCTGTCTGCAGGTCAGTCTCACGGGCCCCGGTGGGGGTGGTTGGGGGCGCAGTGCTGACGCCCGTCAGCAGGGCCTTCTTGCCATGGCCAGGCTGTGGCGGGCACCAGCAGCGAGGTCTGAGCTGCTGCCTCTAGGAACTTGAACTAGAGTCTGCTGTGGACAAGTTCAGTGCTGGGAGGCTGCTGCTGACGGCCAGCAGGCTTTCTGCGAGTGGGGTTCAGGCACAGCCAAGTCCTGCGTTGTGGAGGCTGCCGTGCATCTGCCGGGCGTTCCCAAGGCCTCGGACGCCAGCCTGCTGTGCCGAGACTCTGACCTTGTCCCAACCCCACTGACTTCACGTCTGCCGTTGTGTAAAAGTAATGCTTGGTGCCCTTTCTCCCCTAAGGTTCTTCCAAAAGAGATGGACACACTCTAACAGTGAATCTCGCCTTTGGGTGGAGAGAGTCCCGACCACCCCCTTTCTGTCTTTGTGCCCCATGGCCGGGTGGCCCTTGGAAGTCTGATTGACTTTGTGTCTGAGGGGGTGGGCACCTCCCCCGCGGCCCCTGATGGCCCGCTGTGCGTTGCAGGGCCTGGGCCGACTGTGCGAGAGGTTCCCAGTGGTGGTGCACTCGGTGACGCCATCCCTGCGGGACTTTCTGGTGGTCCCGTCCCCCGTGCTGGTGAAGCTGTACAAGTGCCACAGTCAGTACCACACAGGTAACTGGCCGAGAGGCCACCATCCCTGGGCTGCTCCTCCACCTTTTCCCCGAAAGGCTTCCCCTGCACAACCCCCTGGGGTGCCAAGCCTCCCTCCCGCTGCCACTGCCCCAGGCCCCACTCCAGGCCTGCTCTTTTTGGCACCTGCTCTCTCTGGGGCATCCTGCAGTGTGCGTCCCATGTCCCGACACCGGGCCTGGAGCTCCGTCCCCTCCCCTGCCACAGGCCCAGAGCACGTCTGGTGACCGATGTTAATTAAGTACCCTGCTGCGCGCTCAGGCGCTGAAGTGGTATCACCATGCTGCCCCCAGTCCCACCAAGGTGGGCGTTTTGTCCTCTCCCTTCAGGTGGAGAGACTCTGAGGGCCCTGCTCTCACGCTTGCCCACCCTTCCCGCCTTCCTACGCGTGAGCTGGATGCCCTCAGGCCATGCCCTTGCCTTTCTGCTGGGGCTGAGCTCCTAGGGGCCAGGACTTCTGAATCATTTCTTAAGACATTGCTGTTTTATGTATTCATTGCTTTGTAACCTAAGTGTGCTTCCTTGATTTAAACATTTGTTTCATCCTTTCTGTTCTCCAACACTTTTGATTCTGAAATGCTTGGTGAAGTCTTTGTAAAGTGATTGCTTTTATAGCTAAAGATGATTACATTTGATTTTGGTTTTGAATTTCAAACACGGGTATGGAAAGTGACAGGCATAACCAGATACATATTTGAATTTTTACTTCCAGTTGCCGGCAATGATATAAAAATCAGCGTAACCAACGAGCATTCCGAGTCAACCCTGAACGTGGCGTCGGGGAAGAAGAGCCAGCCGTCCATGTACGAGCAGCTGCGGGACATTGCCATTGACAACGTCTGCAGGTGGGTGGCCTCGGGGGGTTGGGGAGACAGGGGCGGGGTGTCAGGCAGAGCCAGAGACGTTATTGCTCAGGGAAGCTTCTAAACCTGCACTGGATCCGAAAAGGGAGATTGCTACATGTTAAAGAAAAAAAAAAAATTTCCTGCCTTTCTTTTCCTGATCATAAATGTAATAAAAAACAGAGAAAACCTGTGATGTGTAGAAAAGTAGACAGAAAAGAATTATCCCTTAGCCCATCATCCAGAGAGATGACATGTGGTCCTGTGTCATCTTGTTTTCCGTGTGATTTTTGGTATAAATGAGAGGTTTTATGTGCCCTAGTGTCCCTTCGACACCAGCTCCATCTGTGTGAACTCTTGCTGTCCACACTTGGGGACCAGATACATTCTGATTTGCAGGAGATGTACCTCTCCTTGTCTGAGTCCTGGCACCTCGCTCTCGGGGCCATGGGGCTGGAGCCCAGCTACTCTGTCAGACTGTCTTCTCTGACTTTGTGGCCTGGGAGCCAAATGTGTGGGGAGCGAGAGATGCCTATAAGATTTCATGCTCCTCAGGGCTGTTAGGTTTCCCCTTCTCTAGAGCATAAGCATTTCTCCATATTATTAAAACCTTGATATGTAATTTTAACATTCCCTCAGCCACTGTGGGACCATCTGTCTTTCGAATCAGCTATTGGGACTTTTGTTGAGAAACAGGGAATTTTAAATTGGAATTGGCATGAGTATGACACCCTGAAGGAGACCATTCTGGGCAAGATAATGAAGTTACTATTTTTAACTGAGATGCTTGTCAAGAGGTGAAATCTACAGCTGTTCTTTGAATTCATTCTGTGTAATGATGTTCATTCAGATTTCTGGGGAAAGAGTATTCAGAGCGGGTCTTTAAACCTTGCAGACCCGAGACAGGAAAAACTCAACCAAAATCAAACACAAAATGCTCATCTGGTTATTCTGATGCCTCATTCTGCTTGACCTCCTCGCTCAGGTGCCTGAAGGCTGGCTTGACTGTGGACGCAGTGATCGTGGAGGCCTTCCTGGCCAGCCTCTCCAACCGGCTCTATATCTCCCAGGAGAGCGACAAGTACGTCCTGTCCTGTCCCGGGGGTTGGAGGCGGGGGCAGCCGGTCCTGTGCAGGCTCATGGGGCCACTGGCATTCGCGCGTCTGTGCCGCTTTCTGGCACGGAATGGCATCGGGCATTGCGTCTGTCCCGCGATGTCTGCTGAAGCCCACCTTGGAACGTCCACCCTGGACACTGGGGGAAAAGACCTCTGTCTTCCCGCCTGGTGCTGGTGATTGCAGATCCCAGGCTGTCACTGTCAGATGGACGCTTCCTCTGAGAGACTGATGACCCTGGGGTCCAGGTCCTGGCTTCCGGCTTCATTTCCCTGCTGCGTACTGGAGCACCATTCCCAGGGCACGTGTGTCCTTCCCTCCCGTAGGGATGCTCACCTGATTCCGGACCACACCATCCGAGCCTTGGGCCACATCGCAGTGGCCCTGAGGGACACCCCAAAGGTCATGGAGCCGATCCTGCAGATCCTACAGCAGAAGTTCTGCCAGCCCCCCTCCCCCCTTGACGTGCTCATCATTGACCAGCTTGGCTGCCTGGTCATCACCGGAAACGTAAGCACGGCCGGGAACCCACTCTCCCTGGGCACACTTCGGGAAACTCCTTGATTCCCAGGAATGTAAAAATACAGATTAAACTTACCCTGCAGAAGAGTTAAATGCTCCCAACTTTCTTACCACCGAATGGTGAGATTTTTTTCCAAGTAAAGGAGAATAGTGTAATGGTTGCAAGAGTGCCAGAGAAAGAGGTTTAAACTATTTTCTTGCCGATGTTAATAGAATAGAATGGAAATGGAACCTATTCCATTCTTGGTGTTTAAGTTGAGGTTTGCATAAACCTTTAGGAAGGGCTGGCCTTGATGCTGTTTCAGGCCCCACTGTCCCTGGTCCCCAGTGTGTCCCCTCTGGGTGTCCATGGAGGGCGCTCCCAGAGGAGATGTGGTCACGTGTCCCTCACTCTTTTCCAGCAATACATTTACCAGGAGGTGTGGAATCTCTTCCAGCAGATCAGCGTGAAGGCCAGCTCTGTTGTGTACTCTGCCACCAAGGATTACAAGGACCACGGCTACAGGTAAGTCTTCCCAACCTCATTGTTGCTCTCGATCCTTCGAAAATGTGAGATGTGGGGACTTGTCTTTTAAATAAACATCTCTTCTTACAAAAGCACTACATGTTAGAAATACATGTACCCAGGCGGGAATGACCCGCACAGGGCCGCCCCCGAGCTAGCACCTCTGAGCTCCTCACCCAGTGGGCACAGTGCCCCCGGGTGACCGTGTTCTCACAGAGCAGCACCAGCCTTCCTGCCTGTCGTCACCTTGGATGTCAGCATGGTGTCCATCAGGTGGCAGCACCACAATCTGTCTGGCCAGCCCTAGGCTGCACATCAGGTAGTTTTCCAGTGTTTCTGCTGGTCGGTGCTGCATACCTGTGCGGTCTCGGATGCTCGCCTCAGGGTGGATTCAGAGGGCAAGGGAGGAGACGTTGACAGCCTTGGGTGTATGATGTTTGCGTGAATCCTTGCCCTCCCCAGGGATGCCCCAAGGACGAGACGCATCCTTCTGTGTTTGGAGGATCTCATGGACTTGGTCAGATGAAGTCAGGAGGGTGGTGGGCAGGGCAGAGGTTCTCCTCTCCCCTCCTGACCACTCCACCCAGGGGAGGGGGTGGGAGTGCGGCTGTGTGACCTCAGGACATGCTCACCTTCTCTGTGCCTTAACTTCCTCACCAGCTGTGTGGGTGTATGAGGCTGTGTGTATGCATGTGACAGCTCTGAGCACAATGGCTGCTTCTCTGCCTTCTCACTGCCGCTCCCACGGGAGCCCCGGCCACTGGAACGCAGGACTGGCCTTGGGGGGCCGCCAGCTCACCTCCCTCTCCTGTCTGTCCATTCTGGTCTCCGCAGTGACACCAACACACAGACCAAAACCTCTTCGCCTTGCATCTCGCTCCCAGAGCGGCTCCTGCGCCTCCCCGCCCCTCCCCTCCCTGTCTTTCCTTCTGACCTCTGACCACGCCTCTGCCTCGCTGCTCGGCCTGTGCCATGTACGGGACTTACCAGTTCCTCATCTTCTGCCACATTTCCTTCCTAAAGCACTTTCTGACAGTGCCACCCACAGTGACTCGTCTCCCGCCGGAGGAGGCATCCACTGCCATCCGTTTCCCCCCCAGAGATTTGTCTGGGAAGGGGTGCCTTTTGTCCCGGCTGCCATTGCTCTGTGATTTCGGGGGCAGACAATGTGCTACGTGCTTCACAGGGACTGTTTGATTCCCCCACGCCCCGCGAGGAGGGAATTATTATCCTTGTTTACTCAGGAAGAAACTGAGCCTTAAAGACCTGAGCTACTTGGCACAGCCCGGCTGCGGCAGCATCCAGCTGACCCAGCACTCAGAGCCCAGCCTCCCCGCTGGTGTGTGGTGTCAGCTTCCTATTCAGGGTTTACGTGGGGTGACGGGGTCGGGGCAGGTCGTCAGGACCACTGAGCACTTCCTGAGTGTCTGGTGTGAGCTGACCCTAACCTCAGCCCCAGGTGGAGGAGGAAGTGTCGTCAGAGTTTCCCGGGTGGTGGTGATGAAGGGAGATTGTAACTGGAGGGGAAGTGGGTCCCCTGGAAGTGCCAGGGAGCGACATGCCCGTTCTCAGCTGCATGGCCGCCCGGGCACTTGGAGGAAGTGTCCCGAGACAGTCAACACGCCCCAACGCGCAGGCTCCTAGAAGCTGAACAGTCCCTGGGCCCCCAACTTGTCTTGGGGGAGGTTGGGGTCTCTTCCACAGCAGCTGACTTTCCTTCAGGGCTGGTGTCCTCTGGTGGCATGTCCCTCGCCTTGGGGGTCTTCGTTCACAGTACTGGGGGCCCGCACTGTGTCCACGTCACTTCTTTCTCACAGGCACTGCTCGCTGGCTGTGATCAATGCCCTGGCCAACATCGCGGCCAACATCCAGGATGAGCACCTGGTGGACGAGCTGCTCATGAACCTGCTGGAGCTGTTTGTGCAGCTGGGGCTGGAGGGCAAGCGGGCCAGCGAGAGGGCCAGCGAGAAGGGGCCCGCCCTGAAGGTAGGGCTCAGCCCCGGGCACCGCCTTGAAACCCTTGCTTTCTCCCGTTACCTGGTGATGTCAGGAACGGGGGACTGGTTCCTTCCCGGGGTGCTGGCGGGAGTGAACAGACAGACAAGGGGCTGCCCCTGCAGGCTTAGCAGGACAGGCATGGGAACAAAACAGGGGCGTCGGGTGGTCTCAAGGCCTCTCCGAGGTGGAAGCAAGTGAGCAGCAGCCTTGAGTGAAAGTCTCAGCTAGGAGGGAGGGGCTGGTGCAAACAGGGCCTGAGACCCTTTGCCCCGCTCAGCCCTGCCTTGCTCCCCGCCACAGCAGGCTGGGCCACTGTTCCTCTGGTCTCCTGAGTGGGGCCCAGCTCCCTGTGCACAGGAGACGGGGGCTCGAGGGTGTTGGGGAGGCACCCGGAGCCCAAGGAGGCTGAGGCTGTACCCTGTTGAGGGTTCCAGGGCCCAGCTCCCCCCCACCCCACCCCCGCCACTCTTCACTGCATCTCCCGGGCTCAACACTCAGGTGTCCTGTTTCGTTCCCCGGCTGGGGTAGGGGCTCCCTGGGTGCCGAGCTGAGCTTGCCCATGCACCCACCCCCCGACGCAGTGACAGGCCAGGTGTTGTGGGGCAGCAGTGGGGGGTGGGGTGGGGTGGGGACTGGCCAACACGCTGACCACCAGGAGCTGAGGACAGAAATCAAGAGCTGGGGGGACACCAGCTTAGGACTCTGTCCCCACCCCTGCGCGGCCACGGGGCCTCGGCAAGCTGTCCCGACCCTGTTCATACCTGAAGATGGAGCAGCCCTGCTGCAGTGGGCAGTCGATGCCCTCATGGTCAACTGAGCGGCTGGGCTTCCCGAGCCGGGCTGCTCCTCATGTGTCTGGCCTGGTGGCTGACTTTTTACTTAGTTATTCTTAAGTAACCCCCAAATTTTCCCAGACTTGGAAAGAATGGGTATTCATTGTAGAAAAGATACAGAAACCTATAAATAGTAGAGTAAAAATTTCTCTCAGATACAATCGTCGTTAACCTTTTGACAGATTTTCTCCTAGGTGTTTTACGCAAATCTATTTATTGTACGTAGTTGGCACTGTGTGAGAACATACTTTCTTTTTTTTTAAATTTATTTATTTATTTATGACTGTGTTGGGTGGGTCTTCGTTTCTGTGCGAGGGCTTTCTCTAGTTGTGGCAAGTGGGGGCCACTCTTCATCGCGGTGCACGGGCCTCTCACTATCGTGGCCTCTCTTGTTGTGGAGCACAGGCTCCAGACGCGCAGGCTCAGTAATTGTGGCTCACGGGCCTTGTTGCTCCGCGGCATGTGGGATCTTCCCGGACCAGGGCTCGAACCCGTGTCCCCTGCATTGGCAGGCAGATTCTCAACCACTGCGCCACCAGGGAAGCCCAGAACATACTTTCTTACATTTAACATTTGATCTGGGCACTTTTTAAGGTGACAGTGCTTTTCAGAGCGCCGTCTCTGTAACAGCTTGTGATATTTGTGCAGAGTTGCTGCGGTTTATGTAATCCTCCTGTTTGACATTCAAATTGTTTCCCTCTTTTAAGATTTTCCCTCTTTTAATCTGTTAAGATTATGCGTCTTTATACATGTTTCTCTGTATATCTTTTTCATTGTTTCGTGTAGATTAAGGAATTTCATGACACTGTGTCAGGTTTTTTTTTTTTTTCCTTTTCAATGAAAGAAGCGCGGGCTCATCAGTGACTCAGTTCTGTTCTCCTCCAGGCCTCCAGCAGCGCGGGGAACCTGGGCGTCCTCATCCCTGTGATCGCTGTGGTGAGTACCCGCCCATTGGTGTCTCGGACTCAGGTGTGGTGCTTGTGCTTTGTGCTGCCCAGAGACCTGCAGCGAGTTCCCTGAAAGGTGCTGTTCTGAGGCTGCAGGGATCCTGCATCTGTGGCTGTGTCTCGGAGCTTCTGCGACTGGCCCGTGGGCATGTGCCTGCTGTGGCCTCGCTGCGTCGCTCCCTTTCTCCATGCCCGGCCGAACCCCTGGCCAGCTGACCAGGACCCTACTGCCTGTTCCTCGGGTGTGGGGGTCTGACTTAGGTTTTCCCTGAGCTCCCGCCCGGCTCAGGTGCTTCTGACAGTGGCCCACCGGTGCTGCTTCCAACCCCTCCCCCGACCCCCAACCCCCCATGGTGAGCCTGGGGCCTCTGGTTGGTGCCTGGGCCTTGGGGCTGCAGCCCTTGGTGCCCTGTCGGGGATGGCTCAGGCCTGTCTCTGCCGCAGCAGTGCCGCAGTCAAGGGCTGGTGTCCGTCTTGTCCTGTCTCAGCCTGCGGCCACTTCTTCCCAAGTGGCCCTTACGGATGTCACTTTTCCTGGCCCAGGCGTTCCCAGCTGCCAGACCTGAGCCAGGCCCGCGTCCGGCTTTGTTTCATTGGTGATTCTCGAGCTCCCACTTAGCCTGCCTTCTGCTTAAGCCCCTGCTTCCGCCTCCAGTTCTCCCTCTTCGTTCGAGTCTCGAGCATTTACGTGGGTGTCCCCGCACGTGGAGGGGTTGACCTCCGGCTGCGTGGTGACCCAGGGACGTCGAGGCCCGGTGGGCGGTTGGGGAGTCCTCTCCTATCTCTGCAAAGTGGTTTCGGTCCCTGCTTCTGTGGGCATTCGTCATTTGAGTCTGGGGACCGTTGGGGGTCCGGTGTCAGCGGCCAAGGCGGATGGAGGCCAAGGTGGATGGGAACCGGCAGCTAACTGGCTTACGTTCTTGGCTCTGATAGTGAGACTGATAGTCGCAGGCTATGTCCGGGGAGGGTTCTGCCTCGGGCCACCCCCACCCTCTGCCTGTCCCCTCCTCCCTGCCCCGAAGGTGGCTGACTCAGCTGGGCTCCAGGACAACATCCTCTCCCCAGGCATGCTGTAGGGTTGGAGCTCGGGCTTGCCTCATGCCTCCCACTTTCCCTGGGAGCCCTCCCGCCTCTCCCTGCGGTCAGGGCCCCCACAGCCCCTTGAGGGCCTGTGGGTTGCTGGTACCCTGACGGTTTATACCAGCACCCACAGGTCGGTTTCTAAAGATGTCATGGTTGACGTCGACTCGCTCACAGTGCGTTGAGAAGCGCCACGAGGACACTTTGTTGGCCTGGAGGGAAGGGCGAGGGGCATGAAGTCCTTGGCCCGTGGAGGGCTCCATGGAGAGCAGGTTTGGCAGACAGGGAGCACGCCTGGGGGGCCTCTCAAGTTAACAAGTTCTGGGATATTTGAGCCCCACAGTTCTCTGACCCGTATGTATGCCTGTGAGCTTGTGTGCTTGGCGGTTGTTGTTTGGAGTTTAATAAATGCACGGAAGAAATCTATAGGGGACACTTCGCACTTTTGGGGAGCGATGACTTGTAGGTTTGGTTGGGGGCACACCAGTTTTATGGTCACTGGGGCTGGGGTTGGACTCCTGGCCCTGCATGTGGGGTCCTGGGAGAGTGTCCCAGTCTCTCCGCGCCTGCTGTGCCAGCAGAGTGTCTCAAAAAGATGGGGTGACCCTCTGCGGGGCTGGCGCGTCAGGACAGGCAGATATGTTAGCAGTGATAGGCTAGCACACGCTCACCTGAAACACCCGTGTCTCCTCCGATACCGTGACCTTTACTTGAACGGAATAAGTATCGTTGTGTCAACAAGTTAATGGTTATATTGTGGGGGAGGAAACAAATATTTGATTCTGTTGCTCAACACAGCCCAGACGCCATGGTTCTTGCCTCTGCTCTCTGGGTCTAGCCCTCACCCTAACCCTGGACCTTCTGGGAGAAGCTAACTTCCATAGTTTTTTTGTTTGTTTGCTTGAATGTTTTATACTTCTTTTTTTTTTTTTTTTTTTTCTAAATTTATTTATTTATTTTTGGCTGTGTTGGGTCTTTGTTTCTGTGCGAGGGCTTTCTCTAGTTGCAGCAAGTGGGGGCCACTCTTCATCGCGGTGCGCGGGCCTCTCACTATCGCGGCCTCTCTTGTTGTGGAGCACAGGCTCCAGACACGCAGGCTCAGTAGTTGTGGCTCATGGGCCCAGTTGCTCCGCAGCATGTGGGATCCTCCCAGGCCAGGGCTCGAACCCATGTCCCCTGCACTGGCAGGCAGATTCTCAACCACTGCGCCACCAGGGAAGCCCCTATACTTCTTTTTAAAAATTTTTTATTTTAAAGAAAAAGATACTCTGTTTTGGATTTTTCGATGACACAGTGTCTTCAATGACTTAGTTGAGTGGACGTGCTGGTAGGTCTGGGCAGGAAGCATGGGTTTCTGCCCTAATGCAGCTGTTCCCTTATCAGTGATCTTGGGAGCCTGGGGTGGGGGCACCAGCTCACATGGCCTCCGAGGCTCCTTCCTGCCTGGGTTTGGTGGTCTTTGTCCTGTGACTCTGTGATGCTCTTCAGAAATGTCACTGATTCCATTGCTTGAACCTACAGCTGGAGACGTAGTTGCCCCGCTGTCACGAAGCGCGGAAAACGTCCGTGCACTCCGCTCGGCCGGGCACCTGGGCCACTTGCAGCTTGTGTGGTCTTGGACAGGTCATTCTCTTGGTGCCTGTAAAAGGATGTTTGGGGACTAACACTTTCAGGTCATAGACCTGTGTGAAAGCTGCTCCCTCTTCCTCGTAGAGACGGCGTCTGTCCTCAAGGGTTTGCACTTCACCTCAGGAAGGGAAGGGGGAGGGGCCCAGGTAGGCCCCCAGTTAGGGACTCCTGGGCTGGAAGTGGTAACCCAGGCACTGACCTGAACCCCTTTGAGACAGTAACCCACTTCATCCTCACAACAGCCTGCAAGATAGGGACTGTGTTATCCCCGTTTCACAGACGGGAGACTGAGGCACGGAACTTGCCTCAAAGTGCCGGAGCCGGGAGTGGAACCCAGGCAGCCTGGTGCAGACCTGTGGTCTGGGTTCATATCTGCCGCGTGGAGGCACCTGGTTTCTGAAGGGGATCCAAGGGCATTCTGAGCAGATTGAGGGGCTGGAGCACTCTGACCCTTGGGGGTCGAAGAGGAACCTGGGCCACGTGTCTTCATGCCTTCTGGGTGGGGGACGTGGGGAAGGGCTGAAGGTGGAGTCTTGAGATGCGCATGGGGGTGTGGGGGAGGAGCCAGAGGAACCAGCAGCAAGACCAGAAGTGTCAGACAAGCCCAGGAAAGGACAGTATTGACTCAGAATAGAGGAGGACTTGGAGAGGGTGGTCAGCAAGCCCAGGTTCCCTGAGAGGGCAAGAGGGATGACAGGGAAAGGCCCCCCTCCCTGGGTGGCAGACACTGGACGGGCCCTGGCTCAGGCAGTGGGGAGAGGGCAGGGGGAGAGGGTGAGGGGTGAAAGCAGGGCCGGGGTGGGACTCAGGCCTGCAGCTGAGCACGCCCCCTCTGTAACAGTGGAAGCCCCAGGTTGGTGTGAGGACGGGGATAACCCAGCCTCCAAATCGGGGAGCACTCATGCACCCCTTTGCTGCCTGTGACTGTATCAGTCTCGCTGGGTCAGAAGCCCTCTGTGGAGTCAGGCCAACCAGGCTTCGACCCCAGCCCACTGCCCACTGCAGGCCCGTGGGGTCCCAGTCTGACGGCCACACGCGTGGCAGTTGTGAAGCCCCCGGCGCTGTCCCCCGCCCCGCACTGCGGAGGCCTTGCACTCTTCTATCTGAGCAGCCTGTGTGGATTCCACTGGTCTTGCCCCGGAATCAAGGGTCCAGAAATATAGTCCTTGGATGTCGCCCGTTTTCTCGAACCAGACCCATCGCAGGCACGTCTGAGGGTCTCCGTGTGTCTGGGGATGGAAGCTGGAGCGTGTGCCGCACATACAGACTGGTGTTTCCGGAGCCCCCAGGCAGCTCCATCCACGTCCTCCCGCCCCCAGCATGCAGCAGCACTGCCACGTCTGAGCCCGAGGACGTGCCTGCTCTGGGTCACTGTTGGGCACTCAGGTCACTCTGTCGATGTCTAGCACTGCTGGGGTGTCAGCTATTTTGAATGTGGCCTTTTTTAGTTATCTGACCTTATAAAAGTAGAATTATACCCAGTAAAAGTGGCGATATTTATTTATCTCTAGGGTGGAAGGCATGGCTACGGATACATGCCATCCTCTGGGCGGCCGTGAGGTGAAAGCAGGTGCAGAGACATTTAGCCTCAATTCAGGAGGTTGGGCCTTGAGAGGACTGAGCCCGAGGCCAGGGCATCCCGGGCCTTGGGGAGGGGGCTCGCTGTCAGCACTCTGGGGAGGGGGCAGCTCCTGCCCGTGTTCCCTGTCAGGTGGGAAGCCCTGGGGGGGAAAGGCTTTGGGTGACAGAGTAGGGGAGGGGGGCTTCTGGGCCCGGGGAGGGGTGTGCTGTGAGAGGTGGAGGGAGCCGGTCTGTCTGGCGCCGACACCCTCTAGGAGACAGCCACCGTGCTGCAGCTGCAGTGACCTCTGGGCTGTGCAGCCCTGCTGGTGGCAAGCATCGCGGTCCTTCATCCATGTCTCCCAGAAAGGTGGCCTGAGCCACGGGGTCACCGCCCCAGCACCTCGTGGTCATTGTTGGAAGGGAAATGGAATTGCGGATGCCCCAGAGCACTCGAGACGCCCCGGCCTCCACCGCTAAGACCTGGTGGGGTTGGCAACCCGGCCCAGGAAGAGCAGGCAGCCCGTGCGGTGCTCATAGACAAGGAACAGGAAGGGCCGGTCGACGCTGAAGCGGACCTGGGTGGACAATGGCATGAACCCCACGGCGGTCACGGCCGCAGCCTGCGTGCCTTCCTCGTCCACCATGATGGTGCCTTGGTGCTTGAACTGCGTCAGATCAAAAGGGAAGCTGTCAGATGGCGGTGGTCACTCACAGACAGGCAAGTGGGGGGAAGTGTCGTGTTCTTCAGGGAAGGGACCAAGCGACCGCAGGGGAGGCGTGGACATGGCTGGGCAGGATGGCCCTTGGGACTCGGTCCTCACGTATCAGCTGAGTGTGGTGTGAATGGTGTCACCTTTGCACTGTGCACCATGACCACTCAGGGCTGCCCACAGTGCTTTGCGGGCAGGATCGTGGCCCCAGGACCCCCTACTCACGCTCTGGGGCCTCTGCCATAGCAGGCCTGCTGGGCCGGGGTGCTCCCGGGCACCTGCCTTCTCTCTGGTATCAGCAGGGGCTCCAAGGGAGGCAGACCCGGGGCGGGATGGGGACGGGCAGAGGACGGGCATTACCAGGTCGATGACGATCCTCTGGTCCGAGATCCCTGTCATATTGCTGTTCCTGTCGAACAGCGCTGTGACCCCCAGGGACCGCAGGGCCTCCACCAGGTTGTAGTCCTTTTCTAGCTTGAACTTGGGCAGGAGTACCTCCCGTGTCCTGGTCAGGGAAGAGAAGGGCCGGTTCTACTAACTGCAAGTTGCAGAGGAATCACATTTCCCCTTAAACGTCCATAAACACACACACCCGCCTCCAGTCCGTGTACCACAGAATTGACACGACACTTCTTAAAATGCATATCCTCGTCCTGCCATTGGAGGATTTTGGAAAGACCATCCCATTGTAATCCCAGCACTCAGAATTGAGGCATGGTTACTGCTGTGCGGTCATGTCCTCGGTACTGTATGGTTTGTGTCCTGCCAGCCAGGCGGCAGAGCTGTTACTGGCTCATGGCTCAGACATCTGACATCATTCTCTCACTTGGGTCCCTGCTTTCAGGCATTTGTTATTTTACTATTTAAGGAGCTGAAGTGCAGGTCAGTGCACTTAAAAAAAGAGTGCTTTCTGTACCAGCCAGCGCTAGCGTTCTCCATCCTTGACGGCGCTTGTGGGGCTAAGACGCCAGACGCGCCCCCTTCTCAGGAGCTTCCTTCCCTCTTGGTGCGCCAGGACCCCACACGTGAAGCAGCAAAGCGTAAAGACCGCCTGTTAGCGTCCGAGTGATGAGAACAGGCCTAACCACTGGGCCATCCTGGAGGAGGGGGGACAAGATCTGGGGGCCCTGAGCAGGGCCTGCTGGAGGGAGCGCAGGACTCTGGGCAGGAGGGCAGGGAAGAGCAGAGCAGTGTGTGGACCAGGCTGGGCAGCGAGCGGGCTGCATCCTGTGAGTGGGGGTCCACAGAGAGTTCGCAGGAAGAGGGAAGTGGGGACGCTGCCTGGTGGCCGGTGCCAGGTAGACGGAGCTTGGGACGACAGGCTGGTCAGGCCCCTGCTGGCTCAGGGCGAAGGTCGTGGGCATTGAGTTTAGGAAGGAGGCGGGTACAGAAGGGACAGGTTTTAAGGAGAAAGTGACAGGGCTTGATGCCTGCCCAGCTGCCTGGGCAGACCTACCCCTAAGAGCCTGCCTGTCCCTCAGTTGCATTTCCTTGTATCCTGGTCCTGGAAGGAGGCCCAGACCAGGTTCAGTTGATAACTCGGGCCCGGTGGGATCCAGGAAGACAGGGAGATGACATGTGCGTCCTTCCTGCCCTGATCCAGCAGCGTAACCTGTGGTCCTGACTGTGAAATGGTGAGTGACGCCCTGAGGGGATTTGGAGGACCTCGGGGCTTCTCAGACTGGGTTGAGGGCTCGTCTTGGTTCTAGGCTCACAGCAAGTGACCCCAGGGGGTCAGGGCAAGTGTGTGGTAGAGCCGGGTTGCTCCTGCCCCCACATCACAGAGTACAGGTGCATTTCTCACCAACGCTCTCTGGTCACCTCTCACCAAGCGGAAAGTTTGGGCTGAAGTCACAGCGGCCCAGGGGGCACATGCCCCTCTCCCTAAAGTGACTGCAGCCCCAGCATCTCTGGGCCCCCATTCCCCTGGCCCCAGAGGCACCTGTTTGTCATGCTCTTCTGCCATCTCTCCACCACCTGGGGCTTCAGCTGGGCCTCGAGGGTCTTCATCCCGGACAGCTTGTGCGGGACCACCACCAGCATGCTGATGCCCCCCATGTACTCCAGCCGCAGGACGTCGCAGTCCAGCTCCTGGTCGCTTGCCGCCAGGAAGGCCCCCTTGGTCTGCATCATGGGGACCTTGACCACCTCTCGCTCGTTCAGCCGGAAGTTGTGGTTGTGTGTCATTTCCACTGGGAATTTGTTCACCCAGGACCCTGTGAGGTCAGCAGAAATGGGCTTTTGTTTAAATGCTCTCTTAGAGGGTTTGTTCAAACAGGCTGCATGGCCCACCCCCACCGTCTGAACCCACAGGTCTGGTTTGGGCCAGGAGTTTAAGTTTCTCACCGGTTCCCAGGCGATACTGATGCTGCTGGTCTGGGGACAACACTGAGACCAGTGTGCCAGACCAGTGTGCTGGTCTGGCCCGCCCACCACACTGAGAACCACTGTCGTAGAGGCTTCTCGTAGGAAGCGGATGAGGGCAGATGGGGTGAATAGACCAGGTGAATGCTGGGTTAGATCCTGGCACTAAATAGCACGTCACCTGCCTTGCCTGGGCCTCTGCGTGTCTCTCTCTAAGATGAGGGCCCTGAGCTCCCATCAGCTCTATGGGGACTTGACTGGACGCCTGGGGAGGCAGCACTGCCATTGCCACCTTCACTTTGGATTTCGGGGCAGCTTCGTGTGCCCGAGTGGGAACGTGTCTGTGTGGCTCTAAGATGCTAGTAACTGGAAGTGAGGGCCACCCGCCCACCGGTGAGACTGGCCATGTGCCAGACCTCCAGCCCCTTCCTGTGCTACCTCGTCTCCTAGCAACTGTGAGGGGTGGGGCTTTCACCACCCCCATCTCACAGATGAGCAAGCAGAGGGAAGAAGCCAAGTGACCTGTTCAAGGTTTCCAGCTGGTGGGTGGGGCAGGGGGTCAGAAAAGCAGGAGGCTCCTGGGGGAGGCGTAACAGCAGGGCCTGCCCTCCTCTGATCTGGGTCCTTCTCTGGAGCCGGACTCCACCCAGGGCTGCTCAGCCCTGTGAGTCATGCATCTAGGCAGCTCTCTGCGGGGGGCCACCCTGTGCATGGTGGGTGTGAGTGGTGTCCCTGGCCTCTCCCCTCCCCCAGATTGTGCCATTTGCCCTGGGGGAGACCCCCTTTCCCCTGGGCTCCAGCCACGGCTTTCCCAACTCTGCTGTAGCTGCCCCGCCTCTCCCGGGTTCTCTCCTTCCTTTGCTCCTGAGGCCCAACCTCTGTTTTCACTGTGTTTTACAGAGTGCTCGTAACATTTGAAATTAAAATCAAAGTAGTGACAGAGATTTGGGAGCTAGAGCTAAGAGTTACACATTCAGACTCTGTTGTGATATGCACCTGTGAGAGCTGGTGCTGCTGGTGTTTCTCTCTGACTCCCAGCCCTGACCCAGCAAGCCTTCCGGTGTGTGGGCAAGGATTCATGTGCCCTGCCGCCACGTTTGCCGTCTGCGTGACCCTGGTTCCTGTGTTGGGACGTGTCCCTGCCTGCTCTGAATACTGACTGCGCTGAGGCAGAGGCTCTGGAAGTCGGGGCGCCCACACGCTGGCAGAGCTGAGGGCTGAGGGCCTCGGTGCCACCCAGGGGTCTCCCACTCACTGTCAAAGTCACCCCTGAACACAGGAAATTGCTCTTGAGTGTCACTGGCAACATCAAACCCACTGAGCATGTAACAGTGGGACTTGCGAGGCCACACGGATCAGGGAGTGAGACCAGGGCTGACCTCCAGTTTTCATTCCCAAACCTGTCCCGCCACCCAGGGATGAAAGGACATGTGTGTGTTCACTGAGTACATCCCATGTGCCTGTCACGGGCCTGTTGGAGCCTCGGCCTGGACCCGCCCACCGCGAGGCTGACGTTGTGCCTGGCGTTGGGGGAGCCAGGGGTCTGGCTCAGCCTCTGAGCCCTTCCTCCTGTCTTGGCTGCCTCCCCCTGCTTTGCCCTTTGGCAGCATTCCGCACAGCTGCTGGGGGCCTCGGCTTGGGCACGGAGCGGGTGTCCCGGCCGGTGGATGCTTTGGCCCCACTGCCCCTGAGCCACTTCCAGGAGAGGGGCTCCCTGGACCCCCGTAAACCATGCTGGAGCTGACCAACCAGGGAACGTGGCCTCCCGGGACTGACCTGGCCGGTGCCCACTAGTCCTTGGTGGCAGAGGGGAGAGTGGTTGCGTGTCACTGCACTAGTGTGCAGTGACCCCGCTCCTCATGTCTGCCCTTGGCTCGCTGGGCAGGTGGAGGGCAGTAGAGGTTTCTCCTGGCTCAGGTCTCACCAGGGCATTTTAAAAGCGAGGCCTGGTATTTACAGACCCGTGCCTATTTATCTCTAGGGTCCCGGGGCTCTGTGTGTTTGTGTGTGCGCGGGTGTGGGTGGTTGGCGGGTGGGGGGGAGTCCTCCTTAGGAAGTGCCTCGGTGCTTGGTGCTGGCCCGGAACAGTTGCTCTAGACATAAGGGTTGATTTCCCCGCCCCCACCTGCCTGGAAAGGAGTGGGAACGTGTCTGTGTGGCTCTAAGATGCTAGTAACTGGAAGTGAGGGCCACCCGCCCACCGGTGAGACTGGCCATGTGCCAGACCTCCAGCCCCTTCCTGTGCTACCTCGTCTCCTAGCAACCGTGAGGGGTGGGGCTTTCACTACCCCCATCTCACAGATGAGCAAGCAGAGGGAAGAAGCCAAGTGACCTGTTCAAGGTTTCCAGCTGGTGGGTGGGTCAGGGGGTCAGAAAAGGGTGTGAATGTCAGTTACTCAGGGTGAACCTGTCTTCAGCCTTTTGTCCATTGGGAAAGGAAACCAAAAAGCTCAGATCCAGGTTGACCTGATG
Source organism: Balaenoptera borealis (assembly GCF_965194805.1). Classification (NCBI taxonomy): domain Eukaryota; kingdom Metazoa; phylum Chordata; class Mammalia; order Artiodactyla; family Balaenopteridae; genus Balaenoptera; species Balaenoptera borealis. The sequence continues at coordinate 65,030,948 of NC_138875.1, forward strand.
CTGGAAAGGTTTTTTGCATTATTCTGATCTAACAGAGGCTGGAGCTTGGCTCTGCCCCTTACCGCCATCTCCCCGGAGCAGCGTTTTAATTCCCTGTCTGTAAAATGGAGACACTCATAACAGTGGCAGTCTCTCAAGGCTGTGGCGAGGCATAAAGCGCAGGGTTTCTAAGTGTCAGCCGCCCTGTCACCTCATCAGGACCTTCCCTGTCCCTGCGAGCTGACCCCATGTCTGGGTTTCCCAGAGGAACGGAGGTAGAGTCTGCAGTTCGGCCCACCTGTGAGCTGAGAGCGCCCGTGCATCTGCCCTGAAAAATGTCGCCGCCTCTTACCTTTAAAGTAGATGCAGTTCAGGAGCATCATCTGAGTCGCGGGGTCCATGTCCTCCAGCACGTCTCTTATGAGGCCCTTGGTGAGCCGCGAGATGTGCTGGTTGGTTTGGGAGATGAAGGCAGGATCAGAGAAGTCAGCTGCCCGGACCTCGGCGAAGTAGTACTGTCGGACCTTGGCTCTGAAGTCGTCCAGGACTGGAACTTGCTTCTGAATGTACAGGTCGCTGACGGACCGCAGCGTGTACCCGAAATTCCTCCGGAAGAGGCGGTGGGTCAGCTTCCGGAACAGGTTGTGGACGGTGCCCAGCTCGTATGTGGTGCTGGCGTTGACAAAGTCGGCGAAGCGCAGGGCAGCGTGTACCTGCTCGTGGGTGTCCCCCCGCAGGCCCAGGGAGAGCATGGCCATGGCTGCGGACACACCTACAGGCGCCAGAAAGACATTGTCCGAGGCGCCGACCCGCTCCTTCAGCGCCCGGTAGAGGTCTAAGGCGAACTTGGCGTTGAGGAGGTTGAGCCGCTGGATGCGGCTCTTGCCCGGGAAGAGCTGGAGCACGCTGCTGGCGCCAGTCCCAGGATCCACGGGCGAGACCGCGTCCACGATGTCGATGTAGTCGTCATCCTCCCCGAAGATCTTCTCCAGGTCCAGGTAGTCCTCGTCCTCTTCCCCGTCCGTGATCCACTCGTTGGTGACTGTGTTCTCCTTGTGGAAGTCGGCAGGCAGGAGGGGTCTGCTCAGGTTTCCACTCTTCAGCTGCCCCCACCGGGGGTCCGCAGACTCGGGGTCTCCCCCTCTGCCATCAAGCTGACCCCGAGGGCCGAGGTTCCCACACACGGATGCCAGGAGGAGGGACACCATGAGAGGGTGCAGCAGGCGCTGCATTCTGGCGGAGCTGGAGCTGGAGGGAGAGCAGGACGTGGTGAGGGCAGCCTGGCAGACTGCCCCCTCCCCGCCCTACACACACACACACACACACACACGCACACACACACACGCACACACACACACACACCTCTGCAGGCCCCCGGCCACGACCCAGGAGGGGCCCCGGGGGTGCTAGTCCCTAACCATTTTAGGATCTGCTGAAGATAAAACAGACGCCTGACATTTTGTGTGGCTTCGTGAACCTGCCTGGAGGACCCCTAGGCCCAGATCAGAACCCCTTGTTGAAAGTGTGCAAACCCATAGGGCTCAGGGGCCCCAGGGAGTTTCCTTTTCATTCATTCACTGAACTTTGTGTCCCTTCTTCAAATGACATATTGGGTGGGCCCTGGAGGCACACAGGTCCCCCAGCCGGATGGGGGCCCAAGTGCAGTAAAGCACGGCTCACAAGGACACTGCCGGGGGGCGGGGGGGGGCAGGCAGGCTGAGGCTCCGCCTCCTGTGCTAGCAGTTATTTGGAGTGGTTTAATCTGTGTGATTTGGACTGTGTCTGCAGTGCAGGGATCACCTGGGGGCCCAGTGGACATGGTGGGTGCCAGTCTTCATGCAGCCATGGGGGATGAGGGTACAGCTCGCCACAGGTGTACGTTTTCTCCTTCAGTCGGCTCCCACTGCTGTCAGGAGGGACCAGAGCTCTCCCACTGAAGTGTTTCTCGCTGGGGTTACAAATAGTCTCACCAGGTGTATAGGGTCTGGGTCAGGGTGCTGTCAGAAAGCTCTTACTGAAGGCCTGAGGGGCGCTCCCTCTATTTAAGTAAACAAGGCATGTTTTTAACAGATACTGTGGGATGAGCCATCTGTCTCCCATCCCTCCACCTGTCACGTCAGTTTGGCTGCCAGACGGCTTTGTCCTTCTCTTGCTTCCTTCCTGGTTGTGAATTGCATCCTGGGAAATGAGCTATTATTCGATGCTTCTGTGTCTCCAGGACAGTGACAGCAGGTGTTTATACTGGGATCAGTCATGCAGGATCTCAGCATCCCTTCTAATCACCTCAGAAAGAGGAGAGTGTCTTGTCAGGTTTGTCATGTGTGTGACAATCTGGTACGTTTTTGAGGACCAGAATGTCTGCTTCCCCTCCACGCCAGGTAAGAATCACTGGCTCCTGTTAGGTAAATATCGGGACTTGTTAGGCCTGAAGATGGTGTGCTGGCGATGGCAGTGACTCTCGGCGGAGCCTCTTCTGGGTGCCGGTGCTGGACCAGGGGCTTTGGTGACTCAGCTCCCCGCACCGAGCATTGTGCGTATCGGGGGTGCTGAGCCTGCCTGAGTGTGCCAATGGCTAGATTAGACCCAGGTTAGTGGAGCCCCTTCCCTGCGTCCAGGGCTCCGCCTGTTCGGCCTGGAGTGCCAGCACCGTTGTCCCTGCCCCAGTCCCCACCTCGGCTCTTCGCTGCAGCACTGTTAACACAATCAGCTTGCACACTCCTCTAGTCACGACATTTTGGAGAGGGAAAGTCACATGGTTTCTGACTTGGAACCGTCTGTTGTCTTTTCCTGTCCCCTTCCCTCCCCTCAGCCTGTAGCCAAGGCTGCCACACACATTGCCTGCACTCAGGACACAGTGTCTAATGTGTGTGGCTGCCAGTGGAACCGGGCCCAGGTTCTGGGTAGAACTGGGCGTGGGTATTGATAGCAAGACACTGAAAAAGTGAGAAAAGGAGAGGTCTTCTTGCTAGGCTACACTTGAAAGTATCCTTCTCAGGTTAAAATAAGCTTAAAAAAACCCAACTTGAATAAACAAGAGTTCAGGAAAAGGAATCTGAGACCAGATAGGGAGGCAGAGGTTGAAAACATTCGTGTCTTTCTGCTCCTGTATTCAGATAGTACGTGTGGAAGCTTCTTGTACTTGCTTCTTCCTATTCCTGTATTATACGATGAAAAGCCCAAAACACTTTGCATTATGCTCTCATCAGAGGAAGCAGAAGGTATCTCATAATATATCTCGTTTTATGTGGTAAAAAATTAGGTACCTGAAAGGTAAATCTTCCTGTTGTTTTGCCATTTAGTATCACAAGAGTTAAAGAAGATACTTTAAAATTATCACTAGGTTGTGTTTAAATCCAGATTACTATCTTTGAAGAGAAGCAGTATTTTTTAAAGGGAAATCATTCAAAAGTTTGTTTTTATGGGCATTTCCTGTGGCGCCTTCTCAGGCTGGCTGCGTGGAGCGGGGCTGGGCTTTGTGGTCCCTCGTCCCTCCTGGCTGCTGTCTCCCGGCCCAGACGGAGCGGGGGTAATAGAGCTGTGGACACTCTTCAGGTTGAAATAACTTCAGGCTCACAAGAGTTGAAAGCACAGCACAGAGAACACCCGCCCTGTACCCGCGTCTCCAGACTCGCCAGGTCTCTCTACGTACACGTGTGTGCGCGTGTGTGACACACGTCATTTTTCTGAACCATTTGTGATGCCCCAGAACTAGGGTGCCCGCCCACAGCCCCCAGCACCATTCCCAGTTCAGGTCCTTAACCTAGCGCAGTCCCTCCTCCCTGGTTGGCTGACAGTCCCACTAGTATAACTGACAGAATGTTATCATAGGCAGCTTAACAAAACCTCTTACCCTTTCTAAGACGGTGTAGAGAGCGTTTGAATGTAGCTGGATAGAGAAGCAAACCAGTTACCCATCTCTAACCACCTCAAATAAGAATTCATAATCGGCAGAAACGTTAGAAACCTACTTACCTCTGTGCTGCTGAGAACTGGCTTTGCAGGGACAGAATCGGCCAAAGTCACCAGCAGGCTTCAGTGTGACCTTTGGTGCCGGACTGCTGTCGTGTTTTCCAAAGTAAATACATCCCAGATCAAACACCGCTCAACTAGCTTTGTCAGCACAAAGCCCTCGTTGTGTCTTTGGTCACCGCCGAGTGGCTTGTGACTCCCAGTGTTTGGAGGCCTGACCGTCTCTGTGTGGATGAGCTTACAGGAGCAGCCAGGACACTCTGCGGCCCAGGGCTTGGTTGCGTCGGGGGCGGCAGCTGTGATGCTCCCCTGGACATGGGGGCCCCTCTTGCATCTTCCAGCTCCGAGTTCTTCCTCTAAGTGATCGCAGCTCCCGACCTCGTCCTGGGCTCTGGGGTGACGTGCCTGCTAGGCAAGGTGTCCCCCCCCTCCTGTGAGCTGTCCCTCCATGGACAGTGGAGGGGAGGGTGCAGGTAGAGACTCAGAGCACAAGGAGACCCTGGCCCGGGCCTGTCTGCCATCTACAGGACATGCAGCCCCGCTCTGCTGTCCGTTGTGGGATAGCCAGGGCCGTACTGTGGTGCTTCCCATGCTCACATCCACTCAGGTGTTCGCAGGAGGCCGTGGCGCTGTGATCATTTCTATTTTTAGCTTGTGGTGGGTTTTTTTGGGTTTTTTTTTGGTCATGTCGCACTATTTGCAGGATCTTAGTTCCCTGACCAGGGATGGAACCCGGGCCCCGGCAGGAGGCAAACCCTGGCCAGCACCTAGCCCATACTTGGCACTCATAGATCATAAGCATTTGGACCGCTGAGCCTCCCTCGCTGCAGGTTAGTTAGCGCTGTGTGGGGGCTCGACCTCCCCTGGGGACTCTGGAGGGTCCACCCGTCCCCCAGGCGTTGTGCACACATGTAACCATTTTCCATACCCGAGGCGACTCCCCCTGCCACGCACTGGGTGGGACACCATGGGGACAGGGACGCAGGGACTCCAGCCTCACCCCTGCCCCCGAGTACTCTGCTTTTACCTTCTTCACACCCTGGGGCTCTGCCCAAGGTCACTGTGCCACCCGCCACGGTTCCGGCCCTTGGGCCTGGTGCTCCTGTGGCCAGGCGGCTACTCCCTGTTCCCTGCCCGCCTGTGAACACCAAGCGCCCCATCCCTGGGTCCCCAGGAGCTCTGGGATGCTGCTTGCCTGCCTCCCGACGAGGCCGAAGGGCTTTTCCCTCCCAGTGCAGAGCCCGCCCGGCATACAAGAGGCTCAGGAGCATTTCTGGGCGAGCTCTCTGAGGGCTGCTGGTTACTGCACCCCGTGCGTTCTCCTGCCCAGTCTGACCGATTCTCTGAGAAGAAGCCTGGAGAATGGGTCTCGAGCTTACACTTGTAGGTGTCAGGTTCATATGCAGGTAACCACCTTCTCTCTCTCTCTCTCCTCGGCCCATCAGCTCACCCGGCGGTTGCCGCCCATCAAAGAAGCGAAGCCACGGTTGCAGAAGCTCTTCCGGGATTTCTGGCTCTATTCCGTGCTGATGGGATTCGCCGTGGAGGGGTCAGGTAGGGGACGTTTGCTGCCCCAGGGAGGACAGTGCAGAGTAAGGACCAAGGTGAGAAAGGGCCCGACCTAATGGTGCCTGTGCCCACGCACAAGACAGGCCCAGCGCGGCTGCCACCTCCTCAGGGAACACTTCCCGAAGTCGTTTAGGGTTCTGGGAACACCACATACCTTAGGGAAACCTGCCCCCATTAGGAAACAGACTCGTTTCTGTGCCACATTTTTGGGACAGTGGCTCAACCAAAGGACCCACGACTCCAGAAGCTCAGCGTGGGCCCCGCTGGAGCTCTTCTCGAGACAGGAGGCACCTCAGCCCGCGCTCTCTTGCAGGACTCTGGCCGGAAGAGTGGTACGAGGGCGTCTGTGAAATAGCCACCAAGTCCCCCCTGCTCACCTTTCCCAGCAAAGAGCCCCTGCGGTCTGTCCTCCAGTACAACTCAGCCATGAAGAACGACACAGTCACCCCCGTAAGGATGCCCGCCTGCCAAGGATGGGTGGTACCGGGCAGGGTTTCGGGAAGCCCTCTGGGACAGTGAAGGCCAGTCCTGCGTGTCTGGTTCACGGGCACGGCGCCGGGGTTTGCATCTGGGGGAGCAGCCACGGCCACCCGTGCCCACACAGTCCTGGCATTCGTTCCCAGGCTGAGCTGAGCGAGCTCCGTAGCACCATCATCAACCTGCTGGACCCGGCCCCCGAGGTGTCTGCCCTCATCAACAAGCTGGACTTCGCCATGTCCACCTACCTTCTGTCCGTTTACCGGCTGGAGTACATGAGGTACGTGAGCTTCGCCACCCACACCCTCGATTGAGCTGGTTTTACGTTTGTGTTCCTGCCAGGCTTGGGCTTTTCTCAGTTCCTCCTAACAAGTAAGCTGTCTTAGAAAAACCAACCCCAATCCCTTCTGCTCTTCTTGTGTGCTTCTCCTTCCTGATCACTGGATGCCACGTGTAGTAACATACCAGGGGTCTGACGCCGCTGCCACCTCCCCGAGGGAACAGGTTCTGAGCTGTCACCAGAGCTGCCACCAACTCAGTGCACTTGACGGGTCGGAGCCTCTGCCGGGAACCAGCCCTCGCTGAGACGCTCTAGGGCACCCCCCGGGCTGGTTCCAGGACCACGTTGGAGCACAGACAGCAAACAGGAAGTGGGGGGCTGCTCCAAACAGTCCTCCGGGGCACCTGACACTCGGGACGCCTCTGCAACCACAGGGAGCTGACAGCTAGAAGCACTAACGTGGATGGAACGCCGGCCCCACAGACGCTGCACGAGCTCCGTGTGCTGACAGGCCCCCCCAGCAAGCCCACAAGATGGGCACTGTACACCCCACTTCACAGGAGGGAACCAGGGCCCAGGCGCTCAAAGAAGCTGCCCAAGGTCACGGTCCCTGATTTGGCCTGAGACCCACATGGTCTCCAGGGCAGTGCCTGCTGCCTCCCTGTAAAGGGAGACTGGAAGCAGCAGCAGGATGTCCAGAGCCCAGCCACCCACCCTGTGGACCCGCTGTGGGGGGCTGCAGGAGGACATTTGTTTAGGTCACAAGACAGGTGCAGTTAGATATAGAATAAAGTCTTTCTCAAACCGCTTAAAACGGAAAGTATTGATTCTTAAAGTGAGGGATATTTGGACAATGCCCCTATTTTAACCTTTATTTGGTGCCACAAGACCCTCCGGTAGATTGGATCTTGCTTGGAAGCTTGACATATAAACCATATGGAAGCTGTTTTGAGTGAGTGGGAGTGAGTCCTCCCCGCCTCAGTCCCCTCCTCCTGGCAGTCCCAGAGTCCCCACAGCCAAGGGAGCTTTGACTTTTCTTTTTTCATTACACATTTTTTTTCAGTTGTATAAGTAATAGGAGAACATTATACAAAACCCTGGAAATAGTTGAGGGAAGAAACCCACTCTGCTCACCAGCACCATCTGTAGTGGTTAGTATCATTCCTTCTGGTCTTTTTTTTTTACAAAGAATATATTTTCAAAGAAAAACCAAGCCAAACCAAAACAGCAAAAGCCTGGGTCTAATCCTGGCACGTGTAGCTCCAGGAGAGGCCTCTGGGCCTGCTCGGCCTCCAGCACCTGCAGGCAGGGCTGTGGGCTGTGTCCACTCCCCGGTGTGCCCCACAATGACCCAGGGCTCTCGGGTGGGCTCTGTAGTTGGCGGGCAGTTCTGAGAGCCCAACTCTCGCCCGGGGCTGCCTGCCAGGTCCCCTGGACTCCTGTCAGCACCAAGAAGCAGCCCTGAAGCCTTTAGTCCAGAGCCTGGCTTGGATCTCAGCCGCCAGTTATCAGGAGAGCTTTCAGACAACAGCACACATTCTCGCCATGTGCACGAGGGCGCTGGAGAGTGTCTGTGCTTGAGCCCCCGGCGCCCATGGAGCCTTAATCTGAGAGGATGGGTGCGGACGTCATCCACTCGCACTGCTGAGCGCGCACCTGGCTGTCTCAGCGGAGCCCCAGATGCCAAGCGCCCTGCACCGGGGCCCTGGTTCAAGCACATGCCTTCCTTTTCTTTCTCTTCCTTTCTTCCTCAAGGGTAGGGATATTGTTTTACTTGTAAAAATGTCCACGGTGCGTAAAATAGAATAGAGAAGAAAAACATTGGATGGTAGAAAAGATGCTAAGGAGGAGAAATGCACGTCTCCGTTTGCTGGCCCTGAGTCCAGAGAGGCCCCCTGTTGCCATCTCTTAGCTTTCCCTTCTAGAAATCAGCCACGTGCTCATGCGTGTATCCCACCTGCACACAGCGGGATGTGGGATCATACCTGTTCACACCTGTCCCGCTGCACCTCGCCCTTTCCTCCCAGCCGAATGTCTCGAATATTCTGTAGGAGCACAGAGAGCTGCCTCTCATTTTGGTGACTGCCTGATGCGCCGTTGACCGATGGACATGCAGCCGGTGCTGTTAGGACCCTGTGCATGTGACCCTTAAAACCCCTGGCTTGCAGGGGGCGGCTGCCCTCACAGCCTCATCTGCCCAGACAGCATTCCATCTGCTGGGGGGCCAGAGCTTCAGACTCACTCGGAGCTGTTCCCTCTAGGGTCCTGCGCTCGACAGATCCTGACCGCTTCCAGGTAATGTTCTGCTACTTTGAGGATAAAGCTATTCAGAAAGACAAATCTGGTAAGTTGACTCCTGTGGGCTTCTCGTAATGAACTGAGATTTAATAGTGTAAAAAAGAATACTGCATCCTGTTTTCTGTCTGTGTCGAGAAAATAGTTTCATGAGGCTATGTACTACGTTGGAAAGATCAGTATAAAACATTAGATCCTAAAACATATACATCTTTCTGGCTCTGCCTCTGCTGCCAGGGGCCCGAGAGCAGAAGCACTGATGCTCAGATGTGCTCCAGCCCCCAGGTTTCAGTCCCAGATACCATCCTCTGCTGAGGGACCCTGGGCTCCTCGGACGGTCTGGATGGACCTGGGGCATCTTGTGGCCAAGGAGCAGTAGTGCCTCTCAGGCGTCTGAGGCAGGCTGAGAGGACTGAGAATCAGGCTACAGGGGCTCCCAGCTAACAGATTGTCAGAATTCGAGCATGGATACAGTATTTCTATTATCTTGCTTAAAAGAAGGGCAAATATACTAGGACGTATATATCCAAATACATTAGGAGATTACATATATATTATATATGCTTATATATACGATATCATAATTTTGTTTCTTCCACTAAAGTGTTTGTGAAGTAGGGACGTGTAGTTGTTTTTCTCATGCAATCAGGAAACAGGGAGCAGCAAGAAAGAGCCGCATGGTCCAGGGAGAGGCGGGGCACCTGTGTAAGGTCACACCTGGTCTCAGAGTGACCAGGTAGGAAGGGCGCCCAGCAGGTGATGGGCAGAGACGTCCCGCGAGCAGCCTGTTAGAGGCGCTCATTAGCGGAGAGCAGAGAGCTCGCTGGGGGGCATCCTGCTCCTTGCCGTGGGGGCTCCACGCCTCAGCAGGCCTGCTGCCCACAAGGAGACCCCACTCACTACCACACGTTTCCAGCAGGCCAGGACCTGTGGGCCACATCTAATTTAAGACTGCATCCTTCTTTTCTGGGAGAGTTTCGGGATACAAAAGTCTGTGTGGAACATGAGGACTCGCAAGTCCCAGGATGCAGTATCCTCAGACCCTGGGCTCACAGGGCCTCGGCGTGACCAGTTCCAACAGGACGACACTCCCAGGGAGACAGAAACAGAATTAACCTCTCTAGGGTATCAAAATGTGCCCATCACCAAAACCCTACTGAGGCGAAACTAAGATAAGAATAGGAATTAAAAAAAAAAAAAAGAATAGGAATTAAAACATGAAGAGATATTAAAATTGAGGCAGCAAAGAAAAAAAATTAAATGCATGGTACTGGCACTGTTTGCCAGTTTTAGTATAAGGACACTGATAAATTGTAGCATCATTGTGTTGGTCTGTGTGCTGATTTATAAGGTATTTAAAAATTGAAGAGACTCTGAAATATTAGACCTATGCTTTAATTAAATGCTTAGAAGAATATGATGAAGTTTATAAATGTGTTTAAATATTTGATGAAATTTAGTATGCTCAATCCACAAATTTTTTAATGTATCTCATGTAATAATGCATTTATTCAGTAAACGGTATTAGCAATCATTTCAAGTATTCTCAGAATAAAAGTTTTTAAGAAACTAAACTAGTTCCTAAAATGTTAGGAAGAAATTATTCATGAAGTTATGTTACAGAATCTTTTTAAACAAATATTGTTTTTATTGATTGACTGCAAAAAGAAATAGCTTTTCAGATTCAATGAACAGTGTTTTACTATTCTTTTTTTTTTTAAACTTCATACCATATTTTATTTATTTATTTATTATTTTTGGCTGTGTTGGGTCTTCGTTTCTGTGCGAGGGCTTTCTCCAGTTGCAGCGAGCGGGGGCCACTCTTCATCGCGGTGCGCGGGCCTCTCACTATCGCGGCCACTCTTGTTGCGGAGCACAGGCTCCAGACGCGCAGGCTCAGTAGTTGTGGCTCACGGGCCCAGTTGCTCTGCGGCATGTGGGATCTTCCCAGACCAGGGCTCGAACCCGTGTCCCCTGCATTGGCAGGCAGACTCTCAACCACTGCACCACCAGGGAAGCCCTGTTTTACTATTCTTTTTATTTTTTTTATTTTTTATTTTTTTATTTTTTTATTTATTTTTATTTTATTTTTATTTTTTATTTTTTATTTTTTTATTTTTTTTATTCAAGACCCATTTATTCTCTAGTTCTGCCCACATGGAGACACCCTCCTTGAAAAGGGGTTGAATCCTTCCGTTCACTTCAACACCCTGTGCTGAAAACATGTCTTCCGAGGTTTCAACTCCGAGATCCACAGTCTTAAAGCACTGATTCTTAAACCTCATCTTGATTTCTCCCCTTGGATGGGGGGAGATGACCCAAACACAGAGAAGAACAGCTCAGGACTGTGGGCTCTGCTCGCCCAGAAGACCTTGCAGCTCCCCTGACCAGCCGGCTGGAGCCAGGATTAGGGCCCTGAGACGAGGGGCGCCTGCTGGGCTGCCGCCCCCGCCCCTAACTCCCGTCCTCTTCACTAGGCTGGCTGTCACCTTTAGTTTCCCTGGAGTCTGGGGCTTCCAGACGGTCTCTGCTCACACTTCTGTATCCCGCCTGCTGCCTCAGCACTGCTGATTCACACTAGGGGGGAAAAGCACACAGAACTGCTTTTCAGCACACCAACGTTCCACACCAAAGTTATTTGATAAGCCTGCAAGTTCTTTTTCATCACAGGACACTCCCAAGGCCATGACTTCCTCCGGCTGCCCACTGCCCTTGCCAGCAGACTGGATGTGCGTGGCCACCGTGCTGAGTCAGGCACACCCCCTGGCTCCCCTCCGGCGCCCTCTCCTGGAGAACTGAGGGCGGTGCCCTGGGCGCATCAGCAGGATCTGTCCTGAAGCCAGTCCTAGAGTGACAAGAGCCACACCTGCAGGTCTATTCCACTGACCAGACGCACAGGACCGAGCTGGGCCCACGGACCTTGGTCTGGACTGTGTCGGCTGGTCATTCTTGCCTAGGTTCACAGGCCAACAGCCGCTGTCCTTCCTTTCTTGCTCATCACTGCACCAGCGGGTCACTCCTACCTGCTGCCGTCACACACCTGGCAACCTCGTGTTCCGGGGCCAGCCAAGAACTGAGACCCCAGCAGGCCCCTAGTTCCCAGCAGGCAAACTCCCCATTAAACTACTGCTGCCTAGCTGTGTTCTCGAGGCTTCAGAGCCGGGAAAGTGCGGAGAGGATAGCAATCCGCGGCGCCCACAGCCCCAGACCCACGATGATCCGCGGAGGCGCCGGAACCTTGCCGCACCCACCCCTGCCAACACAAGGGACCTCTGCACCTGCCTGTCCCGCGGACCCGGGCGCACATCCGACCACAGCGACCCCCACGATGGAGATGCGGGGGGCAGGCGCTGGGGCGGGCGGGGCCGCGCGGACCAGCAGGCTGCCCGCCCTCCCTCCCCACCCACCGCCGGGAAACTGTTTTACTATTCTTAAAGGCATTTTTTTGAATCATGCTTTCTGAAATTTCCTGGAGTCAGTGGACACATACCTGCAGATATTCCCCAGTCTAAACAGATTATTCAATGGATTTACTCTTTTTTACACATTCTCTTAATTTACTCTCCAAGTGCCCTTGGATGGATGATTTTTTTTTTTTTTTACAAGCATCCTTGATTTGCTAGATCCACGAGGTCTGGTTGATTAACAGTGTGGGAAAATGTTTTGAGGAATGCTGAGTGATGATTCTAAGGTTAATAAATTTGGCATTGATACAGTTAGTAGTGAGGAGTCTTGGGACTTCCCTGGTGGCACAGTGAATAGGACTCCGAGCTCCCAGGGGGGAGGGGTTCGATGCAGGGGGCCCGGGTTTGACCCCTGGTCAGGGAACTAGATCTTGCATGCATGCCACAACTAAGAGTTTGCATGCTGCAACTAAGGGGCCTGCCTGTTGCAACTAAGGAGACTGTGAGCCGCAACTAAGGAGCCAGCGAGCCGCAACTAAGGAGCCCAACTGCTGCAACTAAGACCCAGCGCAACCAAATAAATAAAAATGAATAAATTTAAAAAAAAAAAAAAAAGTAGTGAGGAGTCCTTCCCACGCCAGCACCATCAGCACACTGACGACTCGAGCAGCTTGTTCTTGCCAATGGAGAACTAATTCCCAGGTGTCTTGGGTACCATTTTTTTCTTCTGTTGAAAAATCAGTCCTTGGAGAAATCTTTTGAGAAATCACCCCAGGGACTGTGAGGTGCTGCTCCATGTGACCCTGCACAACAGTCCAGAGGTCGGTTTGACTCCTGTGGGGCTGGTGAGGAAGGACAGTGGGGGGCCCGGAAGCCCCCTCCGCTGGCAGCACAGGGATGGCCACCAACTGTCCTAGCTTCACAGGGTGTGTCGTGGAGGACGCGTTGGTGTTTTCTCACAGTTCTCTCGCCAACACTATGGTTCTCCCGCTGTTGTTTTTAAAACTCTGCTCTACCCCAGCAGCACTGAGCACACCCAGTGCCCAGATTTTGGTCTCAGAACACTTCTCCAGTAAAAGGAACCCGGGCTCCGTGGAGGAATGGTGACTCTAGGGAGAGCTGGGGCAGGGAGAGTATAGGCTGAGCCCAGGGCACCTTGCAGGGCCAGAAAGTAAGGTCATGCCGAAACAAGAGGAAAAAGAGAAGGAGAAGGTGCGGAGGCGTGTCGCAGGGCCCAGGAGCCGACCAGAGGGAGCAGCCACACAAATGATGAGCGTCTGTGAGTCCCTACTGACTAGACGCTTGAATAAATAAAACACAGGGAGGGACACGCCTTCATGTGGAATTCCAGTTGCTAAAAGGAGAAAGAACGCGGAAGATAGAAAATGTCGACAAGAACCAGAGGGACAGCTGCCGCAGAACACACTGATGGATGGTTTCCAGGAGAAGTGGGGGGCTCTGCACAGCTTGACGTGTACAGGTTCTCGGGAGCCGCTGCCCCCCCCCTCCCTGCCCCAGAGTGAGGGCTGGACCTGGGGACTCGCATCTGAGGGTAGAGGGAGCATTCAGGGCCAGCCCACCAGTGATGGGGGCACCGACTTCACCCTCCCCCCGATAAGATGCGACCAGGAGGGCCTTTCACCTAAAATCCCACGAGCTTGGTCCAGGCATGAACAAGCATCACACACACCTTGATTGAGGGACACCCTACAAGATGCCTGTGCCCTTCAGAAGTGGGGAGGCCAGAAAGACTGGAACAGCCCAAGGAATCAGCACAGACTACTGGGCTCAGAGCCGTGCTGAGCGGATGCCAAGGGGTGCCCTGGACTGGGTCCCGGGACAGAAAGGGGGCCATGGGGGGGAAATGCAAGTAAAGCCAAGAGTTTGGGGGACAGTGTTGTATCAGTGACAGATGAGACGGTGGTCCCCTCCACTGACGCCCTGCCTTCCTGTTGCAGGGATGATGCAGTGCGTGATCGCCGTTGCCGACAAGGTGTTCGACGCCTTCCTGAACATGATGGCAGATAAAGTAAGCCTTGTTGGAGAGCCAGCGCACGCCTGCCTGGGCCGTGCGGGGCCTGCAACCTGTCTCTTCTGAATCCAGGCCAAGACCAAGGAGAACGAGGAGGAGCTGGAGCGCCATGCGCAGTTCCTGCTGGTGAACTTCAACCACATCCACAAGCGCATCCGGAGGGTGGCCGACAAGTACCTGTCCGGGCTGGTGGACAAGTGAGCTCGGTTTCCTTCTGGTGCTGTGCGTGTGTTCACGTGTGTGCACATGTGCATGTGTGTGTGCGTATGTTTGTGCATATGTCTAGATTTGGGATGCAGGGGAGGGTCGACCTTGCATCATCAGTACAGAGAAAAGTGGGCTCAGAGTCACAGCTCTCAAAGGGCGGGGCAGCCCCCACAGGATGTTGGCAAGTGAGGAGTCAGTGGCCTAACCCTCCCCTGTTCAGAGTGGTCGGTGCTACTTAGAGCACATCTCCTGACCGGGTGTCACGTCCCTGTTCTCGGGATCCCACCCTCCCTGCTTCAGGGCTCTGGGCTCGCTCTGGGACGCTCACGGCTATCCTAAGTGCTGTCTCCCAGCCCAGGGCCCGGCCAGAGGGCCTGGTGGAATTAGTTTCTCCCAGGCCCTCAGGAGGAGGGGAGCTCACCCTGAGCTGGTTCCACCCTGGGCTTTCCTTGCTGTGCTGGGAGGCACGGCAGGCTCGTGGAACGGGCCCTCCCAGGTGAGGGCACTCACGGTGGGCTGGGCCGGCCTCAGTGCACTGCCATGCCGGGCCTGCCTGCAGCTCCCGCAGGCGTCCCTGGAGCCTGCAGCAGACACCATGTGCCCGTCCAGGTAGGGCTGGAGGGCGTGTCTGAGCTAGGCCACCGAGCCTGCAGCCTGCTCCCCTTGGCCCAGGGCCACCCGCTTTGAGCAGCGGGGGGTTTTCAGTGGTAAACACTGCAGTGCTACACAAGCCACGGTTGTGGAACTGTGGAAACGGTGGGCCGGCTATAAGTTACACGCAGATTTTCTATTGTGTGGAGGGGCAGCACCCCCAACCCCCCATTGTTGGAGGGTCACCTGTCCTGCCATGTTCCACGTGAGGGTACAGGGGCCCTGGTTGAAAACAGGGAGGATCCCTGTGGGGAGCAGGGAGTGGTCTGGCCAGCGCATAACCAGGATGATGGGGCCGGGGCGGCCGGGGCTGGGCAGCAGGAGGGGAGAGGGGCCTTAAGGAGCACAGCTCCTTGGACAGGTGGCTTCTGGGCCCTGAGAGGTGGCTCTGGGTGCAGGTTCCCCCACTTGCTCTGGAGCGGGACGGTGCTGAAGACCATGCTGGACATCCTGCAGACCCTGTCGCTGTCGCTGAGCGCTGTGAGTACCCCGCCCACCCTTCTGAGCCTAGCTCATGCCACAAGCGGTGAATGGGGGGTTGGGGGGCTCCCATCACAGATGGGAGGGGTGGGAGGAAGGGAGGGAGGTGCTGCGCAGGGACCTGCTTTGGAAGAGGGACCTGTGTGCTTTCAGGATATTCACAAGGACCAGCCTTACTACGACATTCCGGACGCCCCCTATCGCATTACCGTTCCCGACACCTGCGAAGCGCGAGAGGTGGGCCGGGGGTTCGAACTTCAACACAAGGCTCTGGGGGACATGGTCCAGCCCTGTGCTCACTAAGCTCTGACAGCCCGGTGCACCCTCTTCCAGAGCATCGTCAAGGACTTCGCTGCGCGCTGTGCGATGATCCTGCAGGAGGCCATGAAGTGGGCACCCACGGTCACCAAGTCTCACCTACAGGTACTTTCTTGAAATCATCAAAAAACATCCTGGGGAGCTCCTTCCAGCCGTGCAGAGAGCTGTACCCAGACAGCATGCTGGAAATACCGACAGCACTGGTGTGAACTAGCAGACCAGGAACACTGGTCCAGGCCTAGGGTAATGGGACACCCTGTGGGGTGAGCATGCTGGTCAGGGGCCAGGAGGGCAGGTGCGGTGGGACTCGGGGGGCGGGCCCAGGGGAGCCAACCGCTTATGGTAGGCAGGACTAGGGGTGCATGCAGGCTGGGTGAGGGTGGCATGGCCAGGGGCCCGGCAGGCCAGCAGGAACAGTGGCTGGCTCTGGCTCTGGCTCTGGTCCCAAGGGAGTGGCAGCCCAAGCGGGGCCATCTCTTCAGTGGATCAGGGCGGGCGATGCCAGCCTTAGAGCCAGGGTTCCCTCCCTCACCTCACACGTGCTGCACAAGGCTTGCTTTTACCTTTAAAATAACACGGCGCTTCCCCATCTCAGGAATACCTGAACAAACACCAGAACTGGGTGTCGGGGCTGTCGCAGCACACGGGGCTGGCCATGGCCACTGAGAGCATCCTTCAGTTTGCCAGCTACAACAAGCAGAACACCACCCTTGGGGTACGTGTGCCTCTGGGGAGCGGGGTCTCCATCAGCCATGGGACAGCGGCGTCTGCGGCAGACCCCAGGCTCGGGGGAGCTGCTCACCGTGTTTCTGACGGAGCTCTAAGGTTGGTCCTTTATCAGGATCAGGTCCACGACGGACGAAGTGTCCTACTGGACACGGTCAGCACGTTTTATGGTCGTGCTGGCCTGGCCGTCCATTGGACTGAGCAGCACCCCACGTCCTTGGCTTCGTCTCGTTCTGCTCGAGGTTCGTTTAGGGGCAGCACGTGTGCTGAGGGGTTCCCTCTGAACCAGATCAGAGACTCACCTCAAAGCTGGTGGTTGGCAGCAGTGGCCTGTCCGGCAGGGGTGCGATTTGGCATCTCCCAACCCGGGGGCCCAGTGCAGGGCCTCTGCGGTCCGTGGGAGCCCAGGTGGCCACATGCACATCTGTGCTGCCTGCTATGGGGTCAGGGGAGGCCAGGCGCCCGGGTGGGAAGGGAGCCGCCCCTTAGGCAGGCTGAGGACGCGGGCAGAGGCCAGCGGGGCTTGGTCCTGGTCCGAGGTGATGTTGCCTAAAAGATTTCAGGATTTTTCCACAGAAAAGTAGATTTAGGTTAGGTTTTTCCCTTTCCTGTTGCTCAGGAGGGAAGGACCGTTTTTATCTTGTGTTTTGATCGCTGGTTGTTGGGAGACCCCGGCCCTAGAGCCCCTGCCCTGCAGAAGGTGCAGCCTGTGGCCTGGCTGACCTCTCCACCCAGAGGGGAGTGGGCTGGGGGCTGATTCGGGGCACAGGAGCGGGGTCAGAGAGATGCAAGGGAGGGTCTGGCAGCCCTGGGTCCCTCAGGACTGTGCTCAGCCTGGCGAGAGGACCCCATGTCCCCACTTCCTGGGGAGCAGGCCGAGGTCAGGGACAGTGAGTGGCAGAGCCAGTTTCCCACACATGCCTGCTCCAGGCCACTGTCTCCAAAAAATGTAATGCAGTCTCAGGTCACCTTTTTAAAAATGAACCAGCTTAAAATTTTTATGAGAAAACCGCGTATTTTTTGTTTGTGGTTCAGTTTTACTCAGTTTATATCTTTTCCCCTGACCTTCTTTCCCCCCACCCCTACCACCCCAAAATAAAAAGTTGCCCAAAACCCCAGCACCTGAGGATTGGTTGTCTCCAGTAGTGTCCGTGTATGACAACTGGCTGTGCTGGTGTGTAGGGAACAGAGCTGAAGGGACAGTGTGAGGTGGCCCTGGGAACACTGGGCAGGTCCAGCTGGAGGAGGGGCCTGGAGGGGTGGGCAGACTGGAGAGGCAAGGCCAAGGCAGGGGAAGTGGGGGCCGTGTGAGCCGAGGTCCCTTCCAAGTGTGGGCAGCCACACCAGTGGGGGTGAAGTAGCTGGTCATGGAGCAACGCTGTAGTCCCAGCTGCCTTCCGGAGATGTTTCAGAGTAAAATGTTTAAAACTCTGTTTTCCATGCGACCTGGCAGACCCCAGAGCATGTTTAGAGGTGTTTCATTTTATTTACTTGCCATCGCTGGAGATTTTAATAACCCGGGTCTGAGCGTGACAGCCTCACTGCACTGGGCTTTGGCCACGAGGGTGTGCAGTCACTGTCGCATCTCTGCAGGCGACTCAGCTCACGGAGCGGCCAGCCTGCGTGAAGAAGGACTACTCCAACTTCATGGCATCCCTCAACCTGCGCAACCGCTACGCAGGCGAGGTAGCCTCCTGCCGGGTCGGGGCCCTTGAGCATCCTCTCCTTCCTGGTGGGGGCGGGAGGTCTGTCTTGGGGGGAAGGTTTGGTTCTTGGAAGGAGTGGGAGCTCCTCTCTAGTCAAGTGTTTTGAATAAGAGAGCAGCACCTTCCTTGGGAAAAAAAGTAATGTCCGACTCAAGAAGCACGCGGCTGATCTTGTTCAGCCCACATGCAGGCAGCTCTGCTGTAGCTCAGTGTTGGATTCAGACGTCAGGGCCGGGTCCCCGCCCTCGGGGACTGTCCAGAATGGTGGGAGCAGCACTCGTTTCTAGAGGAGGAGTTCCGGGGCACCATGCGTGGTGGCGGCAGCACCCAGATGAGCCTGTTACTCCGCGTGGGCAACGAAGCCCCGTGGTCGGGGTGGCCAGGCCACATGCGCCTCCACTGACCTTCCACAGGTGTACGGGATGATCCGCTTCTCAGACGCCACAGGCCAGACGTCTGACCTGAACAAGATGATGGTCCAGGAGCTGAAGGCAGCATTGGGCGCGGGTGACCCTCAGCACTACACAGAGGCCATGTTCAAGCTGACGGCCATGCTCATCAGCAGCAAAGGTACCGCCCAGGCCTGGGCCACCTTGCTATCCCAGGGAGCGAGTCCTGGCCACGCAGAGAGCCTGCACTCCCCTGGGGAGATCCCTGCGGCGTCACGCACGGGACTGGGGTGGGGCTGTAAATAAAAGGCCAGCGCTGTTCCGGCCGGTGCCAACTGTCCTGCTGACCCAGGGAGGCTGTGGGTCGACCCGTCGGGGCCTCTGAACAGCATGCATTTGGTTCCAGACTGTGACCCGCAGCTCCTCCATCACCTGTGCTGGGGTCCCCTCCAGATGTTCAACGAGCACGGCATGGAGACGGCCCTGGCCTGCTGGGAGTGGCTGCTGGCCGGCAAGAACGGAGTGGAAGTGCCGGTAAGGCGCCGGCTGCAGGCGGCTGCGGGGTGAGAGGTGGAGAGCCAGTCCTGGCCCCTTGGATGACGAGCGTGGAGACCCCGGGCAAGCCCCTCACCCTCCAGGGCCTCATATGTAAGCAAGACTGTGATATTAAAGCCTGCCCACAGGACTGTCACTGGGACCAGAGGGAGTGCGTTAAAGGACCCAGTGGTGCCTGAAGCTGTTATTTTTCCAAAGCTCGGCAGGGGGAGCCATTTCTCCGCTAGTGGACGCTTGTGTTTATCCACAGTGACCCGCGTCCTACCTGCCGACTCTGGCACAGCAGCCCTCCTGCTGGAGGGGGCCCACGGGGAGGGTCTACACATCCTTTCAGCTGATGGGATGAACACCTAAGAACAGATTTATTTTTCAAAGATCCCATTAACTTTCACGGTAATGGGATTTGACATGTTTTTTCTGAGTTTCTTAAGATAAGTTGAGATATGTGGTCAGAAGGAGTGTTCTGTGTTTTTTGCCCCTGAGGGTCAGCTGGATAACTTCCAAGGATGGAACTGGAGTGTTCGAGGCGTGGAGGTGGCCGTAGTCATACCTCCTCACGGCGTTTGTGTCCAGCTCACAGTGCTGGGCGTCTGTGGAGGGGCCAAGTCGGGTGTGTGGGGAGCAGAGGCACTGGCCCCTGCCCCCCAAGAGGGAAGTCGGCTGGGTCTGGGCTCTCGCCCAGCTGGCTGTGCTGTCTTCAGCTTTCCAGGGCAGGTCCCTGCCTGTGTGTCGAGGATGATGGCAAGGGGTCTGCGCAGAGTCTTTGTGAGGATGAGCCGACCTGGCCCACCTCGTGGCAGCTGTTGTCACTGCAGGGCGGGGGCTCCTCAGTCATAGCTACGTCCCGCCCCGTCAGGACCCGTGCGTGTATTGTTTTCATCTGTGTTCATTGCTCTGCGTGATACACGCCTTGTAACAGTGCTGTTTGTGTTGTCAAACGCTTTTCCTAAGCCTTATGGGTGTATCCAGACCGTTTCCCGTCCTCACATACCTCTGTAAGCCTGGGTCTGTAGTTCTCCTCAGCGCTTCCTGGGCTGCAGGTGGCGGGAGTGAACTCGCAGCCTAGTTCACCTTCATCTCGTGCTTTGGCTGTTCTTCCTGGGTCTGTGGTCCTAAGTTGCCTGTGGCATGTTACACACATCTATCATCTGTTGGCTTGCATTGTTCCTGGGGAGAAATCCGCAAATTACCATCCTTTCTCAGTATGTGCTATTGTTTGTTTTTCCTTTTAGCTATTTTTAGGTTTTTTGTATCTTTGATTTTTAATAGTTTGACTCTGTTGTGCTTGGGTGTGGTTTTCTGTGTATTTTATGTTGGGATTCCTTGAACTTCCTAAATTTAGAGATGTCAGGTTTTTCATCAGACTTGGAAAGTTTCAGGCCAGTATTTCATTAAATATATTTTTTACACGGTTCACCCCTTCTCAGTTGGGCTCCAGGGACGCCTGTGGTGCACACGTTGTGACGATGGCAGTGTCCGAGGTTCATCAGCGTTCCCTTGGGTTGTTTTCATTCTCTCTCTCGCTTTGGTCCATTTTCATTGGCCTCCTTCCAGTTCCCTGGTACTTCCTCCTGCCTTATTCATTCTGTTAAACCGTTTTTAATGTATTTTATTTCAGATATCGTAATCCTCAGATCTAGGATTTCAGTTTCTTTTTTATACTTTGTATTTCTTTCCCGAGAATCTCTGTATCTTCACCTTTTCTTTCTATCTTTTCTGGTAAATCTCTAAACATATTTATGATAATTACTTGAAAATCCTTATCTGGTCGGTTAGTTCTAGCATCAGGGTCATCTATGTTCAAGTTTGTGACCGTGGACCTGACACTGTGTTTAGAAAAACAGTGGAGACTGAGGGGCCCTGCTGCTTTATCTTCTTGTGCCTGGTGGCTGAAGTGAAGGCCGCACCCCCAAGGGGCTCATCTTGGCAAGAAGGGTGGGTTCTTCCTGCTTTACATCACACCTTCACATCCTTTTTTTTTTTTTTTTTTTTTTTGGCTGAGTTTGGTCTTCGTTGCTGCGCGCGGGCTTTTCTCTAGTTGCGGTGAGCAGGGGCTACTCTTCGTTGAAGTGCGCGGGCTTCTCATTGCGGTGGCTTATCTTGTTGCGGAGCATAGGCTCTAGGCGCGTGGGCTTCAGTAGTTGTGGCGTGCAGGCTCAGTAGTTGTGGCTCGCAGGCTCTAAAGCACAGGCTCAGTAGTTGTGGCGCACAGGCTTAGTTGCTCCGCAGCATGTGGGATGTTCCCAGACCAGGGATCGAACCTGTGTCCCCTGCATTGGCAGGTAGATTCTTAACCACTGAGCCACCAGGGAAGTCCCCAAGGAGGGGTTTTAATGCCAAGCAAATTGCTACGTCATTTGGAGTCTGTCAGACTCCAGTCTGTCCCCTGCCTCTGCCATAATCAGTAGCTCGGCTGGCTTGAGGTTTCGGCCTTGGCAGGTCCGTCCACCACTCATGCCAGACCTAGTGCTGGCCCTGGGCTGTCGGGCTCATCCTTCCCAGGGAAATGTGATCTCTCTCTGGAAAGCAGCTCTTGGCAGCTCTTCACCTGCCCTCCTCAACAGCCCGACAGCTATGTGTGGGTTTGGTGTCACCAAGCTCTTGCTGTTGGCTCCTGTCTCCCTGCTCCTGGCCTCTGCAAGGACCTGCTGTCCTGGCCCACCTATGCCCCACACCCCAAAGTGGGGGCCGTTCCCCTGTATTTCTATGTCTTTAGTATCATTGCATCCTGGTTTTTCATTTTTTCTATTATCTGGCAATGTTTGCTGGTTATGGAGCAGTTGGAAGGTATGAGCACAAAGAAGAAAACAAAAATCGTCCGTTGCCCCAACTCAGAGGCGGGTGCTGCTGGAGTCTTTTGCATTTGTGGGGAGATAAAGCGTGAGCAATCTTATTGGTCTCGTATAGTACGAGGGTCTGGGCCTTCGTTCCACTGAGACAGGAAGGAATTCTGGTCCCCTGGTTCTGTAACCCGTAACAAGTGCACAGGCCCAGACTGGCCCCCACCGTCCTGCAGTCTGTAAACGCCCAGACAAAATCCTCATGGCCCTCTCTGCCCCCCGACACTCCACGGTGAGCCTTAGCGAATTCTGTTAGGTCTACCTTTTATCTTTAAAGCATCTTCAGAATCTGACCACCTCCCAGCAGCCCGGCCCAGCCCCCCGTCTCTCCCCTGCACGTGGAGACAACCCAGCCCCTGCTTTCCCCCCGGACCCCTCCACCTTCTCTACACAGAGGAGCCAGGAAAATGGGTCAGATCAGGACCCTCCCCCACCCGGACCTGTCCATGCTGCTTGTGCTCATACAGAGCAGAGGCAGACAGTGTCTGACCAGCAAGGCCCCTCTGCCCCCTGTTGCCACCAGGCACCCTGCAATCCCTGCTGCCCCAGCCCCGGTGGGCTCCTGCTTTAGACTGCGGGTGCCGGTCCCTCCCCAGCAGCGCTGTCCTCAGACAGGTTTTCTCCAGGGCTGGTCTGAGCTGTGCCCTCCGCCTGGGGTCTCCCCAGCCGCCCTGCCTGAAACGCCACCACGCCGTCCCCACTTCCCTTCACGGCTGTTTGCCCCCAGTGGAGAGCGCCGTGCAGTCTGTAGGCTGCTTCTACTCGGCCTGGACCTGAGTTGTGTTTGTTCACACTCGTGCCCCGAGCCTGGAAGGCAGGCCCTGGCCAAGGTGGCAACCAGGACGGGGGGACAAATGGTGGGCAGGCAACCT
This sequence comes from Balaenoptera borealis, assembly GCF_965194805.1. Lineage (NCBI taxonomy): Eukaryota > Metazoa > Chordata > Mammalia > Artiodactyla > Balaenopteridae > Balaenoptera > Balaenoptera borealis. Next base: position 65,053,697 of record NC_138875.1, read on the forward strand.
GGCGGGCTGCTCCCTTACCCTCTATCCTGCAACACGTTTGGCTGCAGGGGCGACCACCAGGAGTCCATCCTTGTGTCATGGACGGGCTCCTGTCTGTGCTGGACTCTGTCCTCACCTCATGGCCTCCAGATGGCTTCTGTGCCTGCAGGCAGGGAGGAGGGCAGAGGCGAGCATCACCTCCCTGCCTTCTTCTTCAGGGCTCCCCCAACTCCCACTGCTCACTGCTGCTAACGAGTGGGCGAGGGGACTTGAGCAGCCATGGAGCAGGAGGAGGGGTGGGGTCCCCGCGTCCCCGCAGGGGCTCTGGATGCCCTGGAAGGAGCCGCTGGCTGTTGTCAGGCCACAGAGGCTGCTCCCCTGCGAACCCCTCGCCCAGGCTGGTGGGGTCACAGGCTCCACTCGGCCCCCACAGTTCTTCTCTGAGCCTGGTTAGCGGCATGAAGGTTTCGTGCAGGGTCCATGGGAGTGGAGAGGAGGAACTAGGTTCTGGAGCCCGCCACGCCCCTGCCACTGCCAGCCCGGAGGCACTGAGCAGGCAGCCTCCCCTGGGTGGTTTCCAGGCAGTGCTGTCACGGGTGGGCTGCACCACAAAGCAGGACACACTCCTGGCTGTGGTACAGGAGGGGCTTCCGGTGAAAAAAGGCTGGAAAGTGGGATCATGGGGAGATCTTAGTGATTTTTTTTTTCTTCATACCTCCCTCGGTTTTCTAAATTTTGTTCAGTGAGCATATATTCCTTTTATGATTAAAAAAACAAAACAAAACAAAAAAACCAGCAAGCCTCTTTCTGCGCCCCACGGAGGGGCTAACGCCTGCATTCTTGCAGTTCATGCGGGAGATGGCGGGGGCCTGGCAGATGACAGTGGAGCAGAAGTTCGGCCTGTTTTCTGCGGAGATAAAGGAAGCAGACCCCCTGGCTGCGTCGGAAGCCAGTCAGCCCAAACCCTGTGCCCCCGAGGTGACCCCTCACTGCATCTGGATCGATGTACGTGCCCCCCTGGCTCCCCTGTGCTCCACCCACTCTTCCCCGAGGTCGGGGGCTGCCCTGGGACTCCAGGTTGAAGACTGCCCCACCTGGGGGTAGATGGCCCATCTCTCCCCCCAGGCCCCGCCGGTCTCGTCCCGCTGCCCCACAGACCCCACCTGCCCTCCTGTGGGCCTGAGCCCCTCCTTGGCAGGCAGTGGTGGCTCGAGGGTGGGGGGCCACCTGGCCCCGCCAGCAACATGGCCCCGCCAGCAGCGTGTCCCTTTCCATCCAGTTCCTGGTGCAGCGGTTCGAGATTGCCAAGTACTGCAGCTCTGACCAGGTGGAGATCTTCTCCAGCCTACTGCAGCGGTCCATGTCTCTGAGCATCGGGGGCACTGCGGGGAGCATGAACCGGCATGTGGCGGCCATCGGGCCCCGCTTCAAGTGAGAGCTCACCCCAGGGCCTGCTCCCCCGGGTTTCCTGTGGTTGGTCACTTGTTCACCAGAAACTGACCGAGCCCCCAGTACATGCCTTTCCCTGGGAGAGGGATCCGCATATGATGGCCGGGGCCACCATGCTCTCTCGGGGCTGGGGACATGGGGCAGCGTGCTGTCCACGGCAGGGAAGTGTGCAGGAGGTGCTTCACGTGGGGACCCGGCCAGCCAAACGCTCGGGGTGGGCAGCAGCAAAAGGATTCTGGTGACACATTGGAGAGGGAAAAACGGCCAGCTGTGTGGCAGAGCCTGGTGTGACAGCTCAGGCCCATTACCCTCTGAGGCCGATTGTGCCAATTGCACACCAAGCCCTGTGCAAAACCAGCCACACCGGGGGAGGGCACACACCCCCATAGGCAGCATGTGGCCCAGTGGGCCTCAAACCAGGTGCGGTGGTCAGGGGCGCTGTGGACACAGCAGGAGGGCCTGGCCTGGCATGGGGAGGGCTCTTGACTGGGCCTGCAGATACCTGGGGGGTCAGATGGAAGGAGGGTGAGGGGCCCCTGCAGGTGGGCACCACTCCCCCTACCTGTTCCCCTCCCTGAGCTCTTGACTCATGTTCCTGCAGCCCACTGGGCACCCCCTCGGGCCGTGCTTCTCAAACCAGTACCCAAGGGCTAGTTCTCTTTTTCCCTAATTTCCAGTCTGTCATGGACCTATACTTTTACAAATTGCAATGAGAATGGGTTAATAGGAGAGGATCCATGCTGGACCGTCCCAGCCATGGGAAGTGGCCATGGAGACGAGCAGGAGGGCTGCCCGTTCCTGACCAGCGCGTCTGTGGATGCCTGCAGGGCAGCCCTGATCTTGCAGAATCCAAGCAGATTGTTCTTAGAACCTGAGTTCTACCTTCGTAGTCACCGTAGGTGATGGTACCTCAGGGAGTGGTTTGCAGTTCGTGGGACCAAAGCTTCTGGCCGAGGGGCAGAGTCACACACATGTTTTCCCCCCAACAAAAGTGAAGGTTTAAAAAACCTTTCGTAAGGCATCAGGGTACAGTAATCCGAGACAGGTGACCACCTGCCCGATCCACAGCCCTGGCAGGAGGGCTCTGCCGCCCGCAGGTGGGCCCTGAGCTCAGGGAGAGGTTTGCAGGGGGCACCACTCGCTGACCGGGGCCCTCTTGCAGGCTGCTGACCCTCGGCCTGACCCTCCTGCACGCGGACGTGCTTCCCAATGCGACCATCCGCAACGTGCTCCGCGAGAAGATCTACTCCACTGCCTTCGACTACTTCAGGTGCTGCCCCCACCCCCTCCAGCCCCCAGGCCTGGGTCACTCGGCCTGCTGGGTGCCAACCCCCCGCTTAGCGGCCCGACTTGTCATTAGGAGGCTGCGCGCCCCACCTCGCCGCGCTTCCTGACTCCTAGGCCCTGGCACTCACCCTCGTCCCTCGCTGTTTGCAGTTGTCCCCCAAAGTTCCCTACGCAGGGAGAGAAGAGGCTGCGTGAGGACATAAGCATAATGATTAAGTTCTGGACCGCCATGTTCTCAGATAAGAAGTACCTGACCGCCAGCCAGCTCGTTCCCCCAGGTAAGCCCCAGCCTCAGCCATGCTGCATGGTCACCGGCGGCCCACGCCTGCCCGGTCACCTCTTCTCTGGCGCTCCTGGGGAGCAGAAAGGAGGGCAGGGTCTCTAAGCAGACAGGCAGACACCCCTTGGTGTAACTTCGCAGCGCCGGGCCGTTCACAGGGGCCCCCTGCATGCCCGACAGTCTGTATTGGACTACGGCCTGTGTGCTGGGAGGGATAGGGCACGGTCCATTGTCACCTGGTGGGGCCAGTCTTACCGGCAGGCGACTCCAACATGGGGGTCGTGGGAGCGTCCCCCGAGGACAGGCACTTGCCCTGCAGCAGTTGGGGACCAGGGGCAGTTTTCTGGAAGAGGTGACGTGTGAGCTGCATCTCGGAGCATGGAGGGTGGACGGGGTCAGGGAAAGGCGCTGAAGTGGGAGCCGGCAGCCGCCCCACAGGAGGAAGCCCTGCTCTTGTTTCTCTGAAGCATGTAGCTGGTCACGCGCCCAGGCTGGGGGAGGCGCGTCTCCGTAGGCAGACCCACGCGGCCAGCCTGGCCGCCAGGAAAGGGAAAAGCAGGCACAGTGGTTGTAAGCAGCTCTTGGCTCCACTCAGAGCAGGGCAGGCAGCCCTGCCGTCTGTCCCCACGGGTCCCCGAGTCATCGCCATGTAGGAGGACACTGGGAGGTCAGTGCCATAATTGATCAAGGCAGCTCCTCGATTTGCTTTGATTTGGGCTCAGGGGAACGTAACACACTTTAGAAAGCTTCCATCTGCAGTGGTTCATGAGGAACTTTGCAGACACCTGGTTCGTCCAGGGAAGCCGTCACCGGCCGTCTCCCCCACCTGCTCCTCCACAGCTGCCTTGTCTGTGGTGAAGGTTCAGGCACCTCTTTCTAGAATGCCTTGTCTGCCCACAGATAACCAGGACACCCGGAGCAACCTGGACATAGCGGTCGGCTCACGCCAGCAGGCTACACAGGGCTGGATCAACACCTACCCGCTGTCTAGCGGCATGTCCACCATCTCCAAGAAGTCAGGTCGGTGGGGCTTTGCTGCCGGGTCCCTTGGGTCCTCGGGGTCATGGAGCAGCTCCAAGGGACACTCTGTGCCCTCCCCCCTCCGTCCCCAGGCATGTCCAAGAAGACCAACCGGGGCTCCCAGCTGCACAAGTACTACATGAAGCGCCGGACGCTGCTGCTGTCCCTGCTGGTGAGGCCCGTGCGCCATGCCTGCAGCGCCGGGGTGGGTGAGGGGCGCGGGCCATGCAGAGGCGCATCCGTGTCTGTGTCCCTCACCAGGCCACTGAGATCGAGCGTCTCATCACGTGGTACAACCCACTGTCAGCCCCGGAGCTAGAGCTGGACCAGGCCGGAGAGAGCAGCGTGGCCAACTGGAGGTCCAAGTACATCAGCCTGAGCGAGAAGCAGTGGAAGGACAATGTGAACCTCGCCTGGAACATCTCTCCTCATCTGGCCGTGCAACTGCCAGCCAGGTGGGCTGCCTGAGAGGCCCTGCCAGAGGTCCAGCACAGGGCACCGGGTAGGGGGAGGGCACGTGTCACAGCCAAGGACTGTAAGGGGAGAGCCATCGTAGCCCCAGACGCTCTCCAGTCCTGTGCAGTGGTGGGGTCTATCCCGCCAGGGGCCCAGCACCCCAGAGCCCGAGGAGATAACATCAGGGCACCCCAGGGCCTCACCTTGTTTGATGAGGAAACACCTGTGGTTACTCTGGGAGGTAGGCCTGGGAGGTCTGGGTTGGTTCCTGGGTGGCATCTTCAGGCAGCAGGCTACTCAGAGGGGCGGTTGGCAGCCGAGTGTCCTGTGAGCTGTCCTGAGGCAGCTCTTAACAGGGACAGGACTCAGGCTGGTAGGTGCTGAGAGGGGCTTCCCAGGCCCCCTGTGCTGAATCCCAGTATACTCCATGTGCCTGCGTGCAGGGTGGGCCTTTCTTCCCCGGAGCCCATGCTGCATACTTACTGCTTCCTTCTTTGGGTCCTAAGTCCTCCTCAGGACAGGATCGCAGCCTGATGGCATTTAGGCAGCAGCTGCCTGCCTTAGCCTTGGGCGGTCACACCTGAACACTTTGCACCCACCCTCCCACCTGCTAGGGTGCCTTCTGGCCCACAGGTGCCACACCATGGATGAGCTGCTTTGGGGGCCAGGCCAAGGGAGGTGTCCTTAGAAGGATCATTCCTGCTCCAGGGAGTTCTGCGCTTGGGTCACAGCCGGTCACAGTCAACACCATGTCAATAGCTCCAGTGCTCAGATGTCACTGGGGGTTGGTCCACATCCCTCAGTCCAGGGCTCCCCTAGCCTCCGTCTTCGGTGTCTGCCACCCACACCCTCTTTGCCTGCAGGTTCAAAAACACAGAAGCTATCGGCAACGAGGTGACCCGTCTGGTTCGCTTGGACCCAGGAGCCGTTAGTGACATCCCCGAAGCCATCAAGGTAGCGTGGCGGGTAGTGTGCCAGGGCCTGGTCCTAAGCGCACAGAAACAGAGCTGCCTCCAGGGATGCCTGGAGGCGAGGAACACAACCAAAACCCACTGACCTCAGTGGTACCACGATTTTTCCGATCTCTTGTGTTATCTACTCTTCGGATGAAACATTTACTGTGTTTACAGTAGAAAAACGTTGAGTGTATTTCACCCTGGTTGAAGTTGTGCTGTTGTATGTAATGTGTCAGAAGCTGTTACAAATGCCTTGCGGTTTTCACTCCTTGGGGCCATCCCTGTGACTCCCTGCTTCCTCCCCAGTTCCTGGTCACCTGGCACACCATTGACGCCGATGCCCCCGAGCTCAGCCATGTGCTGTGCTGGGCGCCCGCAGACCCGCCCACAGGCCTGTCCTACTTTTCCAGCATGTACCCGCCGCACCCGCTCACAGCGCAGTACGGGGTCAAAGTCCTACGGTCCTTCCCGCCGGTGAGCCCATCTGCTGGGTCGGCCTCGGGGCGCTGCCCGGCCCCACGGGGGGATGGAGGGCAGGCCTGATTGAGGGTGAGGACGTGTCCTGGGGGTGGAGTGACAGCAGGGCCAGTCCAGGAGGGGTGGAGCCCTGGGACCCCTGTCCTGCATGGTGCTCTCACCCCTCCCTGAGTCATGGCTGCTCCTCCCCCACCACACAGGATGCCATCCTGTTCTACATCCCCCAGATCGTGCAGGCCCTCAGGTATGACAAGGTAAGGCATGCAGCATGGGCCGACCAGCCTGGAGGGCCGGGCGGGATGGAGCCCAGGAGCAGGGCCACTGAGCTGGGACCTGGGCCCAAGGTCTCTCACCCCAATGTGGTCATCCAGCGCCCGAGGCCCAGTCCTGCTGTGCTGGGTGAGCAGGTTCTGGAAACATTGCCGGCTGCTTCCTCAGGGTGGGCGACCTGGCCTGGGACCCGTACCTGCTGAATGGGGGTCTCAGCAGGTCCCCTAGCTCCCAAATCCAGCTCCCCGTCTCCTGGGGGGAGTGGCCAGGGGGTTGGAGGAGACAGCGTGTGTATTAGTGAGCTCAGGCCACCCTGGCAAAGTACACAGATTCGGTGCTTTTAAACTACAGGGAGCTCCTTCCACACAGAGACGTCTGGATCTCAGATGTCTGGAGGCTGGACGTCTGAGATCCAGGTGTCAGCAGGGCTGGTTTGCCCGAGGCCCTTTCCTCACCGTGTAGACGGCGGCTTCTCCCTGTATCCCCACACGGCTGTCCCTGTGTCTGTGTCCTAATCTCTTCTTAAAAGGACATAAGTCAGATTGGATCAGGGCCCCCTACTGATCTCATGTAACTTCATCAGTTCTTTAAAGGCCTATATCCAAATACAGTCACATTCTGGGGCGGGGGGGGGGACCGGACTTCAACATATGAATGGGGGGTGGGAGCAGATAATTCAGTTGTAACAGTGTACATGCACATAGGGGCCTGGCACAGGGCCTGGACAGAAAACACCCACGGGGTGACCACAGCCCAAAGCCCTCACCACCCGCGCTTCATCCTGGTGCCACCCCCAAGCCTGCATCTGAGGGCAGCAGCGTCTACCACTCCTGCTCCTGCCCATACACTCCCCTGCCCTGGGCCCACAGGGCCCCAGAACACCCCATGCCCCGGCCAAGCCTGGAGACCCTGCACTGGAGGTTGCACATTCATGGTTCATCTTTAGATATAGTTGCTGGGTTAGAATTGGGTTATTTGAAGTTTGACCTGTTTGGGAAGCCCACCAACCCAAGTTGAGGACATCTGTCCAAGGAATACTTTACCAGATGGGCCGCAAATGACTGTGGGGAGGGAGAGGCTGCCCCCCAGGAGTATTCCAGAAAGGCCAGCTGCCTTTGTAACCTAGGACATGAGAATTCAGCCTAAGCTGGGAGTGACATAGGGTTTTCTGGGGCCCGTCCATCACTGGGCAGCGTCTTCTAGACACCAGTCCACAGGGGCACATTTGAAACCCACCCACCCACGCATCGTGCTTGACGACAGCAGAAGCTGGTTAGAGTCCGGGGCTTAGAGTCCAGAGGAGGGAACAGAGGAGACAAAAGCTGGCGTGTGCCTGCATAGACAAAGACCCCGGCAGCTGGCCAGCCCGCTGGACTCGGGCTGGACTCCGCAGCCCAGGAGACGTTCTCACAGCCGGCACCGCTCGACCACACTTCTTTCTGGGTCTGCCAAGCGTGGAGTCATTGCTGCTTGGGTGAGAGCGGCCTCTCTTGGTGGAGTGTGGCCAGCCTGGGCTGACCTTGCTTTCCTACAGATGGGCTATGTGCGGGAGTATATTCTGTGGGCGGCATCCAAGTCCCAGCTCCTGGCACACCAATTCATCTGGAACATGAAGACGAACATCTATGTGGATGAAGAGGGGCACCAGAAAGACCGTGAGTGCCCGTCCCTCGGGCCCCACCCCGTCCTCACCACCTGCCCAGGGTCGTCATTCCTCCACTCCCACCTCTGACCCCTGCCCGGCCCCCAAGGCCCTGTGGCTCCGTCCTGCAGCTCCCCGGGCAGCGCTTGCCAAACCAGGTCGTCCCAGGACCCTCACACCCTTGAAAACTACAGAGACCTTCAAAGAGCTTGGGTTTATATGGCCTTTGGCCATCCGTGCTCACCAACATTAGAAATTTAAAATAGAAGGCTTCCCTGGTGGCGCAGTGGTTAAGAATTCACCTGCCAATGCAGGGGACAAGGGTTCGAGCCCTGGTCCGGGAAGATCCCACATGCCACGGAGCAACTAAGCCCGTGCGCCACAACTACTGAGCCTGTGCTCTAGAGCCCGCGAGCCACAACTACTGAGCCCGCGTGCCACAACTACTGAAGCCTGTGCACCTAGAGCCCGTGCTCCGCAACAAGAGAAGCCACCGCAATGAGAAGCCCGCGCAGAAGAGTAGCCCCCGCTCATCGCAACCAGAGAAAGCCTGCGCGCAGCAACAAAGACCCAATGCAGCCAAAAATAAAAATAAAATTGAAAAAAAAAATAGAGACCCATCTCACATAAACATAACTTTTAAAGAAGTGAGTGAGAAGAGTGGCATTGCTTAACACGTTTACAGGCCCCTTTAGTGCCTGTGGGAGATGAGGTCATCAGTGTGGTGGGAGATCCCCTCACTCTGCCTCTGCATTTCATGTCAGAATATGCTGTTTGGGCTGAAGTGGCTACAGGAGATTGGGCCTTGCTGACCCATAGTTGGAAAGGGAGGAGCGTCTGGTGTTCAGGCCCCCATGGGTGCTCCCCGCTAACGCTACCAAGCTTGGCGGGACGGTTTCTCAGGGGTTCAGTGCAGTGAGGGGTCTGAACCGTGTTGTGAGCCTCGCTCTCTGTTCATCCAGCCCCTGCTTGCCCTGCACTCGCCCCTCGCAGGACCTGTAACACCCACCATGGTCACACCCAATGCGCAGGGCAAGGTCTCCAGCGCTGACGCATTTCGTGACGCAGTACTTAAAGATCCCGTGTGTGGAGCCCCAGCTGCCTCACAGGACAGAAACGTTTCTGAGTGCTAGGAAACTGTCAGGCTTTTTTGTCAAGTTTAACAAAGTATTGTAGTTGTTTTCCTTAAATGGCAGATTGATTTTATTCATTTTCAAGAAAATATCTGCCATAAGTCTACGTCTGAGTGACTTTACCTTGTCTCTTGGTCACTCTTTCAAGTAAAAATGACGTTCCCTGGAAGAGGGGACAGTCAGATGCAGGTGCTCCCCTGAGACCACCACACGCTTCAGGTGCGGCCCCCTTGAGCATCCGTGATCCTGGGGCCCTCCACTCACCACAGCCTCATGGGCGTCAGCACCCTGAGGAGGGCAGACCTCCTCTGGGTGGGGTCTGGAGAGAGGGTCCCCAGGACTGCAGGCTTACCCTCGGTTTCTCTGCAGCTGACATTGGCGACCTCCTGGAGCAGCTGGTGAAAGAGATCACAAGCTCCCTGTCCGGCCCGGCCAAGGACTTCTACCAGCGGGAATTCGACTTCTTCAACAAGATCACTAACGTGTCAGCCATCATCAAGTAAGTGGCATCTTCTCCAGGCCGCACTTGTGGGAGTTGCCCAGGGAGTTTGTAGACATGGCCCCTCGACGTCCCCCACTAAGGAACAGCCAGACGGGGAGTCTGCTCCCGCCATCCAGGGCCCCCGCGGGCATAGCAGATGCACAGAAAACAACATCTCAGGTTCACTTTGGGTCTTGCCCAAGCCTGAGGACATCTGCTCTCCAGGTTCTGATGGTCCCCGTGGTGTTAGGGAAACCAGACTCCTTTGCAGCCCCAAGGTCCTTTCTTGATTCGCCTCCTGGGCCGCCATTCACGTGGAGCAGACGCCGACCTTGGACGTCTTGGGCCACCCATTTGTGCAGGATGGGGCCCCGGAGTTGTGGATGCTGGCCGGGCGCCTGGGGAGGCAGCAGGGGAGCCCTAGTGCCATTCCTCCAGGCGCCTAGTCACCACACTGTCCCCAGTGCTCAGGCTCAGCCCCCACCCCATCACTGCGGGCCACGTGTCCCATGGTCCTCTCCTGGCCAGTTCTAAGCAGAGCGGCAACGTGGCAGCAGAGATGGAGGATCAGGGTGGACTCCCTGGGCCTCTGCCACGTGAGAGGCATGATTTCATTTCACTCGCCTTGTCGTGGGGCGCAGAGGTCTGAGGGCCTTCCCGAGGCCACACTGCCAGTAAACCACGGAGCCCGCAACCTGGCCCCCACAGCAGCGCACATCCCCTTCCCCTGCCCCGGGTGGCAGAGCGCAGGGCTAGGGCTCTCGGACAGGAGGGCCTGTCTGTGCCCTGAAGCCACAGACACCAGCGTCTGTGTTTTGTTCTCCAGGCCCTACCCTAAAGGTGACGAGAGGAAGAGGGCTTGTCTGTCGGCTCTGTCTGAAGTGAAGGTGCAGCCTGGTGAGCAGGGCTCGAGGCCAGTGAGACGGGGGTCTGGGGGGCCCTGGGTGCCCGGCACCCCTCTCCAGAACCTGCCCCTGCCAGTGGTCACTCTTGGTTCTCCTAGCTACTGCTGTTTTCTGAAGGCCAAGGCCCTGTCCTTGGCAGCTGTGGTTCTAGAAGGTTCCTGAGCTCCAGTGTAACAGAAGCAACGCAGGCCACACAGTGGGCTTAGGGAGGAGCGGGGGCGTCCCACGTGTGCTAGGGCCTGTAGGATGAGGGGGCCCATGCCCCCCTCCCTGGTGCTCTTGCCATGTGGTCAGATCCGTGTCTTTCCAAGACAAGACGGGAACCCAGACGTCACCGCACAGCTCTCCGTTCTTAACTGTCTCACACACTCGTTCTTCAAAACCCTGGCCTTGCACACTTGCCCACTGCCTGCCTCAGTGGTGGGCACCAGTGCAGGGCCCTGGGTAGGCCTCTCCTGACCGTGCTGAGCCCTGCCCAGCCCCGCCCCAGAGAACACTCAGCCTCCCAGGGGACACCATGCTGCCGGGTCGTGTCCCCGAGGCACTGGGGAGCCAGCTGGGCTCTAGAGCAGAGTGGAGCTTGGGCTGTGTGAGGGAGGCTGGGCTGGCGAGGGAAGGAGGGCGGACGAGGCGGGGGCCCACATGGTCCCCAGGGGCCCAGTCCCTCCCACCAGGACCCCGCCTCGAGCACCCCCACCTCCGGGGGCTTGGGGAACTGTGGTCCGTGACCAGGAAGGGCCTTCTCTCGACCTGCCCTGACAAGGTCGAGCTGGGGGTGTCAGGTGGGTGGGCGCTGGGGCTCCTGTGTCCTGTGGCACTGGCGGCCAGTGACCTGAGAAGCTGAGGGTTTAGGGTGTCCTCTTGGAGAAGCGTCTGCGGGAGGCGGTGGCCCCATGTGGAACGTCAGGATGGGTCCAGGGAAACAGCACAGAGTCAGGGACGACGGCCTTACCGGCCTCGGAACAAGGAGTCGGCGGTGCCGCAGGCAAGGCCCTCAAGGCCTCAGCACAGCCCCGTCTGCTGGGAAAGCCTCATCCTGCTTGGGCCCTGGGATGTCCCTTCTGTCCCTCACAGGCTGCTACCTGCCCAGCAACCCCGAGGCCATCGTGCTGGACATCGACTACAAGTCCGGGACGCCCATGCAGAGGTGAGGCACCCCCCGCAAGCTCCCCCTCACGGGCTCCCACTCCCTGTCACTTGCGCCCCATTCTCTGTTGTTTTCCAGCGCTGCAAAGGCCCCGTATTTGGCTAAGTTCAAGGTGAAACGATGCGGAGTTAGTGAACTTGAGAAGGAAGGTCAGTGGGGCACGTCCGATGTAGTTTGGGGTCCCCATGAACAGTGACGGCCTCCAGCCAGTCAGTCTGGGCACTTGTCTGGGGGTGGCAGGCACGTGTGCAGTGACAGAGGCCCCAGGGAGGACTGGTCGGCTTGGCTGCCGTGCGAGTGACCGCAGGCTGGCAGCCTCCACAGCAGGAGTCGATTCTCTCCCAGTCTGCAGACCAGGGTGTCGGCAGGGCCCTGCTCCCTCCTGAAGCGCTGGGAAGGATCCTTCTGGCCTCTTCCCGGGACAGGGCATGGTTGTTCCTCAGCTGTGGCTGCCACATACATCACACTCTGCAGTTCTGGGGGGGCATGAATGTGGGGAGCACAGCAGCACAAGGGTGTGGCCCTGGGCCCTCGCTCCTCAGCTGTTCTTAGGAAGAGACCCTGGCCCCGTGGCCCCACCCACTGACCCCCGGTGTCTGCTGGGCCTCGTTGGCCTCCTTAGGGTTTTGCAGAGATGATCCCTAAGGTTCTGTGTTGCTTCAGGCACATGATCAGGGCTCGCCCCCAGCATCCTCAGAGGGCCTCTCTGCCCGCCACTGACAGGAAGCCTCTCTCTGTGCAGGTCTGCGGTGCTGCTCAGACTCCGAGGATGAGGGCAGCACACAGGAGGCCGATGGCCAGAAAATCTCCTGGCAAGCAGCCATCTTCAAAGTGGGAGACGACTGCCGGCAGGTAGTGGGCTGGGCAGGCAGGGCCGGAGGTGGGCGGGGCTGGGGCAGGCCCACCTCTCTCCAAGGCTCCAGGCACACTTCTCAGCATCACACAGAAATAGGAATCCTTGGTTCCCCATTTGATTCTGTTGCCTTGGAGTACATCAGGGCTTTCTGCTAAACCCAGAGGCCTCTCCAGTGGCCCCCCCTTCCCGCTGTACACCCTGGCTGCTCAGGGGGAACTGCCCCGGGGGGATGGGTGCCCCTTACACCCACCACCAGGCAGTGCATCCTCGCAGTCTGCCCAGGGAGCAGTGGGCAGTCAGGCTCACCAGGGCCTCCCTCCCTCCTACCCCTCCCCCTCCCCCTCACTGGGCAGGGCCGCAGGCACCTGGAGCCAGCAGCCCACTACCACCCTGAGTCTCTCCCGGTTCCCAGGACATGCTGGCCCTGCAGATCATCGACCTCTTCAAAAACATCTTCCAGCTGGTTGGCCTGGATCTCTTTGTCTTCCCGTACCGGGTGGTGGCCACCGCCCCTGGGGTAAGTTCCCCAAGCAGTTGCTTGGGCGCTGCCCCTGTCCCTCACCCTGCGGTGTGCCCGCAGCCTCAGCCTCGGCCCTTCCTCCCTAGTGCGGGGTGATCGAGTGCATCCCTGACTGTACCTCTCGGGACCAGCTGGGCCGCCAGACCGACTTTGGCATGTACGACTATTTCACGCGCCAGTACGGGGATGAGTCCACGCTGGCCTTCCAGCAGGTGGGCAGCAGGGCGGCCCCACTGCCCCCCAGCCCCAGCTCCCGCATTGGTCAGCACCCTGTTTTCCAAGTCCTCGTATGTCTGGGGGTAAAACCAGGGCATCTGTAACCTTCCTTGGGATGAAAGGCATGCCTCGAGAGGGGCTCCCCAGGAGAAAGCTGACGAGAGTTGAAGGGGGGAAGGGGCCACCGCCCTGCACCTCAGATGCACCCACTTGTCACTCCGGCTACCAAGGTTTGGCTTGCTGATCTAAGCGCAGGCCCAGGGGTTCCAGGGTGGCCGCAGGCCCAAGAGGGCACAGCTCCGGGGCGCCCTGAGCATGCTGTCTCTGCACAGGCGCGCTATAACTTCATCCGCAGCATGGCTGCCTACAGCCTCCTGCTGTTCCTGCTGCAGATCAAGGACCGGCACAACGGCAACATCATGCTGGACAAGAAGGGCCACATCATCCACATCGGTGGGTGGGCATCCTGCCGCGGGGGCACCGGGGCAGGGGCTCTGGGGGTTGGGGAGCTGGGCTTCCTTTCCAGCCGCTGCTCCCCAGCGTCCCCAGGAAACGGCAGCTACAGGGCATCCACCCGGCTTTGCCCCGCAGCTGATCCCAACACGATGGCTCTTTGGGGTATTGCAGACTTTGGCTTCATGTTTGAAAGCTCCCCGGGTGGCAACCTCGGCTGGGAACCAGACATCAAGCTGACAGACGAGATGGTGATGATCATGGGGGGCAAGATGGAGGCCACCCCCTTCAAGTGGTTCATGGAGATGTGTGTCCGCGGCTACCTGGCCGTGCGGTGAGCCCTGTGGATGGGGCGGGGGGCAGGGAGGGGCTTCCATACTGGGCCCGTTCATCCAGCAAGCCCCGCCTGCCCCTCAAAGCTCCCCTTGGGTCATCTCAGGCCTTTGGTGGACACAGAACTGGGGTTGGGGCGGGGGTATGCACGGGAGGCCCCCTGAGGCCTCGCCTTCCTGTCACATCTCTGCCACCTGTGCCAGCAGCATCTTGCTCCAGGCATCAGTGACCCTCCATGTTCTGCATCTCCCAGGCTTGGCCTCGCCTGCCGACGCCTTGGGGCCCCTCTGAGCACCCCACCTGCCCTTCCTCCCTAGCCTAAGCCCCTGCACCCCCAGGCTGCGTGCCAGGGACTCAAGTCCTGGCTTCCAAGTGTCATGTGGCCAAAGCCACAGAGCAGTGTGGGGACACCTGGACTCCAACCCGAGTCTGCTGAAGCCTGCATGGCGCGTACGCGGTTCCCTTCAAGAAGGGAGGATCCCTTCCTCAGCCGGGCACAGAACCACGGCAGGGGCCGAGGGCAGGCCCTGGGCAGGGGCTGCATGTTGACCACAGGCAGGGCCCCCACCCAGGCTGGCCTCTGTCCACCTCCCTCCCTGCCTCTCCCCAGGCCCTACATGGACGCCGTTGTCTCTCTGGTCACTCTCATGCTGGACACGGGCCTTCCCTGCTTCCGCGGCCAGACAATCAAGCTCTTGAAGTAGGTCCGGCAGGCAGGCCACTTGGGGGCGGCTGTCCCCTGAGATGGGAGCCCCTCGAGTGCTGGTAACAGGGACTGTTATCGAGGCCAAGTGCTCCCCCTTGGACGCCCAGACAGACGGGGTCCTGGGTGAGGCACTGTCCCCAGACCTCTCGTGTGTGAGGTGCCATGGCTTAGGCGGAGGATGTACCCTGCGGCCCTTCGTCCCTCAAGGGTGTGTCTGGGCCAAGCCCCGGCGCTGCAGTGGCTCAGCCCCCTGCCAGTCCTACCCTGGCCGCAGGCCCCTGGGCCCGGGAGGTGCTGGGAAGGGGCCCAAGCCCTCAAGGCCAGCTGGGAACCGTGTCCCCACAGGAGGCCAGGCCACTAAGTGCAGCCCACCAGCCAGACCACGTCCCTGCAGGGAGGGCAGCCTGGAGCCCTGGGGGCGGCAGCCCTGACACGGTCCTTCCCCCCCGCCAGGCACAGGTTCAGCCCCAACATGACAGAGCGAGAGGCCGCAAATTTCATCCTGAAGGTCATTCAGAGCTGCTTCCTCAGCAACAGGCAAGTCACCCTGTCCTGCCCCACCCACGCACCCGTGTCACTTATCTAGTGTTCAGTGGGCACCTGCGCAGGCCCACACCTGGGCCAGGTGACAGGATGCACTGCCCCAAGACGCCCGGCCCAGTGGGGCAGGAAGTGAGTTCTGAGAGGCTTCAGTCCCCTTCAGCTGCTGTGGGGGCCATGACAGGAGGGGCCTGGTGGGGGAACTGGGGCCACTAGAAGCGGTGGGGCCAGGCCTCAGTGACAGGCCTGGGGACAGGCTCCCAGGGGCTGTGACAGTCGAAGGTGGCCTTGAGGTTTCTAGGCTCAACAACGGGGTGAGCGAGGGGAGTCCAGGCCCCGGGAGGTGCAGAGGCCCCAGGCCCACACCCTGGAGACAGAGAACTGGCTCCGGTGGATCCGCCAAGGTCCAGTGGCACAGGAGCACCACTTGGTTTTGCTGACTGGGGAGCAGAGAAGTGGGGTGGCTCAGGGTAGCAGGAGGGGTTTGGAGGGCGGCATGAGGCAGGCTCTCCTGATGGTGATGTGAGGCGGGGGGGTGGGGGGCGGAGGGGGAGCGCACAGACCCCTTCCAGCCACATGCCAGGCCCCAGGGCTGGGAGTCAACTCCTACAGACGCACCCCCGGGCCACATCCCGGGCCCCAGGACCGAGGGCAGGCGTCTGGCTGAGGAAGGGCATCCTCTTGAGCCCACTTTGGGGCCCATGAGCAAGGAGGAGATGGGGCATAACAGGGAGGCTGTGGTCATGGGTGAGGGAGCAAGTGTCCCAGTGAGAGAGGGGCTGGCAGGCAGACAAAAAGTCCGCAATCGGGCACTCGGCCTCCAGGGGTGTAGCAGGACGGCTCAGGGGGTCGGGTCCCCAGACCAGCACAGGCACCTCACAATCCCCTCTGCTCTCTGCTCCCAGGAGCCGGACCTATGACATGATCCAGTACTATCAGAACGACATCCCCTACTGAGGGGCAGAGTGCCGCAATCACTGCCTGCTGCTGCACACGGCCTGCCACTTCATCCGATGGACAGATGGGCTGAGATGCCCCTGCAGAGCCCGGCAACCCGCTGCCTCCCGAGGTGTCGCCTACATGGCCCGTGTGGCTGGAATGACAATCAGAGCCAGTCTCTGCACAGGTGTGAGCTATGCTTGCACTGGACACATTCCCTGCCTGTCTTGTCTCAGAGGTACATGAAGTATTTTCTTGTGTATAAAAAATGGAAAAATTATATTTAACCTAAGATTCAACCAACGTAAACAAAATAAAAACAAAAAAACTGCGTTGGAGCCAATTCAGTCCTAAGTGCACATTCAGCTGGGGGTGGGGGCCGCCAGCCCAGGAGCCTCGCAGCCACGAGGGGCCATCCCCAGTGCCCTGGCTGTGAGCTTCACAAAGACGACTCACCACAGCATAGATGTACCGAAAATAACACTGTATTTTCCCTGATGGCTCTCAGGGCTCCCGCAGAGGCCACCCGGCCACCCCATTCTCGTCTCTGCTCCGCAGGCGTTGCTCTGCGTCCTGCCTCTGCTCCGGTCCTTCCCGGTGTCCCTCTCGACCACCTTCAGGTCCTCTACTCCAGGACACCGCCGTCCTCATGCACCAACCTCCCCGCAGTATCCATCCCCACCCGCATGACCCTCCAAAGACCCAAAACTAAAAAAACGATGACAGAATATCTAGAAATAAGTCACACAAAAGATGATTGATTGATTGGTTAAAAAGCAGGTAAGGACTTCCCTGGTGGTGCAGCGGTTAAGAATCTGCCTGCCAGTGCAGGGGACATGGGTTCAAGCCCTGGTCTGGGAAGATCCCACATGCCGCGGAGCAACTAAGCCCGTGTGCCACAACTGCTGAGCCTGTGCTCTAGAGCCCGCGAGCCACAGCAGCTGAGCCCACGTGCCACAAGTACAGAAGCCCATGCGCCTAGAGCACGTGCTCCACAACACGAGAAGCCATTGCAATGGCAAGGCCGCGCACTGCAACAAAGAGTAGCCCCTGCTCGCCACAACTCGGGAAAGCTCGCACACAGCATCGAAGCCCCAACGCAGCCAAAAATAAGTTAATTAATTTAAAAAAGTAATTATTAAAAAAAAAAAAGCAGGTAAGATACAGGTGAAGAGACAACCCATCAATGAAAGGCAGAACAATGAAATTACCAAAAATGAGGCATAAAGAAAAGGAGAGTTGAATGAGACGCTTCAGTCACCCACGACAGGATTCCAGAGTTGGTGAAAAACACCCACTCAGCTGCAGGAAGCACAGTATAAATAAATATAAAGAAGCAGCCAATATGTAAGTTAAAAGAACTTTTTAAAATATTAAATTAATCCAAAAGAAGGCAGGAAAGGAAGAAGAAAAGAAGAAATAACATGGGACAAAAAGTTTTGCAATAGCAGACGACAGTCCCACTGCATCATTAATTCTGTTAAGCATGGACAACTAAGCACTCCAGTCAGGAAGCAGGAATTATAAACATGGATAAACGTGAGACCCAATTATATGCTGATGACAAGCAGTGCACTTTATAGTCATGGACCTGACGCAGAAGTAGAGGAAATAGAAAGATTCACCATCATCGTGTGTACATGTGTTTCCGAAGCAAAATTTGACGGAATTCAGGGGAGAAATAAATAGAGTTGGAGATTTTAACATCCTTCTCTGCACAAGTGATTGATAGAACACAGGATGCCGTCACACATGTAGCCCTGATGGCGATTATGAAATGCAGTCCGTCAGCAGCAGCACCCCATCTGTACTTGTTCACCACGTCAGGCTGATCCCACGGAATTGTTAGGAATCAATAAGATATCTGGAAGAACCCTAAATACTTAGAAATTGAAAGAGTGGAACTGAAACACCAGACAAAATACACGTAAGAGCCAAGGGGATGATCCGAGTTAAATGCTTTAAGGTCGTGTTTGGGGAGGTGCGTAGAGGTGAGCCTGTTCAAGTAGAAAGGAAACCAGAATATCAGGTGTGACTTCCAGAAAGATCAAACAGAAGACCAGGAAGAGGGGGGAGCATAGGAAGTGCAGGACAAACACACTATAAAATGTAGACACACACTCAAACACAGTAGAACTGATTTGAAACCACAATACTTGGAAAGGAAGCCTGTCAAACTGGCTTTAAAATGAAAGTCAGTTGAATGGCACGTCCAAGACTCCGGCAATATGGCAAATTATACATCTTGAAAAGTTAGAAATGCTATTTACAGTACTGGGTAGAAAAATCTAAATCCACAAGCTGACAAGCAAATAGGTTTCTTTAGAGACAAAAAACAAAATGAAATTTAAAATCTTAAGAACAATCAAGTTCCTCTTTCGATTACGCAGGAGACAAAAGACCAACCCAAGAGCCTGATACCTTCGAGGAGTTTCTGGGGAAGCTTGGTCCACACTCAGGACGGGGTGTACCCAAAACATCACTCCCTTGATGTTAGTGTCTGCGAAAAACTCTGAAATTCTTAAAGGTGATATACTGACAGCTGTCCCCTTAGACAATAACTGTGTTTCACCACCTCTGTTCAGCACTTGGCACTGGGGGCCCTCGCCAGTCTAGTCAGGCCACAAAAGGAAAAGTGTAAGAATCTGGAAAGGAGAAATAAAACTCAGAAATGGCCTTTGTGTACATAAAAATCCAAAATAATCTGAATATATTCTATAGTCAAGGTTCAGGATACAGGTTAATATACAAAAGTCAATTATGTGTGTGTGTGTATGTGTGTACATATATCTTACAACAACAACAAAAATGAAAACAGTACCATTTACAATTGCACCCCAAACATCAAATACCAAGAAAAAAATCTAATGACCTATTCATAAGAAGTACTGAAAACTACAAATGTTGAAAGAAAGAAGATCTAAACAAATATTCATGGGTTGGAAAACTCAACATTATACAGATGTTTGTTTCTCCCCAAACTGGTCTGTAGTTTCACTGCAAATGCCAATCGAAATCCCAGAAAGTTCTGTAGTGGAAATTGGCAAGTCTAAAATCTATATGGGAATGCAAAGGTCAAAATATAGCTATTTGGATCTTGAAGACCCACAAGCTAGATATCAAGAATTATCCTTAAGCCATGGAAGTTAAGACACTGTGGCTTCCTGATTCAAGGAAAGACAAGTGAACAGTGGAAGAGATGAAGTCCAGGGACGTATACCCACATACATGCAGACACTGCAGAGCAGTCAGGGAAAGATGGTCTTTGCAGTAATGGTGCATTAACTGGATAGCAGTATAGAAAATAACTCAACCTCGACTGCTTACCTCACATCAGACATAGAAATTAATTCCAGGTGGACTGGAGAGATGTACGTTAAAGGTAAACTTTAAAGGCTTTTAGAAGAAAATACAGAAGCATGTCTTGATGACCTCAGAACACACACAGATTTCTTAAGCAGAACCAAAAAAGCACTAATTATAAAGGGGAAAAAATTAAATTGGACTCTATGAAAATACATGCCACAGACCTGGGAAGATATTTGCAATTACCTATATCTGTTCAAAGGACTTACAGCCAGAATATATAAAGAACTACTAAAAAATCAGTAAGACACAACTGAATAGAAAAATGGACAAAAAACCTGAACAGGCATTTCACAAAAGACATTGTCCAAACAGCCAATAAACATAGTAAGAGGTGTTCAACTTCATTTAGTCATCATTGCAAATTAAAACCACAATGTGATACCCACTCACCCCCCTGCCTGTCTGAAACATAAAATGATACATAATGTCAGGCATTGGGGCATGTGGAGCACCTGGAACTCTTAAGTTGCTGCTGCTGGGTGTGAAGCCTCCAGCAAGGCTGAGCAGCTCAAGCCAGCAGTTCCCCGCCTATACACATACCCGACAGACGTACGAAATCTGTGCAGGAAATAGTGTCCTGAGGTCACTACTCCTAACAAACAAAACCTGTAAATGACCAAAATGTTCTTAGACAAGAGAGAAATCATTGTGGTTATTCATGCAGAAGAATACAGGGCAATAATGGACATAAATGAACAACCGCAGCAGGCAGTGTGGACGCTGCTGAGCAAAAGGTACTTGCTGAATGACTCCATCTGAGGTTCCAGAACAGGCACCATTATTTGATGGTGTTAGAAGTCAGGACACAAGTTAGTTTTGAAGGAGGGAGCCACTAGGAAGGCAGGGGGAGAATCAGGTGCTGGTAACATTGTTTCTTATCCTATGGAAATTCACTGAGCTACATACACTGATGACTCATATGTTTTTCTGTGTTAAAATTATTGAGGTGTAATTTTTTTCATCATAAAGCCAAGATGGGTCTCAATATGTAAGGAAGCAATAATGCCAGTGTTACACACTATCCTTCAGAAAAGAGAGGAACAAACACTTCCCTATTCATTTTTTTATGAAGGCAGCACAGCCCTGATATTAAAAAGGACCTTCTGGGACTTCCCCGGTGGTCCAGTGGTTGAGAATCCACCTTCCAACGCAGGGGACGTGGATTCGATCCCTGGTCGGGGAACTAAGATCCCACACGCCGCAGGGCAACTAAGCCCACACGCTCTAGAGCCCAAATGCTGCAACTGGAGAGAAGCCCAAGTGCCGCAGTGAGGAGCCCACACGCCATAATGAAAGATCCCGTGTGCCGCAACTAAGACCCAATGCAGCCAAATAAATTAATTAAAATTTAAAAAAAAGACAACGACCTTCCAAGAAAACTAGAAGATAGGGCAACATCCCTCTCATGAACACAGGCGCAAAAATCTTTAACTAAATATTAGCAAATTGAACACAATGTGTAAAAAAGGACCATGATGACCAAGTGTGGGCCTTATCCCAGGAATGCAAGGTTGGCTTAAGATGCAATCAGGGTCATTCACATTAACAGACTAAAGAAGGAAAACCATATGATCAATAGGGGCAGAAAAAGCACTGCACAATATTCAACACCCATTCGTAATAAAAAATCAGCAAACTTGGGAATTCCCTGACCGTCCAGTGGTTAGGACTCGGTGCTTTCACTGTTGTGGCATGGGTTCGATCACTGGTCAGGGAACAAAGATTCCGCAAGCTGTGCTGCATGGCCAAAAAAAAAAAAAAATCAGCAAACTAGAAATAGGAGAACAGTTCCTCAATCTGATAAAGATCTCTAAGAAAAACATGGTTAACATATTCATGATGAAATATAAGATCCGGAGCAAGATAGGGGCACTCCTTCTCACCACTTCTAATCAGCTTTGTACCGAGTGTGTGGCCAGCGGTAGACAGTTTGGAAGGAAGAAGAGAAACAGTCCTGCCTCACGGGCAATAAGATTGTTTATAAAATCCTGAGGAAGCTATGGAAGAGTTTCAAAGAACTAACAAGGGAGTAGTTCAGCAGTACCACAGTTTACAAGATCCATACACAAAAGTCATTGTATTTCTATATGCCAGCAATAAACAGTTAGAAATTAAAACTAAAAAATCCTATACCGTGTATAATAGCACCCCAAACATAAAATCCCTCAGAATAAATGCAAAGACATGAAAGACCTTTACACTAAAAAAAAACACAAAATGCTGAGAAAAATTAAAAATGGAGAGAGATGTCGTCCAAGGTTTGGAAGACATTTCTCTGCAAACTTATCTCTAATCTCTAACTTCAGTGTAATCCCAATCAAACAAATGCAAAAGGTCCTCACATCCTAAACCATACTAAGTCCCTACATCCAGAGGCAGACAACAGGCTGAATATAAACTGAGGAAGCATGCAAGTGTTGGAAGAAGACGGGAACAGTTTCCTTCATAACCCAGAAAATCCAGGATCAGTACAGGAAAGCAAATTGTTACCAAAACAACACATAGATAGCAAAAGAGCACCCCGAACAAAGCGAAAGACAAACTGGGGAAATACTCACAACAGATCTCGAAGCTAAAATGCATCCTAAAAAAGAGCTTTGAAAAAACTGAGGGAGAAGGAAACCCTACGATCCTATAGTTTTAACATGAACAAATGATATGAATTGTTTGCAGGAAAAGAAATGCACCTGGCCCTTAAATATAAAAAATGTGCTCAACCTTGATCACAAGAGAAATGCAAATTAAAACCACCCTGAAGTGCCCTTTCTCACCCATCAGATTGACAACATGCAGGGTTGGGGGGAGAGGCTGTGGGGAAAGTGGCCATAGCCAGTGAGGGTGGGAATGCAACGGAGCGACCCTGAAAGTAACCAGGGGCATCTCCAAATATCATGCATGTGGTCACCCCTGGCTCACAATCCCACTTTGAGGAATGGATCTCACAGATTCTCTGGCAAAATACAAACAGACGTTTGCAGAAGGCTCCTTGCTGAGGAAGCATGAGGACACACCCCCACGGCTACGGTGGCTGTGGCGTTAATGACAGGCCCACCTGCCACACTGCCCAAAGCGAGGAGCTTCCAGAGAAGTCGCATGTTGCACTGTGCTAACCAGGAAATGGGAGGGGGGCTGTACATAGTTCACTTATCAAGCGGGGGAAAGGAGAGTCCATTAAAAAAATCAAGTGTTTCTTCCACAGGAGTGGGGGCAACAGGGTGGAGGGCACATGGATACAAGCTAGACTTCCCTAGGACATCTTATTTTATGGATGTGATGGATGAGACTTTGTAATTATAAATTATAAAAACTAGAGAATGCAAAGCTTGAAAATTGAAAGCAAAAAAAAAAAAATCACACCCATTAGGATGGCTATTCATTAAAAAAGAAAGAAAAAAACCAGCAAACTAATATTGTAGAGGATGTGTAGAAGCTGGACCCCTTGGGCACTGCTGATGGGACACCATACAGCAGTTCCTCAAAAAAATAAACAGAAGTACCATTTGATCCAGCAAGTCCACTTTTGGGTGAATACCCAAAAGAAGCGAAAGCAGGCACTCAAACAGATATCTGCACACCCATGTTCACTGCACCATCTTTTTTTTTTTTTTTGGCCGCGCTGTGAGGCTTGCAGGATCTTAGTTCCCCGACCAGGGATGCAACCGAGGCAAAGGCAGTGAAAGCGCCGAGTCCCAACCACTGAACCACCAGGGAATTCCCTCACTGCAGCATCACAATAGCCAAAGGGTGGAACAACCCAAATGCCCATCTACGGATGATGGATAAAATGTTTACACCAATGAAAAGTAAAGTGTGAGAGTATCTTTACGACTTCCAGGCAAGAACGGAATTTTTAGAACACAACGCACAATTCTTACATTGTGCAAAGAAGTCCATGAACAAATTTAACCGCCAAAAGACTAAAGAACAAGTGCAAATCAATAAGGAAACGATTGTTCAAAAGCCTGAGCAAAAACGCACGTATGTGTGCACAGGAGATACACACAATTTCACTACCAAACAAAAAGTAAATAATAAAAATCGAGCAGCATCTGCATCAGAGACTAAGTGAAACGCGAGGTCCATCTCCATTAAGCAGAACATTTACAGAAATGAAAAGACGATGCCCGCGAAGACCGCAGTGGTGAGCGCGCACGGTCCACACAGCCCGGACGCGGGAGAGCGCCGCGGACCAAGGAGAGGAGAGGCGCCGCGGGGACTGCATAACCACCACGCGGACGCGGGACACGGACCTCCGCGGGGACCCGCTGGCCGGTGCCCCGGGCTCTGCTCGCCGGAGGGGAGAGCGAGTTTAGTAACAATTCCTACTCCTCCCGAGTGGGCGGCAGGGCTGGAGGAACCGAGGGCCCGGCAGCCTCTCAGGACCAAGGTCCGCCCGGAGGAGCCTGGCGTCCGCTGGGCCCGAGGACACATGACGCCCCCGCCCCGGCGTCTCCCATTCTCTCGCCGCCACCCCCGCGTCTCACCGTCTCTCGCCGCCACCCCTCCCCAGTCCCCCTTCCCCTCACCTCCCCAGTCACCCCCGCCCCCCCACCCCTCCGCCTGGCGCCCAGAAACCACGCGGGAGACACGGGTGCTGGCGGCCGCGGCCGGCGTGATGCACTAGGCGGGCAGCAGTCCGCGCGCGCGCAGCTCCAGCAGCGGGGCCAGCGTGTAGCGCAGGCGACGGATGGCGGCGTCCGAGCCGGGGCGCATGAGCCCGCGGCGGAGGGCCGAGGGGTTCACCAGCGCCAGGTAGAGCAGCGGCAGCGCCACGACGCCCAGCAGGAGCAGCAGCAGCGTCTGCAGCGAGCCCAGCGCCCACAGCCTGCGGACCACGACGCACCGGCAGACGGGTGGTGGCGGGGCGCCGGGCGCACCCTGGACCCCAGACTCCAGCGCCGCGCCCGCCGCCGGCTCACCTGATGCCCGCCGCGCCCGCGCCGCCGAACAGCCGCTTCTCCTGCGGGGAAGAGGGAGCGACATACAGCCCCGCGCCGGGGAGCGGTGGGGGGGAACCCCCTGGGGGAGCGGGGCCCGTGGGTGCGCGTCCCTCCGTGGGGGGCGTGGCACTACGGGGCGGGTCCCCTATGCGGGCGTGGTCCTTGGGTGGGCCGTCCCGTGGCAGGCGTGGCCGCCCAGCGGGGTTGGTATCATGGGGCGGGTCCCTGGGGGAGGGGGGGAAATCCCTGACGGGGTGGTCACGTGTGTGGGGGCGGCCCCGGGGGCAGGTCCCGTCTCCAGCCCGTCCCTGCCCAGGCCCGCACTCACACAGTCCGCTTTGGCCACCTCCTCCATGAGTGAGCTCGCGCAGCCCTGCCCCCGGCGAGGCTGCGACTCGCACCTGTGGAGACAGGCATGGCGATGTGCCCTCTGTCCGGCCCCACAGTCACCTCCCCACACCCGACAGTCCTAACCCCCTTACGGCTCCGGGCCGCCCTGCGAGGCGTCCAGCGCAGTCGCCGCCTCCATCACCTTCCCCTGCAGCTCCTGGAGGGGGTGGGAGTGAGGCCTCACACCTGGGAAGACCTTGGTGAGGCAGGCCCCGGCAGCTCCGGGGGAGGAGGCCGCAGTGGGGTCGGAGGTGAGCGGCTCTCCGAGTGGAGGGGGGCGGCACCTGCAAGACTCCGCTCTGCTCCTGGAAGCTGGCCCAGGCCTCCTCCGTCCGCTGTGCGCTCTGGCATGAGGGGAGCCCTGATTAGACGGGGAACTCAGCCCTCTCCACCGTCCGGCGCCTGCCCAGGCCCCACCCACACCCCAAGCCGACCCTCCCACTGAGTACCCGGCTCCGCCCGCACCTGCCGCAGGGCCTCCGCCTGCCTGGCGTGCTTGGCCTCCACCAGCTCCAGTTGTTTCTTCCGGAGGATCCAGGGAAGGTCAGGAGCCCGCCACTCCCCGAGCTCGCCGCGCCAGACCCCGCCCCAACGCCCGGCCAAGATGTTCATGCCCGCCCTCGCCCGCCCTCAGCCCCAAGGCCCCGCCCCCAGGTCATCAAAGCCCCGCCCACACCAGCGCTCCTGCCCTCGGGGCCCCACCCAAGCACCTGCAAAGCCACCAGTTGGGTCCCGAGTTGCTGCTCTGCGCGCTGCTGACTCAGTTGTTCTCCTCCGTAGTAAAAGAGCTGGGGGTGGGGCTTGTGAGGGCGGGGTTTGCGGGGCTTCTGGGTGGGGGGGGATATTACCCTGGGAGGCGGGGACGCGGCGGAAATGGGGGCGGGGACTAAGGTGGGGCTTCCTAGGGGAAGCGCGAGACGAAAGCCGTCTCCTGAAGGTACCTGGCTTGACAGCTCCTCCCACTGCTCCTGCAGCTGACGGTTTTGTTGCTCCTGGACGGGATCGAGGGGGCGGTCCGGGCCTCTCCGAGGTCCCCGCCCCCACCGCAGTCCCCGCCCCATTAAAGATCCCTCCCTCTCCACTGGCCCCGCCCACCCAGAGCCCCGCCCCGTCCAGGGTCCCACCCTGCTTTAGGTCCCGCCCCACACAAGGTCCCACCTCGTCCAAGGCCCCTCCCTCTCCGCAGGCTCCGCCCCATCCAAGGCCACTCCCCCTCCACTGGTCCCGCCCATCCAGAGACCCGCCCCGTCCAAGGTCCCGCCCACCGCAGGCTCCGCCCCATTTAGGGCCCCGCCCCACCAGATCCCGCTTGTGCTGCTCCTCAGCCTCCAGCAGTCGGCGCGCCCGGTCTGCGCGCTCCCGCGCCGCCTCGCTCGCCTCTCCGCGCAGGGCCCGCGCCGCCTGGCTCCGCCGCCGCTGCAGGCTGCGGAGGGGAAACTGAGGCTCCGCGGTCCGGGGTCGCTCCCGGATGCCAGCCCCCTCGCGGTGCCCCCGCACGTCGGCTCGGTCCCAAGGCCCGGGGCAAGGTGAGGAGCAGCCCGCACCTGCGCTCGCGCTCGCTCAAGTCGTGCAGGCGTTCTGTGAGGCTCTCGCTCTCGGCCTCCAGCCCGCGCACCAGCTCCTCCAGCTCCTGCTTCCGCAGCCGCCCGTCGCGGTTGTCCTTCAGCAGCTGCAGCAGTAGCTCCTGCGCCTCGGCCATGCCCCGGCTCTGCCCGCCGCCGCCGGACCCGCGTCACAATGGGTGGAGCGCGGGGCGGTTCGGAACCGCTGCGCACGGCGCAGGCCGGTGGGTGCTCGCACCTGAAGCAGAAGGCGAGGCTGGCTTATTCCCGCTCGCTGCCGACGGCACTGCGGACTGAGAAGCCTCCTGTGGGAAAGAGATCAGGATCCGTAAACAGGTTCTTGTCTTTGGACCCAGTGATCCCACTCCTGGGAACTTAATCTAGGAAGAAAAAAAAAATTCTTAAACCACAACGTGTTAAGTGGTTCACTCAAGTGGGTAGTTACAGTCATCACAAAGAGGACACCACTGTAATTACTAAAATAATGTATTTTATGTGGCATGCATAGATATATGATGTCTAGTGAAAAAAAGAATATGATTTACTATGTATGCTGAAATAACTAAGATTGTAATGTACACGGATAAGATCTTTAAAGGAAACAAGAGAAAGACAAGCTATTTCATTGGTGAAATTGCAAGTAAACTTGTCCTTTTAAAGTTGGCTTTCATTTGGCCAATTTAGATTATGAAGCTGGATGCAAAAGTCCTAAATAAATTATTAGCTGACCGAATCCAAAGGGGTACATTGAAAAAAAAACGGTACATGAAACCAAGCAGACTTTATTCCAGAGATTGTTCAAGATCAGAAAATTGACGTCATTCACCACATGGACAAAAGAGGGAGAACACCAGCTTCAGTAGGAGCAGAACGCGGGATAGAGTTCCTCATCTGTGGAAAATTGAAAGAGGGATCGAAAGGGACTCTAAACTGATGAAAGCTGCTTAGTAAACACAGTAGGGAGGCAGTATTAGCAGCCTTCCCGTTAAGATTTTAAGAGACAAGAATGACCCTCCTGCTCAGGTCTAACAGTGCTGGAGGACCTGCAATGAAGCAAGAAAAAGAAATAGGAAAGTCTGAGGAGTCAGCAGATACGTCTGGGTGCCTACCATAAAGCTGCCCCTCCTGCACTGCTGGTGGGAATGTAAATTGGTGCAGCCATTTTGGAGAACAGGACGGAGGTTCCTCATGAAACTAAAGATAGAGTTGCCGGGACTTCCCTGGTGGCACAGTGGTTAAGAATCCGCCTGCCAATGCAGGGGACATGGGTTCGAGCCCTGGTCCGGGAAGATCCCACATGCTGCGGAGCAACTAAGCCCGTGCACCACAACTACTGAGTCTGCGCTCTAGAGCCCGCAAGCCACAACTACTGAAGCCTGCGCGCCTAGAGCCCGTGCTCCACAACAAGAGAAGTAACCGCAATGAAAAGCCCGCACACCACAATGAAGAGTAGCCCCCGCTTGCCACAACTAGAGAAAGCCCGCATGCAGCAGCAAAGACCCAACGCAGCCAAAAATAAATTAAAAAAAAAAAAAGAGTTGCCATATGATCCAACAATCCCACTCCTGGGCATACATCCAGACAAAACTCTAATTCAAAAAGATACGTGCACCCCAATGTTCATTGCAGCATTACTTACAACAGCCAAGACATGGAAACAACCGACACATGACTGGATAAAGAAGATGTGGTATATATACAACAGAATACTACTCAGCCATCAAAAAGAATGAAATAATGCCATTTGCAGCAACATGGATGGACATAGAGATGATCATACTAAGTGAAATAAGTCAGAAAGAAAGACAAATACCATATGATATCACTTATATGTGGGATCTAAAATATGACACAAATGAACTTACCTATGAAACAGAAATAGAGTCACAGACATAGAGAACAGACTTGTGGTTGCCAAGGGGGAGGGGAGTGGGGGAGGGATGTATTGGGAGTTTGGGATTAGCAGATGCAAACTATTTTATATAGGATGGATAAACAACAAGGTCCTACTGTATAGCACAGGGAACTATATTCAATATCCTGTGATAAACCATAATGGAAAAGAAAAAAATAAAAAGGTGCTGGTGTGAGTGCCCCCCACCCCCCCTCCAGCTCTGCGGCTTGGTTTCTCCACCTGTAAAGTGGGGCTTTTACCAGACTCCCTCATAGAGCCAGGGGGCCAGTGACTCACACGGCTGAGGCTCTGAGCCTGGCACCGTCACTGGTTCCAGCGCTGGACGTCCAGCCCCAGATGGTGGCGCCGAGCTCCTGAAAGTCTGGTCCAGACCGAGATGTGAACCCTGCGAAGCACCATCTCATCGATAATTTTTGTATCGATTACATATGAAATAACGTGAATATACTGGGCTCGATGACACACTAGAATCTGGCCCACTTGTTTCTCTTTCCAGTTTCCTGTGGCCCCTGGAACACAAGCTCCAGTCCCGTGGGACAGCGCTGCACCCCCGGGGCCCCCTCCATCGCCTCACAGCGTCCCCGTGACCACACTGCGCCCGCTGCCTAGGCGTCCTGATCCCGGTTTACGTGGGGAAGCTCAGTGACGACAGGTCGCCAGGCAGTGGCAGCTCAGGTGCCCTGTCCCCGCGAGAAGCTGGGCCTGCATCCAGCCCTCACGGCGGTGACATTGGCCACCCCCTGGGTTGCTGTTCTGCAGCCTCAGAGGGTGAGCTGAGGGGCGCTTTGACCCCTCCCCGCCCCTGGTCTTTAGGAGGAAACTCTGCAGGGAAAGCCCGGGGCTGAGGAAGCCTCCGGTGAAACCCAAGCCACTTCCCTGGCGGTGGGGGCAACAGGAGCCATGGAAACAGACCCCCGGCTGCGGTGCCCCTGCCCTTTGCTCCCACTGGACCCACTGGAAGCACCTGCCTGTCTTCCCACCCAGCCTGCTGGCCCTGCTCTGCCCCTCCCCCAGGACTCAGGTTCAAGGTCCTCTTCTCCGGGCCTCCCTCCCCACCCACCCAGGCCCTCACCGAGGGGCACAGCCCAGGAAAAGGGTGGTGCAGGGCCCCCAACCCTGTCTTCAGGGCTGAATGCAGTGGTTGCACACTCAGTGCATGGTCGGGTGAGGACATCTGCGTGGTGCCAGGAGCTCAATAAATGTCTGTCCAATCAGAGAAAGAACAGTTATAAAATCCATGCCTGTTGTGCACAGCCCCTTTTTTTTGTATTTGAAACTTGTATTTTTTGCCTGATAAGAGAAAAAAGGGGAATTCCCTGATGGTCCAGTGGTTAGGACTATGCGCGTTCACCGCCGAGGGCACGGATCCAATCCCTGCTCCAGGAAATAAGATCCTGCAAGCCTAGCTGCACAGCCAAAAAAAAACAGAAAAAAGATTTCCGTAAACCACGATGCATCAAATAATGGCACAATGGCACAGAGTCCCCCCAGTGTGGGCCCGCCTGCCAGCCCCCCACCATCTCCCACACCAGCCACAGGGAAGCCACCTCAGTCCCGTAAACAAACCACGTGCTCTGATGCCTCCACACTTTGCATGCACTGTTCCCCACCCGTGGGGCAGCCCTGCCTGAGCGCCTGGTGTCTGACCAGCTCCTCACAGCCCTTCACCAGCTTGTTTAATGGTCAGACGTTGAGTTACTGTGACGGCAGGTCAGGTAATGAGCTGTCTCATTTGCTGCCCCCGCCTGCAGCCCCACCTCCTACCAAGGGCCGGAGGCCGGTTGGTGGCTGCCTCCCCCGCCCTGCTCTTGAAGACTGAGGTCTGCATCCCTGTCAGCGGACAGGCAGTGT
Organism: Balaenoptera borealis; assembly: GCF_965194805.1. Lineage (NCBI taxonomy): Eukaryota > Metazoa > Chordata > Mammalia > Artiodactyla > Balaenopteridae > Balaenoptera > Balaenoptera borealis. The sequence goes on from NC_138875.1 coordinate 65,083,769, forward strand.
GGGGACAGGAAGAGGAATTCTCGGAGCGTGTGCTGACGGCCACTGGCATGAGCTCTGCCCACATCCTGGAGGCACCCCAGGGCCCAGGGATCACTGCCTGTAGCATCACAAAGTGGGCAGCTTCTGGGGATACCCCCAACCGACTCCCTGGGGGGCACACTGCGAGGGGCGATGCCTCAGTGAGGAGCTTGTGGCCCCAGCAGGTACCTGCTGAGGGCAGAGGTGGCCTGTGCCCCGAGGCAGGAGAGAGGGTGCCAACGGCGCCAACATGGACAGAGGGTCACCGGGGACCCCCACAGCCACCCGAGGCTGCACATGGCAGGTCTGTGTGACCCATGTGGGCTGAAGCGTGTCCCCCAGAATTCCTACATTGAAGGCCTGCCCCAGCATCTCAGAATGTGACTGTGTCTGGAGATGGGTCTTTGGGTTGGACCCTAACCCAGTCTGACCAGGGTCCTTGTAAGGGGAAATCTAGCCACAGACACACAGAGGGACTAACAGACGGGGACACAGGGTGATGAGGGCGTCTACATGCCATGCAGAGGCCTCTGGAGAGAGACCACCCGGCCGACACCTGGGTCTCAGACTTCCGGTCCCCAGAACTGTGAGGAGTCAACCCCATGCTCTGCCCCCAGCCTGGGGTCCTTTGCTACATCGGCCGGATCCCCCACAGCCTGCCTTCCCCCCACTGTGAGGGAGTCCTGGGTGGCCCCTGAGGGCAGGGCAGTGGTGGGAGGGTCACCCGGCCCTTCAACCAGGGGTCAAACCCAGACTGTCAACTGGCATTTTTCAACTGTGGTATAATTGACACATAACATTAGTTTCAGGAGCTCAACACGATGATTCCATCTTTATGGACATTGTGAAATGATCACCACAGTAAGTCCAGGTAACATCCTAAACCACACAGTGACCAGAAAAAATTCTACCCTCAGCCACGTTCCCACGTGCCCCGCGAGGCAGGGGGCCCCAGAATCAGCAGCAGTGACATCCTGCAGTTGGAGACTATTAACGACACGCTGCCCCACCCCCCACCCCGGCTTCGCGGGGAGCCGTCCAAAAGCTTCCTCTCCATTTGCTGAACTCAGAAAAGGACCTTCCAGAAGGTCTATGGAAACATTCCACTTCAGGGCTGCCTCCTGCGTGAAGATGGGAGCAGCCTCTGGCTCACTCTCCTCGAACTTTCCTTTCTTCCCTCCCTCCGTCCCTTTCTTTGGATGCCAGGGCACCCAGAGCAGCTCTTTTCCTGCCCGACTCCTTTTCTTGGCTCAAACCACCTCCACCGCACAGGATCAAGAACAGCCCTACTCAGATGGTTTTCAGAAAGAGGCACATTTTAAACAAAACCTTTATGAAAGGAAACAGCGGTGCCTACAACTCAACCCCATCCTTGACCTCCACCCACAGAATGACTCCCTAACCAGGCCCAACTCACTCAGGCTGCGATGGAGTAACCCCTCATCTCCCACCTCCTCCAGTGATCCGAGCTAAGAGGCATGAGGCCTCGCCTTGGCGCCTCCGTCAAAAGCACCACAGCCAACTCCGCACACGGGGAAGCGGTGCTCATTCCCTCCATCCCACCTGCAAGACGAGTGCGATGAAACCCGCACACCCTAGGTGACGGTTGGACTGGTTCCAAGTAGCTTTTTAGGGTCTCATTCTTAAATATGAACTGCCAAGGCCACCCAACATTTGAGGAAAAGTCTTTAAAATTATAGAACAGGATAAAAACAAACCAGAAGTGGATCTAAAAGGGAACTAGATACAATGCAAGGAACAGTAGAAAGTGTCAAAAAATTAGTTTCCTTAGAAAGAGATTACATCCAGGAAAAGAGAACAAAATGCAACAATCAAGGAACAAACAGAAGAAATAAAATTTAAAATAACCGCTAACACAATTGTAAATCAACTATACTTCACCTAAAAAAAAAGTTGCTAAGATGCTTTAAAAATCAGTAAGAGTTTACTGAAGAGAATGAGCCTGCAGAGTAGAACCAACCCATCACCTGCCCAACGAACAGAAAACCGTCTAAATGGAGAGATGACACCAAAGCTTCCAGGGAGGAAATCAGGTCACACACAGGGGACTGGGCTTCTTCTCACGCTGGAAGGTAGAAGCCAAGGGAGCAACTCCTTCAAACTTCAGCAGGAAAATGACATCCAATCCACAATTCTATACCCAGCCAAACTACCAATTCCATGTCATTTAAAAGCATTTTCAACATTTTAAGTCTCAAGAAACCCACTTCCCATGTGTTCTTTTGTCAGGATGGTACTGGAGCAAATACACTACCAAACAAGCGTGTCACCCAAGAAAAGAACACACAGGAGCCAGAAAACAGGACTTCTGTTGCAGGACAAAAAGGCAGGACTCCAGCCCAACCTGTGCAGAACAGCAGGCGCCAGAACAGACAGTGTCTGATTCTGTGGAAAACTGTACCGGGAGGCATTTCACAGAGTCAAAGGGTGGAGAAAGAGGCTCAGATCAAACTGAGCAATTAAAAAAAGATAAGATCGTTATTAAACCTCAAGAAAAATAAGAAGGGCCAGTACATTAGTTGGCCCGGCAATAAACAAATGTACATGGTGATAACCATTATGGCTTGGCCAATTGCACACTGCACCAGGGTTTGTAAATGCAATTGAACGGGACATGGCCACACCCGTCTGCTTACACCCTTTTTGGCTGCTTTTGCTCTGTGACTGCAGAGGTGAGTCACCACAGAGACTGAATGGCCCACTTACTATCTGGCAACCTTACAGAAAAAGTTTGCCAAGCCCTAGATCACAGGAAACATCCGATAACTATTTGCAGGGGTAGAAGGGAAGGGGAAGAGGGTAGAGATGAACTGAAATGATCACCTGCTGTGAGGCTGGACTCTGGTTGCCTGCACAATGTGGGGATGGGCTGGGAAGGACGAGAAACCATTTTTTGTTTTAAGCCTTTTTAAGAGCCATTTGATTATTCAAACTATGTTTGAATATTGCTTTGATATATCAAAAAAAAGAATTTTAAAACAATTGAACAGAACTTACTGAGATTTAGAGCAGCAATGCCCATGTTCTTCTGGGGGCTCACCTGCTGCAGCCCTGTAGCTGCCTGGATACCTGCAGTACATGGAGTCCAGGGGCTGAGCTGGCTGACCACCCTCCCAAACTCAGCCTGCTCCTCCTCCTGGGTCTTCACTCAGCCTGGTACCCCCACCCTGGTTCAGGAGGGACAGTCCTCAAGGGAATGGGGTCTACTGTCCCCGACGCTAGAGACTAAGATTATCCCCCTTCCCGGCTCCCACCCACCCCATCCCAAGACCAAGCGGCAGGAGGGACCAGTGGGCAGTAATGAGCACCCCCTGCCCTGGCCCGATCCTGCTGTTCCAATGCATGGTCCTGGGCATGGGCCAGACCTCCTCTCACCCAGGCAACCGGGTCCACAACCCATCCACACACCCCCTGCTTCCCAAACCGCCTCGGCCAGCTTTGGCCAACACTGCCAGAAAGGATGCTGACCCAACTGCCAACTCCAGACGCACACATGCCACCTAGGGCCTAGGCCCCTCTGAAACCCACCCTTAGGCCTGGGGCAGGAAGATGCCCACCCCAGCTCCCACCCTCCCAGGTCCTGGAAGCGCTGGACAGAGAAAGGAAAGCAGTTTCTCATTTAGCAAGAGAACAGCCAGAGAAGAGGCCTCACACGAGTTTTCAATCAAGCTTTTAATGAAAAGATCATAAAATAACAGTTTCTCATCACTGTACATTAAGACTGCACGCTTCTGAATGGAGAAATCGGTGAACTGCTTTACTATGACACTTGAGGGTTGCATACCTGCAGCTCTGACCTGAATTTATCCAAACTCTCGAGGGAAGTGAACTCAGTGTGATGACTGACAGTGGCGGTGGCCAGTACAGGAGTGCGATCGTGGTCCCCCCTTCCTGGGAAGGGCGCATAGCAGGACATGATCCCTCTTCCAGTTCCCGTCCAACAAAACAGCTATAACCCCATCCCTCCCCCTCCCCCTCGAGGTATTTGAAAATGGGCCAGTGCCCAACCTGGGGTCCCCCAACGGGGGAGGGGGAAAGCAAGTGATAGGTGGGGGACAGAGAGGTTCCCCTCAGCACCTGGCCCCACGGGGCCCCGCCAAAAGGAGGGGGGGAGCCCTGGGGATCCTCTCTGCCCTGAGTGAGGTCTGTTATGCAGCATATTTGAGGTCAATAAATTACAGCAATAAATAGCAAGGTGAGGTAGGGGGAGGGGTTCCCGGTAGAAAATTAAAGTGGGGTGACAAGCCCGGTGGGGGATGGGTGGTCCTAGGCAGGGGGTCCCGGGCAGCCTCAATTCCCACAGTGCACACCCACCCCCTGATTTGGAATGTCAGACTGAGGCTCTGGTCAGGCACCACTCCACCACCCCTTCCTGGCTTCGGGTTCACAGGTTCAATGATGCCCAACCTGGCTCTGGGGAATAGGGAGGGCCTTGGTCCCTGCAGGGGGCCGGTAGGGCTGGGATCCCTGGTCTGTTCTGAGGCCTGGTGCCTCTGCTTTCGCCCCCTCAAGCCAAGGGGACTGGACGGATGCGGCCGCCTCTGCCCTGATCCCTGCCCTCCCAGCTGCCCAGGCCTCACCCCGACTCAGGACGGCCGCGGGGAGGGCGGCTGGGGTCCGCCTGCCCAGCCAGCCTGCCCCGATCGCACTCCTGCACACGGCCAGTCCAGTGAATACTGACGGGTGGGGGCGGGGGCGGCGGACAGCCCAGAGCCCCCAAGTGGCGACCAACGGTAACACACACGGCTGTGTGTGGTTCTGAAAGTCCATCTGGGTCCAGATTGTTCGTTTCACAGGCTGAGGTGTATGGCTATGCTGCGAGTCTCTGAGATTCGTATTTGCTTAAAGGTTCATCTTTTCTTCTTTACCTTTTTTGCAATCCTGGAGGAGCCCCGGTGGTGGGCTCGGTCTGGCGGGAGCGTGCAGTGGCGGAGGCCGGTCTACCGCTCGCTCGCCCAAGTCTGAGAAATAAATACATTCATCACTGCACAAACATATTGATACAAAAACAACACTGTTCAGAGTGTTTGCACCGTCTGTGTAGGTAAGGACCGGCCCAGTGAGCCCCTCCCACTGCCGGGGTGGAGGTGGGGGTCCCCAGGGGGCGGGGACCCGCTGGAGTCGACGGAGCTGTGCAAAGGTCCTGGCTTTTTGGCGTGAGAGGGACCCTCACATCAACCCACCCGAGGGTCGCAGGCAGAGCAGTGGGATGGGGGCATACGTCCATCCCAGGGCCCAAGCCCAGGCTCAGGTCCTGTGGCCAGAACTGACAGCCACCCCTGCTGTGCCAGCTGGCAGGACCACCACGGTCTGGCCAGGAGGCCTGGGGGGCGGGTCAGCACGGGCCCAAGCTCTTTGGTGCCAGCTGGGCTGGGAGAGGCCCGGGCTGGGAGGAGGGCTCAGGGGCCTCCACGCCCGCCCCGGCCCCACAGTGGCCCCTCTGCCCGTGAGCCATTCCAGGGCCTACTCAGAAGGGGCTCCGGCGGAAGGTGGGGTTCACTGGGACTGGCCTTCTATCTGCTGAGGTCTGAAACTGTAAAAGTTTATGTAAACAATGAGATAAATATATTAGTATCTTTTTTCTGAGCCCATTGAGGTTCCATACGCATTCAAAATGTGCTTTGGTTTAAAAAATAGGTTTTGTGAATTTGGGTGTGAGCTTTTTTTTCTTTTTTTTTCTTTTTTTTTTGTTGTTGTTTATCCTCTTTCCTACATGACATCTGCTATTTTCTGTTTCCTGTTTCTCCGAAACATTCAGGAATTAAGTGACTAAAGCAGAGAACTGTAAGCCGCCCTTGGCCTCCAACAGCCTAATCTCCTGGTGAGGCTCTAACACACGTCCATGCACACACTCACGAGCACGCATTCCACATGAAACCAAAGGAAAAGGAAAACAAAACCAAGTGTCGTGTTAACCCCGCCCGCCCCACAAACCCTTAAAGTCTTAAATAGGAAACTAGTGTTTTGCTTTCTTGTTAAAATACAGAGAAGGCTCGATATATGATACAATACTCAGGTGGGTACAATACTACGTCGCACGAAGGTCGTAGAGTGAGGGCCTCTGCGCCCAGTCCCTGAAGCTCTGCCATGAACCACCTGCTTCACCGGGGGCCACGCCCAGGGGCGTGTGTGCAGCTCCCGCTACAGACTTCTGTCGTGTGGCTTAAGTGCTGACGGGGTAGGGGAGTCGGGAGAGCAGAGGCGCTGGAGGGGCCCCGCCTGACTTGCTGGAACACAAGTCCCCAGAGGGGAGAGGAGCAGCCCGAGGCCGGGGGTACCCCAAGGGCTCAGCAGGGTCCCACGTGGCCTGCGTGCCCTCACTCCCAACACCCACCACTCGGGTCCCTGAACTCAGGCTCTGGTTTCAGCTGGAGGGTCTCTGGAGGGGTGGAGGATGGGGGTAGGGGATGACTCCGGAATTTTTTGGTCTGAACTTAAAGTAGAAAGAAAAGAAATGAAAACATGAAGCAAAACGAAGAAGATAAAGCCGCTGGTCCAGCCCTGTGGCTACAGTAGGCTGAGGACAGTGGTGCCGACCTCTCGACCTTGGCCTGGCCTTGTGAGCATGGCTCTAGGCCCATGGAGGTGGCTGAGGCTGGCGGAGAGCCCAAGGCGAGAGGTGAGGGTAGGGTGGGATTCAGGGCTGAGCCCACAGGTGGCAGCCAGCCTCTCCCCAGACCGCCCAGATATGCCAAAGCAGAGCAGGTCCCCACCCTGCCGGGGGGGTGGGGGGGTGGAAGAAGATATACACATCCCTGTGGTCAGCCCCTCCGCACTGGTCAGGTAGGGGCTGCTGCTCTCCCGAGGTCAGGCTCTTGCAGGCCCAGGGGACAGGATGGGGGGGGCTCACTTCCGCCCCGTCCTGGCCTGACCGGGAGCCTCCAGGAACTTGTCCCACCGTGTGGCTCCTGTCTCCCGGCACCTGGTCCTGTGCCAGGGGCTCCCCAGGGGCTGGAGCACCAATACCCCCACTCGGGCCCAGATGAGAGGCAGCTCGGGCTCCCTGACGCCCAGCAGCACACTCAGAACACCTTCAGGGTGGCCAGCTGGCCACATGTGCACAGAGGAAGTACAGGTGCCCCTTCTGAGAGGGGGCACAGGCGGGGGGCCCAAGAGGGCGACAAGGAAAACACAAGTGTCACGGCCACAACTGCCATCACCAACCAACGTCCTGTTCTCACAAATTCAAGAGGTAGCAAAAGGTCAGAAGTCTCTCCACCTTGAAGGGCAAGGAAGGAAGGAAACGCGACATGAGTCCACACGTACCGCGCACACCACACACACGGAGAAAATGGAAACGCGTACCAACGTCCTGGCACCGCGGCCAGCCTCCCCCCGCCCCCCACCAACCCCAGACCTTCCAGTTCCAACATTCACATACACGTTACACGGGGTTTTCTCTTAATAAAAAACAAGTACCTCTAAACAAAGAATATTCCTCAGAAACTATGGGAAAAGCACTCTCTCTCCTGAGGCAGCCGAGGCAGGGCTCGGGGCCCAGGGAAGCCTTTGGCCAAGAAGGGCTTCTGGGGCCTGGAGGGTGGGCGCCCAGCCCACAGTCGGGCGGGGTGGGGTGGCTGCCCCGGTACATTCAGTCTGCAGACCCAGGCTCAGCCCCGAGGGGCCGGAAGGAAAATAAACTCTTGTTGGTTTTGGTTTAAAAAACAAAATTCAAAAAGAAAAAAGGAACAGATCAGTAGGAATAACAGCCACACAGGCCCAGAGGGCTCTTTAGCTGTGGAGAGGTAGGCGGTGGGGGCCCCTGACTGTCCCAGCACCAGTGAGCGGTGACCCCTGGCTCGAGGAGGGAGGGCGCTGTCCCCTCCCTCTGGCACCGCTCCCCGCAGAGCCAGGCTGGCAGCACAGACACCCCGGCCGCGGCAGCCCTGCTCCCCGCAGCGTGGAGGGAGGCCCCCACTCCCCCTGCTCCGACCCGGCCTGCGGGACACCCCCGTGACCCACTCCCGCAGGCCCCGCCGTGGCCCTCACGGGGAACCGGGCCGGGCAGGATCAGGAGGCAGACGGCGCAGCAGCCACACGCACTCGGGCTGGGTGCCAGCTGCCTGCTTCTCCCCTTGGTACAGACTGTGGATTAAAGCTCTGGGGGGCGGGCAGGGGGCTGCACCAGGAACTGCCCCACACCCGGGGCCCAGCCACTGTGCCCCTGCTTTCCTGGGCGCCCGCGGGCCAACAGGGTCTTTGGCTTTTAGGAGGGAGAGGTGTGCATGCGCAGGTGGCTGATGAGGTTGCGCTGCTGCGTAAACTTGCCCCCGCACAGCTGGCACTCGTAGGGCTTCTCGCCCGAGTGCACGCGCATGTGCTCAGTGAGGCGGTACTGGCGGGTGAAACGCATGCCGCACTCGTCACAGGCAAAGGGCTTCAGGCCCAGGTGGCTGCGCATGTGGCGTGTCATGGTGCCGCGCTGCGTGAACATCTTGCCGCAGATGTTGCAGGGGAAGGGCCGCGTCAGCCAGTGAGTCTTCTCGTGCTGCCGCAGAGTGGCCGGGTCCTTGTAGGTCTTCTCGCAGACCGAGCACTTGAAGGGCCGGGGCTCGGCTGCGTAGGCCGCGCTGGGCGCCGACAGGTCCTCGGCCTCCTCCTCGGCGCCCCCACTGCCCGTCTCATAGGCACCCTCCTCCTTGATGAAGAGCTCCTCCTCCGTGTGCGTCTCCACATGCGCGTTGAGCTGCTCGGAGCTGGGGAAGCCCTTGGCGCAGGGGATGCACACATACAGGTTGTCCCCGTAGGACACCGTCTCATAGCCCTCCTGCCGGTACATGTAGTGGGCGCCGGCGTGGCCGCTGCCGCCCTCACTCCCGCTTTGCCCGCTGTCCTCACTCCCATCCTTGCCGTTCTCCTCCTCCTCCTTGCAGGGGTATGAGGGCTCCCCGTAGGGCCCGCCCGCCACCGCATTGCTGGCCAGGATGCCGTTGGGAACCCTGTCCCCGAGCCCTTCGGCCTCCTCCCCTGGGCAGGGGCCCTTTGGCGCCGCTTCCCTCCGCTCAAAGGGGGAGGCGGCCACGGGCTCCTTCTTGGCCCACTCCTTCTTGCGGGCTGAGTGCCGGAGGCTCTTGCGGGGGGGCTGCCCGCCCGGCCCCTCCAATAGGCTCAGGGGGTTGTCCTCGGCCCCCTCCAGATCCATGGGCTCACTGGGGGTGCCCCCCAGCTCGGCGTAAGAGGCACTGTTGGCGACGGGAGGGGCGGAGGCCGAGAGGGGTGAGCCTTGCTGACTGTCGCTCAGCTGGGCTGGGTCGTCGGGGGTAAGGGGGGGCCCGGGGGTGGCGGGGGGCAGCGGGGGGCTCTTCTTGGACAAGTCCAGGCCCAGCTCCTGCTCGCAGCCCCCGCTGCTGCCATTGGTGCTGCAGCCACCCAGGCCAGCCTCCCCGCTGGCTGGACAGACCGGCCGGCCCAAGCCATGCACGCTCTCCTGGCTGGAGCCGCCCAGGAAGAGCTCCTCATCAGAGCCTTTGGCCTGGGGGAGCTCCTGGGGGGTGTGGGCCCCCTTGCGCCCGTCCACGAGCCCCGGATACCGGGCCTGGATGACAGAGGCCGTGGACAGCCGCTGGCCGCGGGGGGACCGCCCCAGGCCGGCCCCACCCCGCCCGGAGCCAAAGGGCTTGCCAGCTCTCTTGAGCTTGCGCCGGCAGAGGGCTGCCAACTCGGGCAGCTGGAGGTAGCTGGCGGCGGTGAGGAGCGTGCTGAAGTTGGGCTCGGCTGGCTGGTCACTGGGCAGCAACTTGCCGGTGTAGATGAAGTCCAGGATCTGCTGGAACACCGTGGAGCTGACCATGTCTGTGTCCAGGTTGATGAGGTTGTCGTGCAGGACCAGGGACTTGAAGTAGATGCTGCTGGCGGCCAGCACGTTCTTGTGGGCCCGGAAGATGGAGTTCTCCACCATGATGATGACATCACACAGGAAGCCCTTGGTCCGCTGCTGGTTCAGCTGCAGCAGGAGCTGCTTCGAGTGGCTGGGCAGCTCCATGTCGGGCCCCATGTCCCCACGCCCTGCCCACACGCACCACCTGCGGGCAAGAACAGGTACGCGCGCACATCAGCGGGGGACCCTCCTGGGGCCCGGCACCTGGGCAGGGAACTCACGCCACCCAGGCTGCCAGAGATGTGGGGCAGCACCAGCCTATCTGCAAACTTGAAAACAGAGGACAATGAAGGGCACATGGTGGCGGGCAACCAAACTGGGATTTGAACTTGGCCCAAGGTATCATCTCCACACTAAAGGAAGCCAACCACGTGCCCAGATGGGACCCAAAGGTCTTTGTTCCGTCTTTGGCCTCATAGACCCAAAGGCAGGGGTCTATGAGGTGCTGGGTGGCTGGACTTCCCACGTGGGCATGCAGCTTCCCAGTTTTCGAGACAAGCCAGAAATCCAGGTTTTCAGGTGAAACCACCCCATGCAAAATGAAGGTTCTTTTTCCTTAAATACCACGTGGGCCAGATCAAACATGCAGCCTCTGGTCTGCGACCTCTGCTCTAGGCTGGGTCTCTCTCTAACAACCCTAGAGGCTTTCCAAACTCTGAGGTTTACCAGCATCACGTGACACTGCGCCCAGCCGCCACCCCCACCCCACAAGGCCTTGCCCCGTCACAGGCACTGAGCACCCATCCCCCCTACCCCCTGTCTGGGCCTCCAGGTGCCGAGAAGGAAAGGCAGCCTGGCCAAGCCCTGGCACCGCTGGGCCCCAGGGACTTTCTGGGCAGGGCAGGCAGTGCTGTATGAGCCTGGGAAACTCGCCAGACTGGCACAGATGCTAACTGACGTCACTGAGGAAAACACATGCAGAGGAACTCTGTGGTGGCTGCGTGGCAGTGTGCACAGGGGTCTCTGGGAGCAGCGTGCCCCAACCATGCACCCACCCCACTGGGCAGCAGGGCCACAGTGCAAGGCCGTGGCTCCCCACCCCTCCAGCCACTCAGGAGCTCGTGCCCTCCCACAGGTGCTCTGAGCCGTGAGGCCGACAAGGGGCTTTCATGTCGTCCTGCTCATGGCCCAACCTCGGAGAGGAACTGACTGCTCTGAGCCTCCCACACCTGGGATCAGCTCCTACCAGGCGCCCAGCCCTACCTCCCTCAGGACAGAGCCTGGAGGGGTTGCACCCACCTGCCTTCCTCCCACTGGCCCGTACCTGCCCTTGTTTGCAAAGACAGAGGAAAACCCCCCATGATCCTGTGCACCCCAAGGAAGACGTCGAGTGCCCAATGACCACGTGGGCCGGCACTCAGGGCCTGACAGCAGGAGGCAGCAAGCACCTCAGGCCAGCTCGGCCTTGTCAGGCTGTTCAGAGGCTGGAGCCCAGGTCGCGCAGGAACCAGCCCTCCGCCACTCCCTGCCCGAGCCAGCCAGGCAGGGACAAAGAGCCCAAGGCGCGGCCTCCACACTGGCCTGGACACCTAGCGCCAGCACCCAGGACAACTGGCAAGGGGACTAGCCGAGGGCAGGACGTCCTGGCCCCCGAGAGCCAGTGAGTCCACAGCAGCCCTCCTCCCCAAGCCCCAGCCTCCCCTCTATGCTGCCAGCGCTGCCCGCACACAAAAGACTGCAGGCCAGGACACAGGCTGAGAGCTGCAGGCTGCCCAGAGTCCCCAGGAGGAGAAGCAAACGTCCTCCCTCTGCCGCCCCCGCCCCCTGCTCCCCCTCCCTGACCTACCGGAGTGCCAGGGGCCCAGAAACCATGTGAGCAGCAGCCAGCGGGGGTGGCCTCCTTGAGCGCGTGGCCTCCCTGGGGGTGCATCAATGCCTGGTCACCTGGGGAAGGGAAGACAAACAGACATGGTCATCCACAAAGGCATCAGCAAGGGGAGGGGGAAGGTGCTGGGGGCCCTCGCTCCCAGGAAGGTCTGGGGGTCTCTCTGGCTGGGACGCCCAGACAGCTGGGCAAGAGACAGCGGTCATAGTGCCCCCAGTCAGTCCCCGTGGCAGGAAGAACACAGGTTTGGGGAGCTCACCTGCACCCTCCTCCCATCCACCCCCACAGGAGATTTAGGATACTCCAAGGGACACCTAGATCTGGGGGAGCTGGTAGCAGGCACACAATTCCTGGAGGGCGGGCAGGCGTGGTGGCAGGAGGCCTGGGCAAGGCCTTTTCCAGGCTGGCCACATTTACATAACAAAAGGTCAAAATTGGAGGCGCTGGTGCAACGGGCTATTTATAAGAACCAGTCTCAACCGCTTCTGGCTTTCCTGCTCCATCCCTTCCCTCCGGGTCTGCTCTCCGCCCCCCAACCCCCCACCCAGAGCGCCCAGCCCCCTCCTGCCCAGCCCAGCCTGACCACATGGCGTTTGCAGGCTCGCCCTTTCAATACCAGCCCGCCAAGGCCGCTGGCAGCTGCTGCCAGATGTGGGTGGGCTCCACCTGCCCCCCCCCCAGAGCTTTGGGTCCTGCGGGAGGGGGTCCTGAGGCTCCAGCTCCTTGTCCCCCACTCCAGCAGGCCTGGGCGCCCTTGGAATGGAGCCAGGGGTGGGGGAGGAGGCCTGCAGCAGCCCAGAGCCCATCCCTGCCTGCCCTTCCCCCGCCCCCAGGGCCAGGGAGGCTCAGCAGGTCCCTCAGGAATGTGACCAGACCCGGGGTGCAGGGTGGCCAGGAGGCCTCGGCTCCAGCCTGCCAGCTGTCTCTCGGCCCCAAGCACAGCTCCCCTCTTGCAGGGGTTGCTGGGGGGAGGGGGCACGATCAGCCCAGAGGGCAGGAGAACCAGCTCTGTAGGTCCAGCAGCCTGAGAGCGTCCACGTTTCCCCGAGGGCAGCCTGGGCCCCTCATCAGGCTCTCGGCCAAGAGAGGCCAGAGATGGAGCCAAACCCTGCCTGGGGAGGGGGGCGGAGACCACCGCAATGCCACCGCCAGTGAGAGCAGCCCAGGAGAAAGGATGGGAAGCCACATCAGGAACCCCACCAGACCCGAGGACAACCCAAGCCCCGCCCGGGCACAATGCCCACCCAGCGGCCTCCGCCTCAGCCTGGGCCAGACCCTGCAACTGGGGCTTCCTCGCCCTTGTTGGAGATCAGGTCGACCAGCCTGGTCACTGCAGCCCGGGCAAGGCCCAGCGACTGACCAAGTGACTACCCTCGAGCCCGACCTACCCGCGGGGAGGCCCAGCAGGACCAGGCAGAGCAGGCTGTGCCCTCTGCCGGGCAGGGGTGGGGGTGGGGGGGTATCGCACAGAGCTGCCTGCTGGGAGTACACGTCCACCAGGAAGCCGCCCCGCCTGCCGGCCACCCCAGGCTGGGCCGAGTGTGGGCCTACATCGTGTCCGTAAGCGAGGACACACCTCACCACAGGTGAGGGCCAGGACCCCTAGAAAGTGTTGCTCCTTCCCTCCCAGAGGCCTCTGTCCTCCGGCTCAACGGCGGGTGTCGGAGCAGCAAGCACCCACCCTGGAGAGCCCACAGCAGCAGGGGAGAGAGGGCTAGAAACAGCACTGTGGGGCTGGCCAGGCAAGCTGGCAGCGGGATGCCCACTGGGTACGGGGCTGGTGCCCAGCCCTGGCAGAAGCCCACCACGGGCTGGAATGAGGCTGCCGCCTGGCCCCAGCTCCTGGCACCCAGCAGCCACCTGGCAGCAGGCCCAGCAGCGTGCCTATCAGCCCCAAGGATCCCACGCCCAGTGCAGCCCCACTGCCCACCCGGAGCACTGGCTCCAGAATGCCCAGGATCTTGGGTAGTGGGACAGGTCAGTCAGATGGGTGCGTGGTTGTCCCCAGATGGGCTGACCCTGACCCCGGCAAGGAAGTGGGGGAGGGGGCAGCTCTGCTCTCTTGTGAACAGAGGGGCCTGGATCACCTTCCCAGGTCTCTGTTCACAGGACGGCCAGCACCCACCTTCCCAACAGGGCTGCTACACAGTGACGTGGGACAGGTCCTGACTGAGATCTCATTTCCTCTTCTTCCCTCCAGGCTCAGGCCTCAGAAAAGCCAGGGAGGCAGGCCCGGCTGGCCCCCGCCCGGCCCCTGACTGACCCCACACACACTGAGGACAGGCCCGGGGCCTACAGAGCACAGGCTCAAGGCCAGGCCCCTACAGCTGAGCAGGGATCCCAGGCAAGACAAGGCCCCACCCACGTCAGGTGGTCCACATGGGCTCAGGGTTCGTGGGGAGGCCTCCCCTCCTGGAACCCACAGAGGGCAGGAGGCCACGAGAGGAGGTCTCCACATGAAAGTGGCCCTTGTTTAAGCAGGAAGCCAAGGAAAACGGCTCCAACCCCAATTCCGACAGGAGCCACCCCAACTTAGCCTGGACACCCACTGAGCCCAGAGCCTGGGCGCCAGGAAGCCTGGGCCCTCAGGCTGCTCCATCCTTCAGCCTCCAGGTGGAACCCCCTGGGGAAGAGGCAGACAGCCCTGCCTCCCTGGAGCCTGGCGGCAGGCACCCCTCCCTTCTGGAGACAGAGGAGGGCATCTCATGCCTACCTCTAGCCCACAAGGGGGGCCCAAGCTCAGGGTGTGGTTTCACCCTTGGGCGATGCTCCCAGGAGACTGTGGGCCCCTTTCTGCAATGTCCTACCTCCTTAGGCAGGAAAGAGCCCCCAGAGAAGCCCCGCGCACCCTGGCTGAAACGACTCACCCCGCCCATACCCAGCCAGGATGGAGGGTCCTGGAAAGAAGAGTGAAGACAGGAAAAGGGGGCCCCCCCAACTCTCTTTGGGCAGGCCTTGTCACCCAGGTCCCCGGGAACCCTGACCCCTCCTCCCTCCCCAGAGCACACCTTCCGCAGGAGGCCCAGAGCTATGCTGGGTCCCCCCGGAAAAGTTCGCTCCCGGCCCAGCCCAAAGCACCCAATGGGAGGCTGTTCTTGCTCCTTAACCACCTTCTGGCCAAAGAACAACAGCTAGAAGTCACAGAAGAACACAGGACTCTTCCAGCTGAGAGCGGGGGGGCTGCCCAGCACCCACCTAGGGCTCCACTGGCGGTGGGAGTCACAAGGACACCAGGCCACCGCCATGCCCCCAGGGGCTTAAGCACATCTGACTGTGTCATTGAGGGCCTCAGACACATGTATCCACTGCCCCCCCAACTCTGGGCCCAGCCGACCCCTGCTGTGGCCACCTGGTGCTCCAGGTGTGGCCCCGACAGGTGCGAGCACTGCCCCTCCCTGCAGGCCCGGCCCTTCCCAGGCTGCAGGAGGGCAGCTGGAGGGCAGAGCGAGAAGGCCTGGAAGGTCCCAGCACCCAGGATCCAGAAGAGCCTAAGGCCCAGCCCCCAACCCACCCCCCCCTCCCCAGCCCCAGGTCCTCCTCACCCCATACCAGTTGGAGGGCACCCTGCCGGTGGGGAAGCCTCAGAGGTGTTCTCTCCACCTCCAGTGCCAGATAAGAGGACAGGTTCTGGGGGTTAAGCAACTTGCCCAAGGTCACAGGAGCAAGCAGGTGGCAGAGCCTGACTCCAGGCTTTCCTACCCTGGGGACAGACACCTGCACCTCCTTCTCCCAGGGGCAGGGCAGGGGAGCCAGGAGGAGGGCCTCGGCCTGCAGCTCCCCCTCATCTCCCCCTCCCACAGCCTACCTCACAGCAGGCCTCACCCGGGCTACACCACCCAGGGGCAGGCCTACTCTGGGGACCCAGGCTGTGCCCTCTCTGGCCTGCCCCTCCAGACATGGGTTGGTGGTGGGTGGGACCCACTGCTCTGGGCGAACCCGGCGGGTAATCCGGCCCAGGCCTGGATGCCGGCCAGTAGCTCCTGGCTCGTCTCCCAGACCATCCTCCTGGAAAGCAACGGGCTCCACGAATGCCAAGAGCCCTGCCCTCCTTCGGACAAGACTTCTACGAAATTAACACTCAGTTCCATCAGCACGGTGGTGACGTGGTGATCGGGACCTGGGGCTGGCCTTCTCCCTCAGGTCCCTGAGCAGTGTGGGAGGTGGCGTCCACCCACCCCAGCCCAACCTCCCTGAGTCTGCCCCCAAATGCCTGCAGTCCCACCTTCCCACATGTGCACTCCCACCCAAGAGGCTCATGGGACCACGAGGGGAGGCCTGGCGGGGCCACAACCGCAAACCCCGCTCTCCAGGGCTCCAGGGCGAGCCTTGCACACTCACCTCACCCCTGGCCTACAACCTGCCCGTTACTCCCACTCCCAGGACGACCTGGGGACCTGCAGCTGGATTTCCCCTGCTGGCACTGGCACAGCTGGCTGGCTGGCACCGGGGAGGGTGTGGGGCAGGGTCACACTGGGAGGCTACCAGCCTGGCTGAGTCTGGCCAAGAGTGTTGAGCCAGTGAGACAGGGGGTGAACTGGGGAGAGGCAGGTGAGAGTTGCCTGGAGCACAGTCACTATTATGAAAACTTCCAGACTGTGCCCACACTGCACTGCTCCCCATCCCCACCTGAAGGGGCCTGAGCTCTAGGTAAGAAGCTTGCTTGCAGCAAAAGAACTAGAGCCTGGAGGCAGGGAGCCTGTGGGAAGCTGGCGGGGCGGGGCAGCACAGCCAACAGGGAGCATCCGGATCAGGCAAGGAGCAAGGAGCTCCTGCTGCAGGGAGACAAGCCCTGGCGAGCTGGCTCCTGTGCCCCCAGCCCCACTTCCTACTTGTCCTGCTGGGTGTCCAGCACAGTCCAGGGACCAGTGACAGCATCGCCCAGGGTTTCTGTTTCTTCTTTTAGTTTTTTTTTTTTAAATATTTGTTTATTTGGCCATGCCATGTGGCATGTGGGATCTTTGTTCCCCAACCAGGGATCGAACTTGCGCCCCTTGCCCTGGAAGCACGGAGTCTTAACCACTGGACCACCAGGGAAGGCCCTCGCCCAGGGTTCTGAGAAACGCAGACAGTCTGGCCTCACTCCAGACCTCAGAACCAGAACCTGCACGCACACTGGACTGTGGGTTACAAGCTTTCTACTCCCCAGAAAGCCTGACACTCGGCAGGTAGTAAATGCTCAGTGATGGGGGTCAAGGGGAAGGAGGCGGCCCCAGAACTCGAGAGATCGAGGTGGCACTCCGTTACTGCGGGCGTCTTAGAGGCAGGACAGTGGCCGCGGGGGGGCAAGGGGTTCTAGGCACGGGTGGCAGGCAGAGTGCAGGGAGCCTGGGCCACCTGCTGCAAAGGAGTCACCGTCCCCCACCTACCCCGGGACACCTTTCAGGAGTCACAGAGCAGCAGCTGCCCAGCCCACAGCTCCTCCAGGACAGAGACTCCAACATCACAACTTCAAACCCAACCCTAGAAGCTCACTATGTCTTACACTAACTAAGGACTCTCAAATATTTAAAAAACAAAATAAAAATACTCTGCCATCTTCTATCATCATCCCTTCGTACCAGAAGACACTTCATGACTGAAAACCAGGAAGAACCACCTCAGGGTATAGGAGTCCTTCCCCGAGAAAGGGCAGCTGACCCGTCCACCCACGCGGCCGAGACTCCCGGTGGCTGGCACCCAGGCCCTGTGCCCTGCCTGTGACGGCCTGGTCCTGGAATCAGAAAAACAAAACCCAAACTGGATGCCAGATGGCAACGACGGGCTTCAACTAGCTGACCAGACACTGAAAGAGGTCATCCCGGGCAGAAAAGAGAACGGTCAGACTTTAAAAAGACCCAGACTGAAGACACGCAAACCCTGGGTCCCAGAAGCCATGCAGGCGTGGAGCCCCTCCAGCAGCGGGCAGGCCCCAGGGCTCAGGCCAAGCCCCACACTCATGCCTTGCACGGATCAAGAAGAGCTGACTGTCGCCGTATCCCACGGCCTGGCTGCCTGCACGGGAGCCTCCAGCAAGAGGCTGAGCAAAGCAGCCAGACCCGAAAGGGACGACACAGCCAGTTCTGGTCAAGGTGGAAAGCAGGGGTGGGTGAGGGGAGGGATTGGGGAGTGGAGGGGGCTCGAAGGACACACGAGGGCCTTCTGTTCTGGTGTTTTCTCTCTCAGGATGGATGCTGGATGCGCGTCCACCTGGGAAGAGTCCATGGCGCTGTTGCTCACAACTGGGCACACTTCTTAGGTATGACTATGATGTACTTGGCTTCAACAGGTGCACAGAAATCTTCAGGAGGGGCAGCAGGGCCCATCCCAGGCCTGATGAGCAAGCTGACCGAACCCCCAACTAATCACAACAATCCCCAGACAAGAAGCGGCACCAACAGGAGGGAACCCTACAGTCCAGCCAGGGACCCACAGGACACCTATAAAGACCACCTTAAAACCTCTTATCGGGGCAGATTTGTGCCTGCCATCTGAAGGCAGCAACAATCTGATGACATTTTTAACCATCCTAGTGTCCAAGGAAGAGGGAAGGGGTCTTCAAATCCTGACAGGCATGCTCAGGAGAGGAGAGGACATTCCAAGTGCAGCCAGCAAGGCACCAACAACGGCCCCAGGAGCTCCAGGCTGGACAAGGCCCTCAGGGATCAGGGGTCAAACAGAAGGATCCCTGCCCTGCGTGAAGGACCAACCCCCAAGCCCAGGGCCTCTGACCAAGGACTCAAGGAGCTAAACCAAAGATCAAGGATCAGGTTGTTTTAGTCCAAAATGCAAAAAAAATAAAATAAAATAAAATCAAGTAGGCACACCTTGGGCACCCACCAGTTTTTAAAAAGCCATTTTTAAGGATAAAACTAGGGAACCGCTGTGGAAAACATTTCAACCTGTGGCTCTGTGCCTGAAACGCCTGCAGGATGGCACTTACAGAGAAGAAGTCTCACCTGCCCAGCAGGTAACGTGACGGGCCCAACAGAGGAGAGGCCGAGCTCAGAAAGGGAGTCGGACAGAGGGGCCCCCAGGACTCGAAGAAAAGTGCTCACAGAGCTTCTTCAGACGGCATCCCGGGGGCGCTGGGAGGACTGTTCGGCATTAAGGAACCCGGTTTAGAGACAGAAAAAATAAACAGGTTCTTCTCTGCCCGAGGAAGCAGAGCTGGGGGAGGGGGTGAAAGCTGGGCTATTGAGGCAGCAGCAAAAACAGAAACCCTGATATTGCCCCACGATGACATGTGGGGTCAGTACCACCTTGGAACACGCCAAGGGCGGACCGGGGCGCAGGAACCACAGTGACACCCAGCACTTGGGTGAGTCTCAAAAGCACGATGAGCGCCCAGTTCTATGTCCACAGAGAGCACACCCAATGTCCAAGAATGCAGACGAGTGCGGAGAACCGGCACACACTCGCAACAGTTAACCCCAAATTCGGAAAAGCAGTGAAATCAGGAGCGGCCCAGGGAGCAGCCCGGGGCGTGGGGACCATTTCTTACAGGGGTGGGGGGAAGGGTGCGCGCCCCCAACTCTTTACAGCCAGATGTGTGCACATGTAACTCACACCTTGTGGTTCATGCTCATGACAACCCGCAGCACAGCCCAGGTCCACAAGGAGCCAACGTGCTCGGTGCGGAGAGACTAGGGTCTTCCCGATCCAGGGAGGGGTTGAACACCCCTTCCCACCCCAGGGGACCTCCGCACACAGCCACATGGCCGGGGACACGGCAGCACCGTGTGAACCAGGGCTTCGGGGGCCAGTCCCACAGGACATGCCCAGAAAGTGTCACTCAGTCCCAAGAGAAAGCAGCAGAAGCCCGAGCCCCTGCACCTGGGGGAATCCTCCCACGGGAGCCACTTTGAAGGACGGTCCAAGTCCAGCATGTGCTCCCCACCCCCGCAGTCCCAGCTGTCAATCCTCAGTTCTCTCCTCAAACGCCAATCCCATCAAGTCACTCTCCTGCTTACAGCTCTCAATGGACTCCCAGGGCTTGGATAAAGTCCACACCTGGGCCGGCCCGCGGAGGGCTTCCAGAGGGCCAGGCCACCCCTCCACACAGCCCCCACCAGTCACGCCCGAGTGCCCCCTCCTCCGCGAAGCCACCCAGCACTTCTCCCCACACCCAACGTCAGCACTAGCTGCCCAGCTGCCACCCAACAGGTTCCTGGGGCCAGGGACCTTGCATCCCACTAGCCTCACGGCCACAGCTGCTCCAGCCACACAGCAGGCTCCCATGCAGGTCTGCTAGGGGAGCAAATGCCAGAGGGGAGAGGCAGGGCTGAGGGGACAGGTTGGGGTGCGGGGAGGGGAGGTGTAAAGGAGGAGGCCACCCGCTGGCCCTAGCCCACCGGTCAGAAACTGTTGTCCACATTCTTGAAAACTAGGAAGGACCCCCAAAGAACTCTTTGGTGGCTTGTATGCTACTGTTCTATTTACTGTGTTAGAAAAACTGGTAACTTAAAAAATATTTACTTGATTTAAAATTATCAACAATAAACCCATTTTATGTTAACATAAATGGTGCTTTTACGGAGGAAAAAAACTATCCCAAAAGAAAAGAAAATCAACGAGAAGGGTGGCACTGTTTCACATTTTTGCAAATGTCTTTAACGCCTGGCTGCACAGACGTAGCTGGATCCTCACATCTGCCCTGCGTTCAGCCAGTGAGGATGCGTGGTTCTGACTGAAGTCTGTGGAGAAATCCAACCTCACACAGACAGAAGGGAGGGATGTTTTACCCTTTTCAGATAATGGTGGCTATTCTTCCTTGTTATTACACTTCAACTCAACAAGTGGTAGGTTCTTAAAAGTTGCAATGTAGACTCTGAAATTGTATCGGTGATTAATTCATACCTGGTTACACAAAAATCCAGTGGCCTACCCTGCACTCACATCCACCCAGGATTTTGCAACACTGAGCGCTAGTCATTCGGAAAACAGTGGTCCCCTGAGTCAATCACATCTTCCCACTGTTGTCAGATTTCATTATACGACACCAAAACCCGAGTGCTTCCATCACAAGAGGTCTCAAGTCAGGCTCGCAGTGAAGGACAGCGGTTCCCAAAACTATCCCTGTCCTCTGCTGGCTCTATGGCTGGCAAGGAACACTGTCACCTGTTTTCCTTCCCGTGGTAAGGCTCACTTTGCTCATTTGAGAAAAGGTCTGACCAATTCTCCAAGTCTGAACAACCACCTTGCCTGTCAGCCCTTCTTTCAAGTAAAACTAACGTTCCATGAAAAAAAGCAGCTCGCAGACACAGTGCTGTTCCTGGAATGACGTCCTGCTTCGGTCTGAGGCACGAGAACCCCCCGGGTCCTCCCCAGCTCACCACAGAGAACACTTAACATGTGTGTCCTCCAGGGTCAAGACTCACCACTGGGTCACCTGCACGGCCTCCCTGGAACAGCATGAGGAAGACCAGTGGTCCTGGCTCGAGCACCCAGGGCTGGGCATGCAGTGTGCACCTCGGGCAGGGCTGCCCACCACGTCTTCATACCGATGATGTGTCAATGCGAGGACAAAGGCCAGTAATGTCTAAGTATTTTGAAGAGTCCTGGGAATCCCCAGGGGTCTGCAAACCACTCTGAGAACGGCTGATGGCCATTACCGCAAATATTTCTACCAACCCATTTTACAGGCAAGGAAAATGACGCACGGAGAGGTCTGGTCTGGCACCTGGAGGAAACAGGCTTGACATCAATCAGAGTCCTCTTCCCCCAAAATCACAGTTGTTCACCAAATGCTGAAATCCCAGGCAAAGGGCCACACCTGAGAATAAGGAATTTCAAAGAAAAGAAAGGAAATGCCACTTCAAATGGCCTCCAAAAATACCCTTAGAGGCAGGGCCGGCAGAAACCACTGCGGGGCTTCCAAGACCTGCTAACTAGAGGCGGCAGTGTTGCCTGAGCAGGCGGGCGCCTGCAGGCTGCGGACCAGGTACTCAGCCCCAGAGGTGGGCAGAGTGGAGGCAGGGAGGGGTCTCGGGAAGCAGGTGTGCACCGCCTGCCCACGGCCAGCCTTGCTGCCCTTATCAGCATCAACATGCATGGAATGTGGGACTTTGGAAACTATCCCCTCCCCTGCCCGCACCCCTCTGGGGCTCGAGTTCACCTACCACAGCCACAGGGCAACCCGAGCCCACGCCCAGCCCCCCCCACCACCTGCAGCCTCGTGGCAGTGGCTTGCTGGTGGTGGCCCAGGGCCCCTCCCCTTGCAGCCCAGCCGGGATCGCCCAGACCCCCCAGGCCCCTCTGCCAAGAGACAACCCCACACGCCAGAGGGAGACCCCAGCCGGTGCCCCCTATGCTGAGAGAACACCAAGAGGAGGACCCAAGCCTGGTTCTGAGCTCCGGGCTGCCCAGTCCTGCCCCCACCCCCCTAGGCCCTCCTGGAAGTGGGAGCACAGGCCCAGGCCTCCAGGGGCAGAAGGGAAGCTCCACGACCAGAAGGGGTCCTCTCTGCCCCCGAGGCTTGGGGAAGGGGCCTCGCTCAGCTCCAGAACCAGACCCCTGGGTTCTGTCTCAGGCAGCCGTCTGCCCCCCACTCAAATGAAAACTCGGCTGCCCTCAGGCTCAAGCCCTGCTCAGCGGCAGGAGTCCACACGCGTGTCCAATGCGCCCTCATGCATGTGTCGCATCGTGGTTACCCTACTCCTAGACTTTCTCCACCACATCCCAGCAGAAGGACTCTAGACCAAGTGCGTAACCTCTCCAGGCCACTCACACAGCAGGGACTGAGAAGGCAATAGGAACTGCACAGGTGTATCCCACCAGGCCCAGCCCGGGCTAGGATCCTGAGAGGGAAGGCCCAGCCCTCTTGTGCTACCTCCCCAGCATCCCATCAGGAGCTCTGTGGGAACCATCCTCCTCCCAGTTTGCAAGCAGAGCTGCCAGAGCACCTGCTGGAAAGAAACCATCAGCCCTTTTCTACCAAAGGGGTCCCAGGGAGGGGCGGGGTGAAGAGGCCAAACAGCTGAGACAGGAATCCACCCCCAGGACTACTCACTCTCAAGGGAGAACCCACTGGTCCATCTACCAAGACGTGCGCAGGCTGAAAACAGTGACAGAGGACACCCTGACTGCCCCGGACCACCCCTCCCCCGACTGCCCAGCCCAGACCACTCAGCCCCACTCCTGCCTGGCCCCAGGCCAGGCTGCTCTTCCTGCACCTCCCCCCAGGACATCAACCAGGCCCATTCCAGACCTCACCACACCCAAGGGCCTTGCTGCTCTCCTCCCTCGTGCAGTAAGCTGCCCAGAGCAGGCGGGGGCTGTCTTGTGTCCTGGCTGCCCTCAGACGTGAACTAAGCCCCAAGACAGCCCATTGTTCTGTCCCAGCAGACGAGGTTGGGCTGGGCTGGCCATACCTTACCTGAAGTCCCACCTCCAGTGCCCCTCCCAGCTCTCACCCCACCTCCTGGCCCCTTGTCAGTAGCTCCCTCACACACCTTACCCACGTAAATAACCTCAGAGACCCATCTCTCTCTCCCAGGTACCCTGAGGTCAAAGAGAAAAAGAAGGGGCAGGACACAGGTCCCAGGGGTCCCCAGCTGCAGCCACAGTGGGCTTGTTAGGGAACCACGAGGAACTCCAAGGCCACTATGCCTGGGCACACAGAGACCAACCAGGGCCCAAGAATGCAACCAAGAGACCAGGGCAGGCAGTCCCTTAAAGTCAAGCAGGAGCAAGAGTCCTGGGGTCAAGAGCAGCAGGTGGTTCCCAGGGGACCTCCTAGGAGATGCCCCCTTAGTACTCACCAGTCTGGGGTCCCTCCCACTGCCACCCCAGGAAAAGGGACCATGAAAAGGGTGAGCCCCCTCTGCACCTGATGCTTCTCCAAGACCCTGGTACCTAACAGAGAAGCCGCTGGCTCGCTCTGTAAGCACAACCCCACTGGGCAGTCTGTGACCACCCCTGCTGGTCTTTGTGGACTCACCACTCCCTGATTCTATTATCAACACAGACTTATCTCTGCTAAAGCAGTTGGCTGCACATTGGATTCATTTCAAAAGCTTTAGGAAGCATAGATGGCTGGGCCCACCCTAGAGGTGGGCCGGGCTGGGCTCCACCAGCTCCAGGTGATCCTGATATGCAGAGGTAAGAACCAGGGCACCATCAGGCAGGCCTCCACCAGGCAGCACAGGGAACAGCACACACACTGCGGGTCAGTGTGGAGCCCGTGCTCATCACAGGGAAAGTTCCCTGTGTCCACATGGGGCAGACACTGAGGCCCCAGGCCCCACCCTCCCAGCCATCAACTCTACTCTCCCTTCTCATTCATTCTGTGAACAAGAATTCACCAAGAGCTTACTATTAGCCTCCAAAGCAGCGCAGGCAAGGGAACTGCAAAGGCCATGGAACAGTCCTGCCCCTTAAAAGGCCTATAACCAGGTTGAGGAAGAGGCCAAGGGGCTGCGACCCCAGCGTGGGGAAGGGAGCAGCACCTCCAACCACCTGTGTGTATGTGGGGGGGCTGTGCCCAAGGCACTGGAGCAGCCCCTCCCCACACTCACCTGAGAACCACCACCACCACCAACACCACCACCCCCCCCCAACCCCCGCAGAGGTGCTGCTAGGAGACAAACCCGAGGCGGCGGCAGTATCCCAGACCACTGGAGGCCAGTGTGCACAGTGGCCACGGCCGTGCCAGAGCCAGCAGCCCCTCCAGGTCCACAAGAGGTCAACTGCCCACCTGGAAGCCCCCCTCCCCAGCCAAGCCCAAGCCCCACCTTTCCTTAGGGGCCCTCAGAATTCCCACGGAATGGAAGGGGAGAGCCTCGGGCGCCCCAGGAGCCAAGCCACCTGCCCTGCCGTACCCCACCCTTTTCACCCACGCGCTCAGAGAAGGTGGACCCCCAACAGCAAACAGGCACCCACCCTACCACACGCTCAGCAGCAGGGGGCCCTCAACAGGACCTGCTCTAACCCCAAGGCCGCGCTCCCCCGCCCCTCCACCCACCCACACAGGGCAGGCAGAGGCGGGGCTCTGAGCCTGGCAGTGTCTCAGGGTCCCTCTCCCCCCAGTCTGGCCACACCCTCCCAGACTGTGCTCCCTCAGCAGAGACCCCCAGCCCCGGGCCTTCCCTCCTGGACTGCGCTGGGGTCTGGAGTCGGCACCCAGTTTTTCCTTCCTCACCGAGCGTGCTGGGGGCCCACTCGCAACCCGCACCCCGCCCCCACCTGCTTTTCTGGCTTTGCCACTCACAGCTCACACCGGGTTCTGGGGCTTGGAGCCCTCTCCCAGCCCAGGTCCCTAACCCTTAAGCAAGGCCCCTCCCAGCAGGAAGCACAGCCGGCTGCCAGGCAGAGCCTAACTGGCCCAGCTGGCTGGAAGCCCCTAACCGAGGAAGCCAGGATGGGATCTCTGACCTCTCCAGACAGAACACCAAAAGCGCCTACCCTGCAGCCCCATGACGTTATTTAACCTCCAGTTACTTGACCTCCAAGTCTGTGAGAGTGCTGCACCCAGAGCGAGCCCTGAAATCTCCCAGTGTCTCTACATCCCAGCTGAAGGCTGACCGCTTAGCGGCAACTCTGAGCAACAGCACGATTTAATCTAGCCACATGGGCTGGGCACTGCATTGGTTCTCAAAAAATTTCGCTGAACGGATAAAAAGCTTGTGAAAGAGACTCACAGGAGCACGCAGCGGGTGCTCCTGCGCCAGCTTCTCGTAGCTCAGCATCTGCAGGGCCACACTCCTGTCGCCATTCTCCTGTCTCCCCAGCACTGCCCTCCCCAAACCGCGCGCTCCCCAGTAAAATCCCCCTCCTGAAGCTGCCCACCCTCCGCCCTCGCCACCTCGTGCTCCCCGCAGCACGGTGCGGCCCTATCACCCCATCCTCCGACCGTCTGTTTGCCAGTCTGTCTTCCCCAGGCTGAGCTCTGGAAGGCAGCGATACGTGAATGTGAACTCTAGCTCTGTTCCCATTTTAGAAACGGGGACACTAAGGCTCAAAGAGTCAATCCCTGTCCAAGGCCACACGGAGAGTAAACAGTGCTGAGGCCAGTGCCCCTCACGCTGCCCCCAGGAGTCCCTCATCAGTCGGGCTCCGAGGGCCAGGACAGGCGGAACAGGACTTGTGGTTTCTTCTCTGCAGAAGGAGCCGGGAACAAGAACCCCCACCCTCTAGTGATCAGTCCCGGGGGGCACTGGCCCTCAGCCCCAGTGGGCAAGGCAGGCAGGCTGTGGGGTGGGGCTGACTGCTGGAGGCCAACAGGCCAAGCAAAAAGGGCAGGGTGGCAGGTCCCCCGGGTAAACTGAACTTTATTCCTTCTTCACTCCTCGACTCTCCAGAACTGCCCTGCCAGCCCTTCCACGGGGGCAAGCTGCTGATTCAAAGGCACTGCCCCCACCCCACCCCCACCCCCACCGCCTGGCAGACAATGAGGACTCCGGGAAGGCAGCAGGCCTGTCAGCTCAATAATGCAAAACCCTGTTGCTCTGAGTCCACGACAGCTGACTTCAAGTGGATCGGAGGCTGTGCTTATTAACAAAATGAGAAATCTGATCTATGGAAAGAAAACACTATGTGAGGATTAATCCAGGACTGCAGCTTGTGGAGAAGGCTGGGCTGCTGGCCAAGACCAGGCAGAGAGGACGGGACGGTGCCTACCTGTCCCCGGCAGGTACCTCGCTGCAGGACAGGGCATATCACCTCCGCCCCACCTGCGCTGCCTTCTCTCCTTTCAGCCACTGCAGCAATCATTTCGGTTTTGCTTTAATTAAAGGCCTGGCTCCCTCGGGCTGCTTCTTCCTCTACGCAGAGCCAGCAACCAGAGGGAGATTTTTCTTTTCAGGAATCGCTTGTAAAAGCCGAGAGACTAATCTACAAGTCCCAACAACTGGCAGGAAAACACTGCAGGAAGAAATCCTGGGTGCACACCAGCACTTGAGTCAACTGGCCAGAGGACGGGCACTCAGCAACACCCCAAAACTGGCCCGCAGGAAGCAGACCAACCTGGGCGCACTGACCCCAAGGCAGGCAGGCAGGTGGGAAGCCCCCTCCCAGCCTTCCTAGGCTACTACCTGCCCGTGGACCTAGAGATTTCCATAATAAGCACAACCACACAAGATCGATTTCACTCACAGGCAGGGCAACCTACTCCAGGGGCAAAAGACTCAGTTCAGCCCCCAAGTATCAGCCTCCCATTCCCCCCCAGCCCTTGGTACTAAAAGCCTGCTACACCAGCAATCTCACCACACAGCTTTGTCTCTGGAGGCCAGCCTGAGGCCGGCCCATCTGCTTTTTTTTTTCAGAACATGCCAGCAACCCTGCTCTGCTGAGCGTAAGCCCGCTCCTTGAGCCAGGGCTACAGACCAGCCACATGGCCTGTGCTCCTGAAAATGTCTGCTGAAAGGCCCAGGGAGTCCAGACGCTGGCAGATGGGAACGGAGAAAAAGAAGTAAAGCCAAGAGCCAGGAAGCAATAAATGCTAGCTCCAGAAAGGTCCAGCTCCATCCCTCGAGCGGGGGTCACTGGAGAACACCCCCAAGTTCAGCCTAGAATCTCTGGAGGCCCCTCCACTACCTGCCAGCTCTCCCCCTCCCCCCTGCACAAGAGGCACAGTCATCCCCACATCAGTCAACAATCTACAGCCACAGGATTCCTATGGGCAAAGCTCTGCCCCTCCCCCCTACCACATATGTCAGAGGGGTGGCCTCCCCGGGTTACACTCCTCCTGCCGGGGTGGGGGGGCCGGGAACCTAGCTTTCCAGATGTGCTTGGCAACCCCTACTAGAAAAGACACTGGAGGTGGAGGAAACAGGAGAAACACGGATAAATAACTTCAAAACCGTTCTGGGCCATCCGGATCCGCACTGGGCTCCCTTCCCTAGGCAGTCCCACGCTGTTCTGGGTGGGGCCGCTGCGAGCATTATCTGGCCGCGTTCCCTCCTCTCCGTAAGTCACTACCCCCCAGGGAGAGGCATCCCCGCCTCCCTTCACCCCAGCTAAGCTCGTGTGAATATGAACCATCTCGGTAGATAAACAGAGAGTGACAAGCTGGGGCCCTTCAGCCCCCTCCCTCTGCCAGCCGGTCCCCTCCCCCTGCCAGCCGACCCCCTCCCCCAAGCCCATCTCTCTTCCTGCCAAGCGGCCGCCTGCTGAAGAGAGGTCTGGGGGCAGGGCAGCGAGCCCACCAGCCGCAGGGCCTGGCCCTCGGGGAGCGGCCCTCCAGGCCTGCCCCTACCCTGCCCGCGCGCAGCCGTCCTCCTGCGGGGAGGGGGCCGGGGAAACGACACGGACGGCGCGGGGCCGCAGTCGTGGACACGGCGAAACTCCCCGCGAGGGGCGGCGGCGGGCGCAGGGCCGCCCGCATAATAGGAGCCCGCCTGTCAGGCAGCGCCGCTCCCCGACCTGCTCGGATTAGACCGCGGATGCAAAGGCACAAAGAGCCGGCGCCCGCCTCCCCGCCGCCCAGCTCCGCACACCCGCGCTCGGGGGCTTTGTGCCTGGACCGCGCCCCCTGCCCGGGGCCACAAAGCGCCGCAGGCGGCAGACCAGCCGGGGGTCCCGCCCCCTCCCACGCGCGCAGCAGCCCCACGTCTCCGGGCGCGCGCCCGCCCACGCCCCTCTCTCGGGGGCGCGCCCGCCGCCCGCCTCCCGCGCCCCTCACCTCGTGTGCGTCGGCGGCGGCGCTCGCCCGCCGGCCGGCCCTCCCGCGGCCTCGTCCTCGGCGCCGCCCGCGCCGCCCGCGCCCGCCCCGTCCGCCCGCCGCCGGCCCGGCTCGGCTCCCCGCCCCGCACGCCCGAGCGCCGGTCACAGCCGCCCGCTCGGCGCCATCTTGGAAGCTTGTGACGTCGGCACCGCCCGCTCACCCCTGACCCACATCTGAATGGGCGAGCGGCGAGGCGGGGCGGGGCGGGGCCGGGCCTGGGCGGGGCCTGGGCGGGGCCTAGGCGGCCGCGCGGCGGCGCCGTGGGGGAGGGGCGCGCGGAAGGAGCTGGGACCCGGAGCCGGGACCCGGAGCCGGGACCCCGACCCTGACCCCGGCGTGTGGCCGACCGACCGCGGGTGCGGGGCTGGCGCCGCGACCTCAGCCCCGGAACACCGGACCGCACCCCTCGGATGGGGGCTCGGCCCCCACACTGGGAGCCTACACTTCTTGAGCCTGACCCTGACCCCTGGCAGTCCCGCTCCGTGCCCCCGCGGGCGGCCAGCGTCACCGCGCAGCCGCGGGCTGCAGACGGCGTGGTGCGGTCTGGGGTCCTGGGCCTCCGTGTCCGGAGAAGGAAGCCCCCGGCCCGGCCCACCGCCCGCGGCCCCGCGCAGCCCCGCCGGCCCTACCTGCTCCGAGGGCGCGGAGGTCGCCACTCGCCGAGCTCAGCCAGCCCCTTCCGGTGGCCGCAGCCCCTCGCAGGCCCCCGGGGTCAAGCGATGCCCCCAGGCCGGCCGGCCGGCCGGACCCAGGCTGTTCGGAGGGGCTGGAGCGCGCCGGGGGCCGCGACGCTGCTCTAGGGGTCACTTGGTGAACCTCTCCCCACTTTGGACACCAAATAACAGGACGAGCCAGCTAAAGCCTGTGAGGGGCCCAGATTTACCAGTCAAGACTGGAATCGAGACTACCCAGGAAGGCTGACTGTGGCCTCGTTCTTCCAAATAAACATGTACTTTTAATGCAACCCTAGCAGGACGGTTCCGACACTTAACAAAATTCTCACTTCACCTGGAAGAGTAAATAACCCCAAACAGCTATCATTTCCCTCCTTGGGAACAGAAAAAGGAACAAGGGGGGACTTGCCCTAACGTATTAAAACAAACTGTGAAGCTACTGTACTCAACTCAGGGCAATCTGACCCAGAAACAGAAAGCCTACAAACAGATCCCAGAAATGGTAAGAACGTGATGAAAAAGGAAGTATCAAACATCAGTGAAGAAGCAAAGAAACATCCCTGGAATGGAGCTCAGTGGAGGACTATTTGAAGAAACTACTGAAAAGCTGTCAATGCCCTACTAACCAAAGACAAGCAAATTAAAACTTTTTTCTTTGCTTTTTTAACAAATTGGAAATCAGTTTCAAATGATAACCTTCAAACACAGTCAGGGGTCTGGTGGGTAATCACTCTCCTATACTACTGGAAGCATATAAGTTGCCTCAAAATTCACAAACGGGGCTTCCCTGGTGGCGCAGTGGTTGAGAATCTGCCTGCCCATGTAGGGGACACAGGTTCGAGCCCTGGTCTGGGAGGATCCCACATGCCGCAGAGCAACTAGGCCCATGAGCCACAATTACTGAGCCTGTGCGTCTGGAGCCTGTGCTCCACAACGAGAGGCCGCGACAGTGAGAGGCCCGCGCACCGCGATGAAGAGTGGCCCCCACTTGCCGCAACTAGAGAAAGCCCTCGCACAGAAACGAAGACCCAACACAGCCATAAATAAATATATAAACCCAAAGTTTAAAAAAAAAAAATTATTAAAAAAAAAAATTCATGAACATGAATTTGGCAGTAAGAGCCAAAAATAAAAATCTTTTAAAATGAGCATACCCCCTTGGACCAGTAATTCCTCTTCTGGGATTTTGTTTTAAGGAAATTAACTGCATTTGTAGACTGTATGCTTGATGGTCGGTCTCTCTAACCAGACTGTAAGCTTGTATTTGGAACCCTGGTGCCAGGAGCACACCTGAGACTTACAGGTACTCACTGGTCACTCGTTTCATTTGCATTTGAAAATTAATGTATGAGTAATGATTCTCAATATCTTGTAATAACCTATAATGGAAGAGAATGTAAAAAAAATTTATATATTTATATATATATATAACTGAATCACTTTGCTGTACACCTGAAACTAACACACTATAAATCAACTATATTTCAATAAAATATTTTTAAAATTAATGTGTGATCATATTTTTAAAGTGTCATTTATAATAATGACAAAATAATACACAACGTAAATGACAATAGGGGATTGGTTAAATGGTCCACATGATGGAATGGTAAACAGTCACTACGAATGGTATTTATAAATACCATTTTACAATTTGGAAGCATGCAAATGATATGAAGCAAAAAAAAAAAAAAAAAGAAGCAAACTACAAAATTGTATGTACCTGATGCATGCAAAATATTGATCCGTGGAAAAGCAAATGAAGAAAATACATCAAAATATTTACAGAGGTTCTTCCTAGGGTTTGGGATTTTTTTTAATACACGGATATATTTTAGTGTGTGTTTTTTAAATATAAATTTATTTATTTAGTTAGTTTTGGCTGTGTTGAGTCTTCGTTGCTGTGCGCGGGCTTTCTCTAGTTGAGGGCAGTGGGGGCTACTCTTTGTTGGGGTGCACGGGCTTCTCATTGCCGTGGCTTCTCTTGTTGCAGAGCACGGGCTCTAGGCGCGCAGGCTTCAGTAGTTGTGACATAAGGGCTCAGTAGTTGTGGCTCTCGGGCTCTAGAGCACAGGCTCAGTAGTTGTGGCTCATGGGCTTGGTTGCTCCGCAGCATGTGGGATCTTCCCGGACCAGGGCTCGAACCCGTGTCTCATGCATTGGCAGGCGGATTCTTAACCACTGAGCCACGAGGGAAGTCCCTACATGTTTTAAAAGTTACTAATTCTCCTCTCCCCAGTCTGCGCTCTGAAGTAACGTTAACACCTGTGCATCTACACTTCCTACTCTGATGTCAACATGTGTCTTTTCACGTCTTACCAAAAAAGATCTTACTTGTGTAGAATAGTTTTCTAGAAGTAGAATCTATGGGTTTAGTGATATGTGGGTGTTTTCAACTTGAATAGGTCCTGCCAGGTATACTTACCCAAAATGATGTAGCAATTCAGATCCTGAGCGTGAGGTTTTATTTTTCCTGCTTCTTTAACTTTCCAAAACATTCCAAATTCTGCATACTTAGTACATATTTTTTAAAGCCAGGAAAAAAGATGTCTGGGTTGGGTTTTAGAAATTTAGATTTCTAAATCACAGTGAGCTAGACTCTCACCATCTCTGTCCTGGTTACTGGGTAGCCTTGCATGGTGTCCCCACCTCCAGGGGCCACCCCCAAGCTTGACTTCCAGTCAAGCACTTCATAAAATCCAAGCATGGTTACGCTTCTGCTTCTAGTGCAATATCATTACATAGACACACTTAAAAAGTTGGGGGTGGTGGGGGATTTCCCTGGTGGTCCAGTGGGTAAGACTCTGCGCTCCCAATACAGGGGCCTTGGGTTCGATCCCTGGTGGGGGAACTAGATCCCGCATGCATGCCACAACTTAGAAGCCCACATGCTGCAACTAAGACCCAGAGCAGCCAAAATAAATAATAAATAAATAATAAAATAAGTAAATAAATATTAAAAAAAAACTTGGGAAGTTTTGATATAATATTAAGTGAAAATAGCAGATTTCAAAATTTTGTTTTTGCTAACAGCAACCCCGTAAAACTATATCTGGGTGGAAAGTAATGTGGAAATATAAAAACCACATGGTGGCAGGGATGGGAGAACCAGTGAGAATGAGGTGTGTTTTTTTGTCCCAACTCCCTCTGGATTCTGTGTGTCTAGTACAGGACCTAACCTCTCTGATCATCTTCCCCCATCAGTCATTTGGGAATAATAATGGCACCTGCCCCTGGGGCTCCTGGGAGGATTCAATGAGATGAGGCTGGGCAGGTAGAGTCGAGTCAGGCTCTGGCAAGTCCTAGGTAAAGTAACTACGATTGCTATGTCGCTATGTCGGTGTAGGATGGCTCAAGCCAGGCAGGAGAGCTGATCTGCTACTTTTTTTTTTTTAATTGAAGTATAGCTAATTTACAATGTTGTGTTAGTTTCAGGTGTACAGCAAAGTGATTCAGATACATATATATGTATATGAATATATACATGTATTCTTTCTCAAGTTCTTTTCCCATATAGGTTATTACAAAATATCAAATAGAGTTCCCTGTGCTATACAGTAGGTCCTTGTTGTTTATCTATTTTCTGTATAGTAGTGTGTATCTGTTCCTCCCAAATTCCTGATTTATCCCTCCCCCTGATCTGCTACTTTTACCATCATCTCATCTCAATAAAAAAGGAAGAAAGAGAAAAGAAAGAAAGGAAGGAAGGAAGGAAGGAAGAAAGAAAGAAAGAAAAACACACAAAATATCCCAAAAGGGTAAACTGCTGCTTCTTAACGTGACAGCAAGATATAACAAATAAAAAAATACAGGATGCCCAGTTAAAATTTGCATTTCAGATAAACAACTAATAATATTTTAGTATAAATATGTCCCATACAATATCACATCTCACCTCTCCTCCCCCACCCCCCGCCCCAACCTGTATCAGAAAACTCTGTTCCTTGTACATGCTGTGATTTCTCCTCCCACCTCTGGGCATTGGCACCCAGGGCTCCTGCTGCCTGAGCCACCCTTCTTCCTCCTCCCCACCTCTGCCTGGAGAACTCCTACCCAGCTCCGACGTCATCTCCTTCAGGAAGTCCCCCCTCCCCAATCCCAGGCTGTTCACCCTGATCCAGTCCTGCTGCTGCTGCTGCTGCTGCTGCTGCTGCTGGACAGGTGCCTTGAGGGCAGGAAGACTGTCTTGTTCCTTCTTGTAGACCCAGTACCAACCTGGCTCAAGCCTGACATCAAACAGGTGCTCAGGGACTTCCCCGTCAGTCCAGTGGTTAAGACTCCATGCTTCCACTGCAGGGGGAGCAGCTTCAATCCCTGGTCGGGGTACTAAGATCCCACATGCTGTGCAACATGGCCAAAAAATTTAAAAAATAAAAACAAAAAGAACAAAAAAAAACAGGCGCTCAATGAAAAGTCAAAGGAATGAGTGAATGGGTTTCCTCCCGACCCCACTTCCCTCCTGCAGCAATGTACCCCACCTGCTGCTTCCCAAGCCCTGTGGGCTTCATTCATTCCTTGTCACAAGGGTTGCATGGCACGTGGTACACACAGGGGAGAAAGTGGCACTGCAGCAACTTGGCGTTCAGGCTGCCCAACGGGGAAGCAGAATTTCTCTTGCAAGAGCAGCAGCCCCACCCAAATTTGAGCTGCTGATATTGGCTGCCAACATTGGTTCCTCACTCTAGGGACAGGCAAGCACTTCACACACATGGGCTTGCTACTCTTCAACACCACCTCTGAGAGGGGGGTGTTACTACCCCATTTTATAGATGAGAAAACTGAGGCTCAAAGAGGTTAAGGTCACCTGCCCAAGGTTACACAGCAGAGCTTGACCCAGGCCCCCCGACAGGCAAGAGCTCGGTGCAGCCTCTTGAAACAGCCAGCATCTGAAGAAAGGCCCCTGACGTGCACATTCTCTCCAGTTAAGGCCCTGCCTTGTGACAGGGCCCTTCCCTCACTAGCCCCCTCCCCTCACTTTGTAATCCCACAGCCCCAGGCAGAGCCAGGCACCCTGAGCCCAAAAGAGGCCACAGCCCCTGATGGTCATTCAAGCCACAGTTGCCGACACTGAGGAGGAAGGAGGTGGGCACAGGCTAGTGAACAGCACACAGGGGGCCCAGCGGACCAAGGTCAAGGGGGGAGATGAGAGAATGCTCACAGCAGGGCTGGACAGGGCTGGGAGCGGTGCAGGCTGCTTCAAAAGGTCCTGCCCTGGCTGGCGGGGCCATGTGGTGCCCTCTGCCCGGCATGCCATTCCTCAGCATCATCAGCTCCAGTGCCTCTCCAGGCCCGGCCGTTTTTCACTCTTTATCCTCACTCCCTGTTTCCCTCTCCATCCCTGCACCATCCGTGATGACCCTATTGCTCATCCACGGTTCACTGCTGCAGCCGGTGCCTAGGACTGTGATCAGTAGCGATTTGGTTCATGTGTGAATTAATAGCTGAGACCCAAAGGCCAGACTTTGGGTGGGAGGCAGGGTGAGGCCAGGCAGGGGAGCAGCAGGTACAAACTCCTGAAGGGAGAGAAGGCTTTTTGAGGCACCCAGAGGAGGCTGGCAGGACAGGTGCCAAGCACAGGGGACTGTGGGGGCGTGATGAGAGTCAAGAGGTGGGGAGCGTCGCCAGCCCAGGCCAGCTTCCAGGGTCTTGAACAAATTTGTGCGGGAGGCGTGCAGAGGAGCCCAGTCCACCGATCACCCAGGGGAGGCAAGACAGCCCTGGAGCCCAGCTGAAGGTGTGGCACTGTCCCTAGGCAGACAGGCCAGGAGGGGTGAAAGGTTTACTGTTACATTGGCCAAGACATTCTTCTAAGTGGGAGAAGCAAGATCCAGAACAGTGTGGACGATGTAATCACATTTCTGGTTTTCAGAAATTATATATGTGTTTCCATTCCTATATGTGGTTGTTAAATTCCTAAAGAAACCAGGGCAAGAGACCCATGGGAGGAGGAGGTGGGGAGGGGTGGGGAGTCTTCACATTTAACTCAAGGTGCTCCTGTATTGTTGGAATTGTTACATCACGTCTATGTATTATTTTTATTTTTTAGAAAAATAGGGAATTCCCCGGTGGTCCAATGGGTAAGACTCTGAGCTTCCACTGAAGGGGGCGTGGGTTCGATCCCTGGTTGGGGAACTAAGATCCCACATGCCGCGTGGCACGGCCAAAAAAAATTAATAAAAAAAAGGAAAGAAAGAAAGAAAAATAATCAGGAATTAAAGAAAAAAAAAATCTCAGTGAAACCTCCCTTTCTTGGGAAGCTTTGCCTGCCCCCTACTTGCTTGCAAACTCCCCCAGGCCTGGGCCTCCCGCTCCTGATCACCCCCCACCTTGCTCTTCAGTTTCCTGGTTGCCTCCACCATTAGACTGGCAGGGTCTGTTGTGGGGTCTGTCTGCAGGAAGCTGCGGCCCCTGCACCTGGCCCAGGGGAATGGACGGATGAAGGAGGGGGCCCTGTTGTCACTCTGAGTTGGGGAGGGTGTAGACCAAGGCTGGCAGGTCTGTTTCTGGGGGAAGCCCATGGGGAGGCAATTGGACCAGGATCCAAATCCTGGCCGTGCCACTGACCAGCTGGCTGCGCTAGAACTGATAGCCATCAGCCTTAGTTTTCCCACCTGTGAAATGGCGCTGATAGCAGTGTCTACTCACTGGGCTTGGGTGGGCAAGCAGAAGCCCAGCAGAACCTCCAACCGAGGAGTGGGAAGAGGTGGGCAGAAGGAGGAGGGGGCAGGAGTGGAGAAGGCCGGCCCCTCCTGAATCCCAGCTGGGGGCAGTGTCCTGGGGGCTCTGCTGGATCACCAGAGGGATGGTGGTGGACCAAGGCTGCACAGGGTGGGGAGCGCTTGGAATTTCCAAATTCCAGCTTTGCAGTTTTCTTTGGGGAGCCTCCTCCCTCAGCAGGGCCTAGTGGGGCTTCCTGTGCAGTAGGGGAGGGGCCAGCTCCCTCGTGGCCTGGACATCAGGAAGCCCCTGGGCTGGGACAGCAGGCTCTGGTCACAGTCACGAGGGAGGCTGGGCCCAACGGCCCTTATCTTGCCTGACCTTGTGGGGCTGACCACTCCCTCCATCTGGAAAATGTGGCCCTCTGCCCTCTCGGAGGCCTCTTTCTCCTTAAATCCCAATGATCCTGGGGTGGGGCCTCAGCGCCCAATTCTACCCCTTGGCCCACCACCCTGGGGTGCCTTCACTGGCCCCAGCCAGCGCCACCTGCCAGACGCCTCCCCCTGGAGACCCTGGGGCATCTCTGACTCAGCAGAGTCTGTACCTGCCCAGCTGCCCCCCCCTCCCCCGGCGTCCCGCACACAGAGAGCCCTGTTGCCCAAGCCCTAACTGCTGGCCACTCCCAGGCACTCCAGCCCTCCCCCACCAGCTCTACCAATTTGAATTCCTGACTATCCCTCCCTCTGGCCTCCTCCCTAGACCCAGGCCCTGCCCCCAGGCTGGGGGAAGGAATCCTCCAGATAGATAAGGGCAAGGGGCAAAGGGACACACCTGGGCTCAGACCCCCTGCTCTGCCACCAACTTGCTGAACGACCTTGATGAATGACCTCCCATCTCTGAGCCCGAGTTTCTCCATCTGTAAAAAGGGGAAATAATTATACCCCCTGGATAAGGTGGCCTCGAGCATACATAAGCTGAGGCACATGGTGAGGGCTCCATACAGGCCAGGTCTCATTGGGAAGTGCGGCCACCAGGAGCCCCAGGCCAACCCTTTCTTAAGGCGACGTCCAGTTTGATGTCTGCTCCACGCCATGTCGCCAGGTCACGATGCCTGCACGGAGGGCTCGAGGAGGACCCAGTCTGATAGGGGAAGCAGCAGAGTTAATGAGTAATTCCAGGCCATTCGGACTGTGCCTGGAGGCTGTCCATGCACCTGGGAGGGGCAGCCGAATCCAGTGGGGGCAGGTGGGATGGGGAAGGTGGGGAAGATGGCCCCAAGACGCAAAGGAGGGCACTTGTGAAGGACATCCGGAGTGAGCTGGCTGAAGGGGCCGGGCAGCTGGAAGGCCCATTTTAGAAAAGAGGAAACTGAGCAGGAGGGTCCAAGCCTCCAGGTGAGCCCCCTCTGACCAAAGCACCCTGACCAAGGGGACGTGGCCCATGGGGTCCCTCAGGCTGAGGTCAGTGTCCTGGATGTCCAGCCAGGCAGGCACAGCACATCAGGTGGTCAGTTACCGGAGGATCGAAAGGGAATTTCCCTGAGGGCCCAGAGCACAATGGGGCCCGTAGCCAGGTATCAGAGGCCAGGGCTTTTGAGAGAGGGGGAGCCTCTGTTCTGTTCATGGGTCCCAGAACAGACGCATGACAGACTCCCCCCAGCCATCGGAACTGAGACAGACTGGTGGGGTCTGCCATGGGTCCGTTCCTGTGGGACTAGCTGGGGTGTCCCTGGTGTCACCACAGCCCCAGGAACCCTCCGTGCCCAGGGTCTGGAGCCAGCCTCACCTGGCGATATTGTCGGTTTCACAAGACCTGAGTTGGCCCAGCGGGATCTGCCTTAGGGGGAACCCCTGACCCCCCGCCAGCCCCAACCCTGCTTCCAAATCCGACCTCCAGGGGGTGAGACAGGGAGACAGGGTGTTGACCAAAAGGTGAAATGAGCTTCAAATGGGCCTCGGAGGTGTCTCTGAGCTTTTTATGTTGTGACCTCCATGCTGTGTTGCTCTTATGAACACAGATTTCATATAAGGACTCTGGAATTGATCAGTTAACATTATGTTTTTTGTTTTTTGTTTTTTTAATTATTCTGAACATAATAATTTAATATTTTCTTGAGAAGTCAGAATTGACATTTTGGATATCAACTTTTTTTTTTTTTAGCATCTTTATTGGAGTATAATTGCTTTACAATGGTGTGTTAGTTTCTGCTTTATAACAAAGTGAATCAGCTATACATACACATATATCCCCATATCTCTTCCCTCCTGCATCTCCCTCCCTCCCACCCTAACATTATGTTTTGAATATGCACATTGGCAGAGAGCAGTCACTGAGAGAAAGAGAGGGAGGATGGGCTGGTCCCAGGGGCCCCCAGCAGGATGGGGTTCCCCACAGCAGGTGAGCCTCCGGAAGGGCTGGAGGAGCCACACGGCCATCTTCAGGCTGGTTTGTGGGTGCAGCTCTTGTCTACTTGTCGGTGAAGGGGGGTAAATCAGGCCGACATTGTGGGGAGCGAGAATGGGACATGAGGTCCCTGACGAGAAAAGACTGGGGGGAGGGCTGGCGATGTGCTGGGCCCTGGCCAGAGGCCCCCAGGCAGAAGTGGCTGGCGCCAGGACAGGCTCAGTGACCCTAGCTCCAGAACTCTCTGGACTCTCCGGATACTGCCCGTTTGCCCACTCCATAGCTCCCTCTGCCCTCTGGCCAGCTGAGCTTCCATCCTTCCATCCCCCATCCCTTCCTGGGCAGGCCTGGACAGGCTTTGGGCCTCCAGGTCGTCTGGTCAGTCGGGAGGGGCCCCGGCCAGGCATCTGCTCTTCTTCAGCTGCTCACCTTGCTGCACCTGTGTGGCCTCCCCCTGCCCCTGCTCAAAGCCTTCAGGACCTCAGGGCCCCAGGGGGAAGAGACGTGGGCCCAGAACTATCTGCCCTGCTACCGACCCACACCCCCATCACCTGTGCCCTCACCAGCTTCTTTGGTCTTCCTTTGGGTCCTGACTCTGGGCCACGTGCTCAGTACATATGACCTGCTCAAATCAACCCTCCTGCCCCAGCCCTGCCACAGATGAGGAAACTGAGGCTCAGAGAGGCCTCCCAGCTGTCCACTGGCAGGCTAGGGTTCAGACCCAGGTGGCTGCTCAGTGGCCTCCCCCAGCCTGCCAAGCCCTGCGTTTCTTTATTCATTCACTGACACTTCCCGTGGCCTTGGGGACACTGGGGTTGGCCAGTCTCCCCAAGGATGGAAGAAGGATGGCTCCTGTGGGTACATGGGGGACCCCCCAGGGTGCTCTGGGGAGAGGGCAGGGAGAGAACAGGGCTGGGCGGGGCCTGAGTCCCAAGCCTACAGCGTCAGAGACTTTTCCTGCTGCCCTGACCCAGGGGCGCAGTCCCCGCGGAGCAGCCCTCGGTGCGCGCAGGCTGCCCCCTGGTGGCGGCGTGAGAAAGCGCCCGGGGACTGACTTTGAAACCCTTCCAGGAGAGGGGGCCCTCGCCAGCAGGTGGGCACCTGTCCCCATCCCCTCCCCCCAAGCCCGTGCCACTGCTCCCTGAGTTTCCCCAAATGTCCAATCGCTCATTATTCCCATGAGTCGGGGCCTTTGCTCTTCCCTCCGCCTAGGATGACTCCCTCCTCACCTGCCCCAGTGCCCGCGATCAGAATTAGAACCTTCCTCTGCTTCCCGGGGTCCATGTCTGACTCTATTCCAGGGGGTGGGGAGGCCCAGTACATGATGTGAACCCCCGGAGCCCTGCACAGGAGCCACACACAGAGGATGATGAAAAATTGCTAGCTCTGGGCTTCCCTGGTGGCGCGGTGGTTAAGAATCTGCCTGCCAATGCAGGGGACACAGGTTCGAGCCCTGGTCTGGGAAGATCCCACGTGCCGCAGAGCAACTAAGCCCGTGAGCCACAACTACTGAAGCCCGCGCACCTGGAGCCTGTGCTCCACAACAAGAGAAGCCACTGCAATGAGAAGCCGGCTCACTGCAACGAAGAGTAGCCCCCGCTCTCCGCAACTAGAGAAAGCATATTTATTGAGGATCTGCTATGTGCCGGCCAATGAACAAGCCAAAGAGCTCCCTGCCTTTATGGGGCTTACATTCCAGCTGGGGTGGGGTGGCTGTAGGGATGGAACACGGACAGTAGAAAAACCACAGGTGACATACCAGGTGTGGGTAAGGGCAACGGAGAAAAACAGGCAGGGTGGGGCAGGAGGGAGGGGTGGGGTGTCACTTCCTGGCCGTGACACAGACTACTCTGCAGCTATCAGAAAAAAGGTGAGAGATGCTGGCCAATGGTCAGGAGAGGAGGTTAAGTAAAAACTGATGGGACAATATGGCTAGCATAATTCTCCTTGGGTTACATTTGTGGTTCCCGTGGAATGACAGCTACTGTGTTTAATTCTGAAAGTACTGGATTAAGCTTCTATCCTCTTGCTAAACTCTCGTTGCTCTTCCAGTAGGTGGGGACCATACTTGTGCCCCCCCTCAGACTGTGGGAAGCCCACTGAGCCCCCCAACCTGAGCCCAGGCCCCGGGAGGGCCTGGGTAGTTCTCTCTTGCAAAAACAGCTTTCTTGTTCCTCATGGGCCTCAGGTTCTATTCTGGGTTGTGAGCTCACAAAGATCTGATGATGTGAAAGATTGTGAAAGCTGAGAGACGTTTGCACACCCGTGTTCACAGCAGCATAATTCACAAGGGCCCAAAAAGTGGAAGCAACCCCGATGTATGAATGGATAAACAAAATGTGGTCCATCTATACAATGGAATATGATTCAGCCTTAAGAAGGAACAAAACTGTGACACCTGCTACAACATGGATGAAACTTGAGGACATTATGCTCAGTGAAATAAGCCAGACACCAAAAGACAATTTACTGTGCAAGTCCACTTACATGACCTCCCTGGAGTAGTCAAATTCGTACAGACAGAAAGTAGATTAGAGGTTACCGGGGGCTGAGGGAGGGGGTGGGAAGCTGTCGTGTAGTGGGTGCAGAGTTTCAGTTTTGCAAGATGAAAAGACATTCCGGAGATGGGTTGCACAACACTGTGAATGTACTTAGCACTACGGAACCGGACACTTAAAAATGGTTGAGATGGTAAATTTGATGGTATGTATATTTCATCCCAATTTAAAAAAAAAGAAATTGTGAGCCAGTCTGGGTTGCCCCTCCAGCCAGCTGAGGAGACTCTGTGCCAACCTTCTCACTGGAAGGCCAGGTGGTTGTGCGGGAGAGAGGGTGGTCATGGCCCTCAGTGGACAGTTTCCTCCCCTCCCAGGCTGAGACCTGAAGCTTCCACTCACAAGTGGTGAGTGTGTGCATGCACCACATGGCCTCCACGCTGGTTCCTATGTTCTCTGAGGATAATGCAGGTTGGGTTGAGGCATCCCCTGGGCCTGCCCCTCCCTGTTCCCACCTCAGCCCAGGGGACAGCACAGTGGAAACTTCTGGACCCGATTCACCAACTCCCCAGAGAACCTGCTCTTGGCTCCAATCCTTCTGGCAGGATGCTTCCAATCGGTTCCCCCTGCCCCCAGGGAAGGTGGTGCCCTTTCTTTGACAGCAGTGGGGACATGGGGAAAAGTGGAGCGTCAAATAGAAGCAGAGAAGAATGAAGACCAGCCTTGGTCCCCACCTTCTGGAGTGGGAGCCCCCAGAGGACCATGGGAGGAAGCAGCTCGGCAGCCCTGTGACCTGAGACAAGGGGACCCTCTGAGTCTCAGTGACTCTTCTGTAAATGGGGTGAATGTGGACACACCCTCCCAGGGAGGCCCCTCAGAAGTGAGAAGCGCTGGGGAAAGATACAGAGGGGGACCCCCAGCTGGGAGGCATTGACCCCACCCTCCACAAAGGGCTGACCCCAGGGACACAGTCCGCCTGTGGGGCACTGCTTCTCAGCCTTGGCTCTTCGCTGGACCCTCTGCGGCCCTGCAAGCCGACGCTGAGCTGAGCCCCTCTAAAGGGTTTGCACCCTCCCCCACCAGCCAGGGAAACATGTCTGCAGAGAGGGAGGAGAGGCAGGCTGGGTTCCTTCATTGTGCTTTCACTTCTAAAATATCCTTTTTCTTTTTTCTATGAACATTTTAATGAGGAGTTGAACGAAAGATGGAAAAAATAACATTCTGATCGCTTTTTTTTTTTTTTTTTTTTAAGAGGCAGGCTTCTCTTGAGACTTTCATACAAGGCAATGGGTGAGTAAGGCTAAACTCCTAAAGAAAACGCGTACTGATGATGGAGCAGAAAAAGGCACTTCTCCAAAAACCTGCTGGTTACCAGCCTGTCAGCCTCTCGGGGGCTACTTGCTCTGCTTTCTTTTGGAAACAGGTCCATTCAGACCTAAGCCCTGCTGCCCTTGAGGCCAGGAGGACTGGGACGGCCGAGTGTTCCGAGCATTGGTGCATGGAGCAGGCGCTGCGCACAAAGTGAGGAGGGCTTGGTGGTGGGTCCGCATGTGGGGCGCAGCCGGCCAGTGGCCACCACCCCAGCGGGGAGCTGCACTCACTCTCCCTGGAGGGACATGTGATCCAGCAGGTGGACTGGGACCAGGCCTCTGTGGCCACCCGACTCCCCATAGTAGAATCCCTTGTCATCCACAGGTCCATAGATAGTGACCACATCCCCCACCCTCAGTGACAGCTTGGCCTTCACCAGGCCCCCTGCCGGCCCATCCCTGGGGTCATAGTCCAGAGCCGCCACCATGGTCTTCGGAGTCCACAGTGAGGGCCTTCTGGGACTCCCCTGCGGCAGGGGGAAGGAGCTCTGGGGGCCTCCAAGCCCCCCAAAGCCATCGAGGTGGGCCACGGAGGGCAGGTACCCTTGCCCCGGCAAATGCCACCTCCGACCAGTCCACTCCATGCCCGTGTCCATCTTGGCCACCAGGTGCCCGGGGATGTTGCCCACTTGCCCATTGTGTTCTCCACGATAGAAGCCGTGGGGGTCCTGAGAGCCCCAAGCTCTCAGCAACTGCCCTTTCCGGAAGGCCAGCTCCTCCTCTGCAGCCTCTGGGGTGACAGACATCATCAGGGGGATGTAATCAGAGAGGGCCACAAAGACCTTGGCTGGAGGGTCCACCCTCGTTCCCAGCGGTGGGGCGCCACCCCTGGACATCCTGATGATCCTGCTGGATGGAGCGGGACACAGCGCCAAGCTGGGCTCCTGGAACCAGCCCTCTCTCTTGCCCCCCAGAGCCTGACCTGGCCCGCTCTGTCTCCTGAGCTCCTTCCTCT
Organism: Balaenoptera borealis; assembly: GCF_965194805.1. NCBI lineage: Eukaryota > Metazoa > Chordata > Mammalia > Artiodactyla > Balaenopteridae > Balaenoptera > Balaenoptera borealis. The sequence continues at coordinate 65,126,703 of NC_138875.1, forward strand.
GCTCTCGCCCCTCTGTGCCCCATAGACTGAAGCGCCCTGCCTCCTCCTGCAGAATGTCACAGAAGTCAGACACGTATCGCTGGCTGGTACCCAGCTGGGGAGGGGTGAATGCTGGGGCATCTTGCTTTTGTCTGAGGACCTTCTCAAGGGCAGCCTTCTCCTGACACGGCTCTTTCCTGGGTCCACACTCAGGGGATGGACAGATGACTCCTGCAGCAGGGCTTTGGCTGGTGTCCATGTGCCGGTACTGGTTCTCTTCCCCCCGAGACTGGCCCCGGGGCAGATGCGGCCTGTGGTTCCGGGGACTCTTCTGGAAGAGCTGGTCCTTTCTGGAGAGCTCCCGGGCCTCTGTGGGCCTCTGGGCTTGGCTGCCTGACCCTGCACTTGGAAATTCTCCGTCTGAACTCAGTCTGGGCGTCGGGGACTGCCTCCTTGGGGGTTCTTCAGGGAATGCTTCTAGAAACTTGGCCTGGGGCTCCCCGCAGCTTCCGGGGCTGTGGGGACTGGCCTTGGCCCTCGGGGGAGCCAGCACCAGCCTCTGAGGGCAGATGGGGGAGGTCACTCTGCCGGTGGACGGGTCCCCGCAGGTGCAGCTAAAGGGAGACATCTCTGGCAATCGGAGACAGGTGACGCAGTTGTGAGGGATCTGAGCCGGCACCGAATCCAGGGATTCTCCACAGAACGACATGGTTCTCACCGAGATCTTCTGGCACATCAGTGGCAGCTGGAGCTGGGAAAATTCCAACAGGATGCTCCCGGCGGTGGCATCGGCCACCTCTGCCACCTTGAGCCCGTCAGCATACACAGCATAGCCGGTGACTTGAACTCCGTTGGAGGACCCAGCTGAGTCGATGGTCACGGGGAGCCAGCTGACCACCAGGAGGCCCGGTGAGGCGTGGCGCTCCACCAGCACGTCCAGCGGAGGGTCAGGGGGGCCCGCCAAGGGTGTGTTGAAGGTGATGGTGGAGGACATTGTTTCCCAGCGCACCGGCAGCGAGTCCCACGGTGGGTGCACCTCCACCCTCGCCTGGTACCTCGTGCCGGGATGCAGGTGGTGGAAGGTGTAGCAGCTCACGCCCGCTAGGGTCAGGGCACGCTCCAGGTCATCCAGGTACACCATGTGGGGGTGGCTGCTGCCAACCCAGGTGATCTCGGCTGACGTGGCTGCAACACTCTTCAGGTAAAGTTGCGTAGGGGCCACACAAAAGACACTGTTGGTCCCCAGAAGAGGTCTGGAGAAGCCCCGCTTGCCCATGCTCTGCCGAGAGCCCAGCCGGCCATCTTCCATCTTGGCATCTGAGATTTCTATTACCACTTCGGTCTTGGAGCCCACCCTCACGGTCGCGTGTGGCCCCCTGTCCACTGTCCCCTGGGCTTTCCCAGGTACTAAGCTGTGACCAGTGTCTTCCTTCGAATCTTTGCCCTGCCCAGCTGGGAGTCGAGTGGGGCCAAGGTCAGGGAACTCATGGGGCAGGCAGCCCAGGACATCACTATCTGGAATCTGCTCCACCAGGTTGGATGGCACCAGCCCCTGCCGGCCATCCTCAAGCTCCCCTTTGTAGAAGCCGTCCTCATCCATGTCCCCAAAGACATACACGTAATCCCCAGCCGTGAGCAGCAGCTCGCTCTCGGGGTGCTCGTTGGGCCCTTCAAATGGGTTGTAGCTATACTGAGCCAGGAAGACCTTGAACATGGGGGTGGTGGGGGCCTCTGAACCCCCCACTTCCAGGGTCGAGGACACGTTATAGGGCTCCAGATCCTCCACCTGGTTGGCTGTGTCCACGTCCAGAGTAGGGCAGGATGGCACAGGGGCCCACATGGACTCCACCTCAGAGGAGGAGTTCGACTGGGAGCTGGTTTTCTTGGCCTGGGGCCTGGAGTCCAGAGGTCGGCTGCTTGGGACTGTATCTGGCACTTTGGGGGCACTGGCTGCCTCCCCGAGGGCAACTGGGTTCTCCAGCAGGGAGTCTTCCTTCTTCTCCTGTTTGGCTCTGCTAGGCTGAGATGATGCTTGGTCCTCAGGCCCTAGCTGCAACTTGGTTCTTCCACTGCTTCTCACTTGGGACTCCGGGGCTGGCGGGGCCTCCCGGGGTTCCTGGGGAGGGTGACCAGGCTGACACTGCAGTGCCCGCCTCTCCTCCCAGGCCGTCTGGAGATCACACAGGGCCTTCTGCTGGTCGTGCTGCAGCTGTTGCTGCCTGTCCTGCCCTCGTGCCGCCTGCTGCAACAGCTGCCCCGACAGCAAGCCGGCGGCGTTGCGCTCCCGGCACGCGAGGCCCAGCTGCCCGCGCACGTCTTTGTTCTCGGCCGCCACCTTTCCCGTCCAGTCGGCCTGGGCCTGCAGCCGCGCGTTCTCCTTCGCCAGCCAGGCGCCCTCGCTGAGCGCCGCCTGCAGCCTCGCCTCGGCCTCCTCGCCGCGTCGCCGCGCCGCCGCCGCCTGCGCGCCCAGCTCCGCGCACTCTCGCCGCTGCGCGCTCAGCTCGCGCTCCAGCGCCTGTACTTGGCTCCGCGCCTCCTCGCATGGCGCGCTCTGCCCGCCCGCCTCCGCCCGGGCGCTGCTGGTGGCCCGCTGCAGGGTCAACTGCCTCTGCAGGCGCAGCACCTCCCGCTGGGACTCGCGTTGCAGCCGGTCCAGGTCGCTGATGTTGAGCCGCTGGGCGCAGGCGGCGCCCCCCGCAGCGAGCGGGGCGCTGCCGAGGCCCGAGGCGATGCGCGCCTGCAGCAGGTGGCACTCCTGCCGCAGCTCTTCGATCTGCTTGTCCTTGGCCAGCAGCACGCTAGCCTGCTCCGACAAGTCCCGCGCACGCTGGCGGGCGAAGGCCTGGCACAGCTCCAGGCCCGCGCGGCTCTCGCCGGGCACAGGCGTGCTCACAGCACGCTGGTTGGTCTCCTGCAGCTTGCGGGCCCGGTCCTCCAGGCGCCGCGCGAGGCCAGTCAGCTCGGCGTGCTTCACCTTGAGCCGCTTCACCTTCTCGTCCGCCTTGTCGGAGAAGCCCGCGCGCCGCAGCTGCAGGTTCTCTTCGCGCAGGCCGGAGCAGCGGCGCGCCAGCACCTGCAGCGCCTCGGACAGCTCCGAGTTCTGCTTCAGCAGCTCGCGGTAGTCCGGGCCCGGCGGCAGGGGGTTCAGGGCTTCGCAGGGCTGACTCCCAGACTCTTCCCCTCCTCGCGGGTCGCTAGGTCTCCTGCGCTCCGATAGTGGCGGCGGGGGGCTCAGGGACCCCGGGATGGAGGCGTCTGGAGAGGAGGATTCGGGGGCCTTGGGGCGACTCAGGGTGCTGTCGAGCGAGAGGGAACGCGCTGGTGCCAAGGAATCGAGGGAGCTGGCGCGCGCGGGGAGCACGCTGTCCGGGGAGTTGGAGCACGCCGCGGGCACCCGGTCGAGGGAGCGGGAGCGCGCGCGGGCGCCCGCGCTCAGGCCGTCAAGGGGTTTTAGTCGACATGAGGACTTGGCGGCGGCCTCAGGGGGTGGCTCTTCTGAAGAATGCGCGGCCTGGGGGTCGGGGATGCCGGGCAAGGCGGGGTGCCAGCGGAAGTGCTCCAGAATGTACTTGAGGAAGAGCTGGCGCTCCACGTCGAGTGCCGCCTGCAGGTGGCGGATGCGCGAGGCCTGCTCTCCGTCCGTTTCCCAGCGGAGCTGCGCCAGCACTTCCTGCAGGCGACAGCGGCACTGTGCTGCGGCGTCTTCGGGCGCCCCCGTGCGGCCGCAGTAGCCGCGGTTCACCAGCTCCTCTGCCAGCTGGCGCTGCAGCTCCCGGGCCTCGCGCACCACGCCATCGCGCTCGCGGTGCAGCAGCTGCTGCAGCTGCCGCATCTCGGCCTCCTTCCAGCGCAGCAGCTGCCGGATCTCGGCCTCGCGCTCCCGCAGCACCTCCTCCTGCAGCTGCCGCAGCTCCCGGCTGCGCTGCGCCTCCCACTTGGAGCGCAGGTGATCAACCAGCTGTTGCCGCTCCTGCTCGGCCTCCTCCCGCAGCTGTCGCGCTTGGGCAGCGAAGCGCCGCCGCTCCTCCCGCCCGCGCGCCCGCTCCGCCTCCAGCTCGGCCCGCAGCTTCTCCAGCTCCCGCCTCTGCTCCTCCAGCGCCGCCGCCGCCGGGCCCGGAGTAGCCGGCTTCTTGGGTGTCACGCGGCCACCGCCAGAAGGGCTGGGCGAGTCCTTGGTCATGGTGGTCGCGGCCGGGCAAGACGCCTGACCTCGCCTGGCCCAGGCCGCCGCTCGCCAACGGCTGCTGCCCTGGCCGCGGCCAACCGTCCCACGAGCCCCTTCCGGGGTTCCTGAGGGTTCCGCGCGCCCCTTCCGCCTCTGGGCGCGTTCTCCCACCCTCTGCAGTGGGCGCGGCTAGCCCGTGCTCCTCTCCCGGCTGCCTATGTTGGCGCTGGGCTCTAGACACCCAGGCTGGACACAGCCCCTGTCCTTCCCAGGATGCCCACGAGTCTCGCTGGCCCCAGGCCTCTCCCTGATCCTGGCACCATATCCCTTACGACCCACCCCGGCCCTCTTCCAGGCACTGGACAACCCCTTTCAGGCCAAGGAACCCGTGGGAAGCCTGATCTGCTTCTCTGGGCCTAGAGAAAGGGGGTTCAGTGTTTGGCTCAAGATCACCAATGGATTCAGGTGGTATGGTGGCTGGAAACTGCAACAGGATACGCCCAAACTTGGGGGTGTGCCCTGGGCTCACCCAGAGGAGGGGGCATCTGGCTCCTGCACCTCCACTGTGCCTACCCATCCAAGGACCCCTTCCGAGGACTTGCGTGCATTATCTGTTTAAACCTCCTATCCCCATTTTACAGAGAAGTCTCAAGCCCATGGCCTGGGCATGGTGCCAGCCGAGACAGGGGACAAGTGCTCCTTCGAGGACCATAGCCCTGACCTGTGATTTCTTGGTTCATTTTCACAATCATCCCGCAAGGACGCTCGGAGAAATAAGGGCCTCCCCACAGTCACACGGCCCAGAAGTAGCTAAGTTGGAATTCAAACCTGCAAAATTCTGCCTCCAGATTCCATGGGCACTCTGATGCCATCTGGTCAATCTCAGGGTCGCAGGTGGGAGGACCCCTACCCAGTCTTTCTCTCAGTGGGGAGCCTTACATTTCACATCTGCAGAAGGATAAGAGGGTCAAGTGGAACCCGGAGGCAGGGACGGCCAGTTGGAGAGGCAGGGAGGGAGGTGAAGGATGGGGCCACCATGAGGGCCCAACCTGCCCTTTGGTCAGGCTGAGGAGTGCCGGGGGCTACCTGCTTTCCCAAAAAGTAAAGCCAAAGGCCTGTATGGGCCCTGCTGGGTCCCCACACCACCTCCCTGGATACAGCAAGGCCAGAGAACTTTCCATGGCTCTCCAAGGGGCAGTGTGTCAGATGGTTAGGGCTGGTGGGACTTTGGAAGCAAATAGTCCTTAAGCTTTTTGAGCTGCTCCCATGTTCTCTTCTGTAAAATGGGCTAATAATGCAGTTCCCTCCCTTGCTGTGTGACCTCCCAGAGTTTCCTGACCTCTCTGAGCATCCATTTCCTCTGTGAGGTTTCAAGGAGGTAAGAGTATACAGTGCCCAGAGCAAGGCTCTCTAGCAGCTCACTGATTTTAATTCTAGTCCCTCTTTCACAGCTAGGGAAACTGAGGTCTGCAAGGTAGGAATTTGGCTGAAGTCAGGCAGGGCCTCCATGGTGGAGGCAGCCCAGGTACTCTCTGAGTTCCCTGGGACTCACTCCATATACCTCAGGGCAGGTGGGAAGCCTCAGAGTCTGGGGCGTCCATCCAGGCTTTGCCACTTTTTGGCTGAGGGATCACTGATGACTTCACCTCTCAGCCTCTTCACAATGTGTATATTGGTAGCACCAGCCTCCCAGGGTTGGAGGCACACCAGGACTCCATTGGCCGAGGGCTGGGTGTATAGTAGGAGCTGCACTGAGGTCTGCGCAAGTTCCTATCTCCCCATCTAGGGCTTGGCCTGGACCTTCACAAGCTTCTTCCAGGAGTCTGAAGAATTTCCCTGGCTCAAAGGCCTCTGGGCCTTTGCATGTGTTGTTTCCCCTGCTGGGATACCAACCTGGCCCGACACAAAAATAACATGTGCCATGCTCCATGCTAATGCTTGCCATTCGGTATTTATTTATTTATTTATTTGCCATACCACCACAAGGCTTGCAGGATCTTAGTTCCCCAATCAGGAATTGAACCTGCGCCCTCGGCAGTGAAAGCATGGCGTCCTAGCCACTGTACTGCCAGAGAATTCCCTGCCATACAGTATTCAAACCACCCATTTGACAGATGAGAAGTCCCAAGCCCCAGTGGGTTAAGAGTTCTGCTCAAGGTGATAGGCTGATTAGTGGGTCCCACACAACCCTGGTTTTGTCCACTCACTTATTACTAACCTTATCTTATCCTTTGGCCTCTGCTTAGCAGTTCCTCCTCCAGGAAGCCTTCCCTGACTCTCCAGGCTGGGCTTGGGCGACCCAGGACTCTGCAGCTCAGATCACACCACATGGTGCCTCTCCTTTTGGAGCAGGGACGTGTCTAATACACGTGTGTCTCTGCCCAGAGCGGGCTCAGAGGAGGGGTAAGAAAGTCCCTCCCCAGAAAGGAGGTACCCAGGTCCAGGCAGGCAGGCAGGGCATGAAGAGCACATCCTCACCTGGCCACCTGGCCTGTCTGCCTCCCCCATTCAGGTACCACCTGGCAGCAAGGGTGAGGACCCCAGGCTCAAGGCTGCCCGCTGGGGCCTTGGGCAGAGGCATCAGGCTGGGCCGGGAGTGAGGCTCAGGTCTCAGGAGAGGTGTTGGCAGGATCGTAAGCTGTGGAACATGCGCACGCCTGCACACGCGCGCGCACACACACACACACACGCGCACACACACTCACACACACACACACACACACACACACACACACACACACACAGGGCTTCCCTTAGCCTGGCCACCTGTGTGGTTGGGAGCCTGGGACCCCTACTTAAGTCCGGCTCTTCCCTGCCCTTCCTGCTGTGGTACCACATAGCTCCTGGGAAATGCGGATGGACATCTGGTACCCGGCCATTTGCATCCAGCCTTTAATGCTGTGATCCCATTAGCAACACCTCTGCTTCTCAGGGTATGGTGCCAACCTGGCCCGGTGGCACCTGGGCCCTCTCACAGCTCAGGCTCTGCTGCTCTGAGGATGGCTGTCTAGCCACGAGCCACCCACAGGACCCTCAGAGTGAATTTCCCTCCCCTCCCAGCCTCTCTTCTGTGACTGACCTTCCTGGGTTGCTCCTGGTGCAAGACAGACAGACGGCCCTCTCACTTACACAGTACTTTCCCCAGGTAGGCAGGTAGAGGACATTGAACCCATCTCGCAGGTGGGAAAACCGAGGCTCAGAGAAGCACTTTCTATGTTCATTCAGCACTTGGCTCTATGGGCTCCACCTTTTTTGTTGTACTCATGTTTTTCTTTGTTGTTGTTGTTTGTTTTGTTTTCTTTTTTGGGGCCACGCTGCAAGGCTTGTGGCATCTCAGTTTCCTGACCAGGGATTGAACCCAGGCCCTGGGCAGTGAAAGCATGGAGTCCTAACCACTAAGCCTCCAGGGAACTCCTAATACTCAAGTTTTTCAAACTAGGTTCCCTTGAACCCTGATGCGCCATGGGAGATGCCATTGGGCAGTGGCAAGTGGCAAGAACACAGGGAATTTTGGTTCCAGATGTTCTCTGTGAGAGGAGAGGTGGATGGGGGGAAGGGGGAAGGTGAAACACGGGGACAGTCCAGGTGGTCTTGGAGCCACGGGGAGCATGTCTCCACGGGACCCTCAGCACTGCTCTGTTTGACAGAGGCCGAGGCCCTGAGGCTCAGCGGGAGCAGGTGGCTTGCCAGGGCACGTGGGCAGCTGTGGCAAAGCTGGACAGTCGCCTCGGGGCACTGGGCAGGGCGCCACAGCCTGGACGTCCTGCTGCAGCCCCAAGCAGGGCCACCAACAGTCAGGGCAGGAGGGCAGGCTTCAACCCAGGAGGCGGACCCCAGCCTGAGTCCCCGGGAGCCCCACAGCGCCATCCAAGGCCCATCGGAGGCATTCTGGAATGTGGTTGAGTGGATGAGCAAACTGTGCTGCCCCGGTGCCCGGCTCCTGCCATCCCACACTTGTCACGTTGTGCACTGATTGTCCAGTGACCTGCCTGCCACCCCCATGGACTCTGAGCTCGGGGAACTTGACTGCTTTCTCTGGTCTCAGCTTTCTTCCCTAAAACATGAATGGGATAGATTATATGGGTAGTTTTCAAACTGGGCTCCTTTAGGTTCCGGGGCTCCTGGAAAATACTATAGGGGTGGGAAGGATATGCCAGAGCTGAAGGGGAGACACTGCCCCTACAGGACACGGCCACTCATTCGTGTCATTTGTCAGGTTCTAAGGAGGACTTTGGTTGAATAGTGTTTTTTAATAGTGTTTAAAGAGGTAGGCTGGGAATTCCCTGGCGGTCCAGTGGTTAGGACTCAGCGGTGCTGCCACTGCCGGGGGCACGCGTTCGAGCCCTGGTCGGGGAACTAAGATCCCACAAGCCTCATGGCGCAGCCAAAAAAAAAGAAAAAAAGGTGTGCTGCTGGCAACAAGTTTGAGAACCTCTGGGTTAGAGACCCTCCTGTCTATTATGGGCACAGACACCACTGCCCCAACACCCCATGATTCCACTGATCCTGAGAGGGGGCACGTGCCCCTCACATCTGGCTTCGCCCCACATCACCAGCCCTGTGCTCCATGTGTGACCTCTGGGTCGTGTGGGGTCCTGGGATGCTGATTCGCATCCCTCCTCTGCCACCCACGCCCTGCGTTTTGCAGAGCTTGAGGCCTTGGTGAGGGCCCTGGGCTCCATCCTGAGAGCCCCCTGGAGGGTTTTAAGCCCCCAACCTCTGTGGCCACAGTAGCCCCAGCTTTCCAGCCCACTTCTCTTATGTGTGAGTCATCAATGTGTTTTCTGTCTGTCCTCTGATACCTCCTCAGCGTCTAGAACAGTGCCCAGTACATGGTCCACACTCAGTGAATACACGACTAAAGACGGAGGCAGGCTGACCGGATGTGGCCTCTGTCCTCGCGGAGTTTACAGTCCAAGGGCAGACACAGGCATTAAACACAAATATGGCAAAGGAAAGTAGTGAACTCGGAGTGTGGGCCAGTGCTGCGGGCTGAGGGTGGTGCTAACGGGGAGAAGACCCCAGCTGAGCTGAGGCAGGAGAGCAAGGGCTGCCCAGAGCTGAGACTGGATCTCGGGCGGAGAGACCTGCCAAGCCCCCGGGCCCTCTCAGTCTGTCATGGTCCTTGTGTGCTTGAGGAGGAACTGGGGCTCAGAGGGGAAGGGTCACTCAGCTGCAGCCCACCCAGGGCTTCCTGCTCCAGGTCGTGGGAGGCCTGGCATCTCCAGCACCAGCCCTTCCTGGATGGATATATTCTCTGCCTCCACTCCTGGGCCCTGCTGCCTGTTCTGGCCAGTCCACGCCCTCCCGGGCGGGCAGCGACAGCATGTGCCAGCTTCCAGCTCTCCGGCTGGGGCTCCCTGGCCTGCTGGGCTGGCCTCTCACCTGGCAGCCTCAGCTTCACTCCCCACACGTGCGCCCCCGTGGGTGGCCAGCCCACCCCCACCCCCACCTGCACATGACAGGCCTGACGCCTGAGGTCCCACCACAGCTGGGGAGGCTGGCACTGTCCTCTTCAGAGGAGGAAACTGCCTTGGTCCATGCGACCCAAGTCTGGGCTCTGAACTGGTGCCATCAGAGCCTGCCCATGGGCTCCAGCCAGCCGGGTGCCATCGTAATCCCCAAGCCGCTGCCTCCCGAGGACCCCGAGGGGCTGCCAGCAGCATCTTGCCTTGCAGCTGCCCGCTGTTGCCAGGACAGACCCATCCTCTGTCTTCTGCATCTGCATTCCTCTCCACTCTGGGCCTATTCCGACCACCCTTCTCTCTCCATAGCCTGAAGCTCGAGGCCTTGTCCATCTCCCACTGACACTAGTGGCAAGACCTTTCGTCCAGTCATTTGGCCATTGCTCTAGGTCAGGGGACGGTCTTTGCTTCATCAAAGGAGCACCCAGTCTGGCTGAGCACCCAGTCTGGTCTGGGCTGAGGGTGGGGGGCAGGTGCCGTGTTAATTTCTTCATTCACTAAACAGAAATCCTCCAGTGGGGTTTGTGAAGGAAGGGAGGAAGGAAGGAGGGAGAGTAGGGGGGCATAGCAGGGAAGGAGGGAAAGAGGGAGCCCTTTGGGTTGGCTGAGTCTCCCAGCCCTTACTTTACCCCACACAGTCCAGGAGCAGACTTGGACTGGACCCTTAGATGGCCAGGGAGCTGAGAAAAGCTTGATTGACCCCTTGAGCCTCAGTTTCTTCCTCTCGATGGGGCTGGTAACAGTTCTGACCTCAGAGGATGGTTGGGGGTGTCAAAGGAAGGCTTGTGCGTCGGCACCGGCAGGACCCAGCACACTGCAGGCCATCAAGTTCCCCAAGCAGGGTGGCAAGTCATGTGCTGAGGCCTGACTGGTAGTTGCAGAGGGACAAGGCGGTGTTGGGGGAGGAAAGGATACAGTCACCTTGGGCAGTGGGGGCAGTGTGGGCAGAGGCCAGGGCACAGGGTATGGGCAGGTAAGGATGCGGGACTCGAGGGTTTGGGCCGGCAGAGGGAGGTCAAGGCAGAGCCTCACCACATGGACCACATCCGGGTCTACTCCTGGAGCCCTCCTCCCAGCTGGGCGAGGCAGGGCAAGCTACTTCTCTCAGAGTCTCAGCTTCCTCCCCTGTGAGACAGAACATCTAAGCGCACAGCCCTGCGGTGCCAATGAGCTCAGTGGAGGGTGTAAATGTCCGGCCCAAGGTCCGGCATCCCTTCGGCCCTGTGGAGTGTGAATACCATTGCCAAGTCCCTGCCTTGCCAGAGGCACTTCCTTCTTGATGCAATGCCTCCTCCTGTTCCCGGCCCCTCCCCTGTACTCTGAAGGGCCCCTGTCTGAGCCTGCATGCCTCAAGAAACCCTCACACCTCTGTCATTTTCCTTGGTGCCTCCCCAGGGTGTGACAAGCCCCTTGAGGGCAGGGACCTGTATCTCCTCCCTGAACCTAGAGGTGAGCACCCAGGACCTGTGCTGATTGGAGAAAGGAGCAGCAGGTGGTGAGTTTGAGCAGAAGGGCCTGGAACCCAGAAGGAGGAGGGAGAGGAGGAAGAGGTCACTTTTTTTTTTTTTTTTAATTAATTAATTAATTAATTAATTATATTTTTGGCTGCATTGGATCTTCATTGCTACGCGCGGGCTTTCTCTAGTTGTGGTGAGGAGGGGCTACTCTTCGTTACGGTGCACGGGCTTCTCATTGTGGTGGCTTCTCCTGTTGAGGAGCACAGGCTTCAGGAGCCCGGGCTTCAGTAGTTGTGGCACATGGGCTTAGTTGCTCTGCAGCATGTGGGATCTTCCTGGATCAGGGCTCGAACCCGTGTCCCCTGCACTGACAGGCGGATTCTTAACCACTGCGCCACCAGGGAAGTCCCGAAGAGGTCACTCTTTTTTATTTATTTATTTATTTATTTATTATTGGCTGCGTTCGGTCTTCGTTTCTGTGCGTGGGCTTTCTCTATTTGCGGCGAGCGGGGGCCACTCTTCATCGCGGTGCACAGGCCTCTCACTGTTGCAGCCTCTCTTGTTGCGGAGCACAGGCTCCAAACGCGCAGGCTCAGTACCTGTGGCTCACGGGCCTAGTCGCTCCGCGGCATGTGGGATCCTCCCAGACCAGGGCTCGAACCCGTGTCCCCTGCATTGGCAGGCAGACTCCCAACCACTGCGCCACCAGGGAAGCCCCACCGAAGAGGTCACTCTTGATTGGAGGCTTGGGAAGGTAGCACAGAAAGGTCAGGTCTGGATGAACAGGATGGCTGAGTGGAGGGGAGCTGGTGTGACCAGAAGCCAGGACTGCTGTGCGGAACAATGAAGGTTTAAGACCCAGAGAAGGGTTCCAAAGTCCAGGCAGCTTTCCCACCAGGACTGTGTGCTTGTTTATGGCCTTCTGCTGCCCAGGGCCTGTGCCCACTTGCAAAGTGGGTGCCAGGGAGCCATCTTGCCATGGGGGTGAGGATACAGGAGATGCTGCAGCAAAGGTTAGTTCTTGGCACTAGGCCTCTTCCAATCCCACGCCTCTATTCCTGGTTTAGCACGTCAAGGTGAAGGGTATGCACTGCACTTCCTCAGCTGGCTTGGGATTTCTTCAGGGCGGGGTCCCCTTCCCTCTGAGGAAGCAGTTCCCAATAGAACTGTGTTCTTTCATTGACCTGGGCCCACTAAGCACCAGGCCCAGTGCACAGGAGGACCATAGAGTCATTTCCCAGGCCAGGCTCCCAGGTCCCCTGTGGCTCTAGGGAGTAACTGATGGAGTCCCTCATACATTTGCCAAATGTGTCTTGTTGTTGTTGTTTTTATTTATTTGGTTGCGCCAGGTCTTAGCTGCAGCATGTGGGCTCCTTAGTTGTGGCATGCGAACCCTTAGTTGTGGCATGCATGTGGGATCTAGTTCCCTCACCATGGATCGAACCCGGGTCCCCTGCATTGGGAGCGTGGAGTCCTAACCACTGTGCCACTAAGGAAGTCCCTTGCTTTTTGTTTTGTTTTTTGTTTTTGGCCAAGCTGTGCAGCATGCAGGATCTTAGTTCCCCAACCAGGGATCGAACCTGCGCCCCCTGCAGTGGAAACGGGGAGTCTTAACCACTGGACCACCAGGGAAGTCCCACATTTGCCAAATGTTTAGGAGCACCCACTGTGTGACAGCCCTGGGGGGAGATAAAGGACAGGCAGGGTCCTCATTGCATGAGGCTTATCATCTAGTTTCTCCCCCACTCTCTCCCCGTGTTAAGCCTGGGCTCTCAGGTCTCTGGGTGGGAGGCCGGCTCTATTCCAGGCTATCCATCTCCAGTGCTCTTTTCCTCTGTCTTCTAGTGGGAAACCAACTGCTCTTAGAATGGAGAAAAACTCCTTCACAAGGCCTGAATGATCTGAAGCTGCACCCTCCACTTTGCCTGCACTGCCACCGAGGTCCAAACCACCATCACCTCTTTGCCTGGATGGCCACAAACAGCTTGTACATGGCCCTGCTCCCCTTCTTACCCCCTACCTACCTCATCCTCCATTCTCCAACCAGTCTTCTCCTTACACGCATGCATCTGACCATGGGCTTGCCCTTCCGTCCTCAGAGCTGCTCCTCCCCACACTTCAGGTCCCGGTGGTGGCTGTGGAGCCAGCAGCCCCGTCTGGAACAGAATCAGGCTCTGCTCCTTGTGGGTTGCATGACCTTGGGCAAACCCTTGGCCTCCACTATGCTTCTGTTTCCTGCGAAATGGGGCTGTTTGTGGTGAGTGTTAGCTATAATTACACTATTTCCTCAGTGAGGCTCCCTGACCCCCGCCCCCGCCCATGAGAAAAGCAGGTTCCCACAGTCACTTTCCCATCACCTCGGCGCTGATTGGTGCCTGAAATAATCCTGCCCCTTCACCCATCTCCCGCGGCCAGTATCACTGTGCACCTACTATGTGCCAGGCCCTGTTTCCCAGTGCCACCGCACTGGGCGCCCCGCAAAGGCAGGGTCCCCGCCGGTCCCTGCGCCCCGGCGCCGTACCCACACCGCGCCCGCACACAGTAGGCGCCTCGCCCGCCCGCGCCGCCGCCCCTCCCCCGCTCCAGGAAGTGCGGGGGCTCCGGCGCCGGCCGCCGCGATGCATTCTGGGCCAGCAGCAGCACCAGAGCCAAGATGGCGGCCAGCAGGAGGCTGATGAAGGTAAAGACCATTCTCCGGCGCCGGCGGGCGGCCGGGGAGCGGCGGCGGCCGGGGCCGCGCGGCCGCCCGGACCCCTCGGGGCGCCGCCGCCCCCTGCCCCGCGTGGTGCCGCCGCCCAGGGCCGTGCGATGAGGGGACTAAGGTGGCCGCTAGGCCGCAGCCCAGGAGGGAGCGCCAGGCCGCGCCGCCCCGGCCCTTCGTCGTCCGTCCGGCTGCCCCGCCCGGTCCGCGGGCTCCCTCCGCACGGCGGCGGAGGCAGCGGGGGGCCCATCGGGCGCCCGCGGGAGGCCCGAGCGCAGAGCCCGCGCCGCGGAGCTGCCCCGCCCTGGGCCATAGCACACCGGGCTGGAAGCCGCCGGGCCGGGCGGGCGGGCGGGGGGCTCGGGGCGGGGGCCGGCGGGCGAAAGTTAGGCCGGGCTGCCGCGGGCGATCGGGGTGCGCGGGGGCCGGCAGACTGTCGCTGCGACTGCCGGCACACTGTCGCTGCGACTGCAGAGTCACACAGCGGCAAGTTCGGCCCCGGGCTGCAGGGGAGCGGGAGGGCGGGGGGCGGCCGGCCGCGGCGCGGGCCTCCTGCCCGGTCCTCGTCATCCGCGCTCCGGGCCCTGCTGGAGCAAAGTGCCATTTTGGGGGTGGGGGTGGGAGTCAAAACCGACCAAAGTTTATAAAAATAACTTGGTACTTTGTATCTTGAACGCGGCGGGGTGCATTCTTGCTCGCTGGCTCCCCGGGTGAGGAGCACAGATGCCACCCGGGCCCAGTCCTTTCTCGAGTGTGTTTGCCGGCGTCCCCCGGAGCCGATCTCGCCTAGGTTTGCGAGTCGGCCGCCCTGCCGGTGGTGCTGCCGGGCTGCACCGGGCCGAAAATCAAAAGGGCCCAGGAGCTGGCTTCCTGGGGGGAGATAAAGGGCTGGGGTTCCTCCTGGGCAGAGCAGTGCTCCGGAGAGCCAGATGTTGAGTTTGGAGTCCCAGCCTCCGGGCCCTCCCTCCCTGGGAACGTTTCCTTTCTTTTGTTCCCTAAGAACTAGACACGACTTTGAACTTCATAAGACGATTGGAAGTGGGCACAAAAGAAGAGTCAGCAGAGTCCAGACTTCTCGCTTCTCTGTCAGTGACACCACCGTCCACACAGTCGTCCGGAGGGGAAGACTGTTATTCATTTATTTCCCTACTCTACTTCCCAGAGGCAGTCATCCTTGATGCCTTTCGGATTTTACTTTAAAGGTTTCTTGAGTTCCTGATTTCTTCTCTAACCTTACCGAGATTACTTGAATCCATACCCTCACCTCTCAGGTGCCTTTCTGAGTTCTCTCCTTCTCTGACTCGCCTTCTTGGCCACCACAGTTCTTTTTCTAAAGCAGATATTTAATCCTTTCATGCGCCTGTCCTAACCTCCGTGATTTTATTGTCCTCGGAAGTTAATCCTAACTTCCTGGCAGCAACACCCTTAGGCTGCTGGAAAGTAATCTGTTCAACCACACCTCCTGCTCCTTGGTTCACTCTCACTCTTGCACCTAATCACCGTAACTGCCATTTTCCTTAGCCTTGACTTTGTGCAGCTCCGTACTTCATGTTCATGATGGTGTGTAATCCTCCCTGTGAAGTAGACCCTATTATTCCCATTTTGTAGGTGAGAAAATGGAATGCAGGGAGAATCGCTGGCTTGCCCCAGTTTTCTAGCTAGGGAGAAAGTGAGCTGTGATGTGACTAGTTCTGTCTGACCCGAGAGCCCCTGGCCCTTAGGTGGCCTTTGCACACGCTGTTTGCTCTCCCTGAGAAAAGCTGCCTTCCCCTCGCCTTTCATCCCCTTCCAGGGAAGTCCTGGGTTCAACTCCGAGGCCAGCTACTCTGAGGCCTCGCCTCCCCCATCAGAATGAGTTGTTTCCGCCTTTGTGTGACCACAGCACTTTCTTTATGAGCACTTGTCACAATCGGATTTGTGTTAGACTTGCCTTTCCTACCAGGGTCTGAGTTCCTCAAGGGCAGGGATCTTGACCTAATTCATCCTGGTGTCCCTTAGTCTAGGCCAGTTGACCCAGTTTGGGGCTCCCAGGCTCCCAGGGGTCTGAGAGGGGAGTTACTATGGTTTTTCAATTATTTTTGTGTTTCAAAAAAATTAGAGCTTAGGAAAAAATATGTAACATTAACTGAGTACTTGTTAAGTGCTAGATCGTTTACGTAAGTTTTTTTTATGTTTTCAATAATTCTTAAAGGTAGTGTGTTGTCATCTTTATTTTACCAACCAGAAGGTTGTGAGGCTTAGCGGACCATCCTGGGGAGAGATGAGATGCTACATCTCCCTGGCTCCATATCCCAAGTTCCACGCCCCTTGTCACATGGCCTCCTTTCTTATTCCAAGGATGCAGGGAGGAGTATGTTGATTCCTGACTCTTGGCTGGAGATTCTTTCAGTTTAGTAGGGGATGCTCGATACAAGATGGTAATCATTGGCTCTGAGAGTCAGTGTTTAGGCCTGGTTAATTTAAAAAAAAATTTATTGAATCAGGTTGATCAGTACATGGGCTGGATAATAAAAGGGATTTTCAGTGGTGAAAAGTAAACATGTTGAATAATCAAATGGATTGCATCTTAAAGAACTGGAAATTTCCTCAAAAACCATTTTCTGAGACACTTGGAGTCAAAGATTTCTTTGTAACAATGGACTATCTGCAGATAGTGTAAAATACATTATTAAAAGTAGAGTGATTTGCATATATCAGGCTGAGAAGTTATTTTAGGCAAAGTGAATATGATAAAGTCTTTAATTTAAAAAGCAATTGCCAAAAGGATTAGCCTTTTTCAGAACACTTTTTAGGAATTACAATGTTAATAAAACATTAAATACATTTTAATTTGCAAGCAGCTAATTCAGCATTGATGGCAACCACCAGATTGTAACCATTGCTTCAGTCAGGAGGGGAAATAGCTACAAAAGTGAAACCTGTAGGTGTGGCTGAGGGAAATTGATTGCAGTCTGTTCATTTCTTTTTAGCCTCTCAATTGCACACATCTCCTGGAAGGGCTCTCCAGCTGGGTATCTTCCCAGAAGGGCTTTTCTCCGTGGGGAAATTTGTAGATTTAAAAGAGGAGTGACGTTTTATTAGTTATGGCATAACTCTTGAGATAAGGAATTGAGATTTGTAGCAACCTGTTAATGCTATTTAAATACTGCTCACTCAGAGCTCCATATTGGTGTACTTTCAGCCCATAATCACATGTGAATGAGTAGGAGGAGTTGCTAAATAACAGTTCATTCCTTGGAATTCATTGTACTAAGCAGTGAACTAGTTTGCTCTTGAGTGCAGGTGTAGTACTCCCTGAGGTTGGGTAATGAACACAAGGAACGGTGAGTGTGTCTGGTGGGTGTGTCGTGTGTGAGGGGAGTTTTACAGATGGTGTCAGTGTTCTGAATCCACTGGGTTTTTGGGACTTGAGGAAAGCACAGCATTTTTTACCCTAAATTCATGCATGGCAGTGAGTTGGGACTATTTTAGCCTCCCTTAATGATATTCTTTGCAAATGTTTCTCTCTTAAGAGATAATTGGGACAGGCCCTGGGAAAGAGAGTATGCTCATTATTGCAATATTGGAACCTTTTCTTGAGGTGTACACGAGGACAAAAACACTTGTCTCAGGGTACTTAGACCTATTCTGATTTTGCTACAACTCTAAGTTAAGAGGCTGTTGATTTAGTGTTTTATTACATCAGGTCACTTGAAAGTATTCTCACTCTTGGAAAGTATCACTAAATGTTCAAGAGATAACTTCTCTATTCTTTGATGCAATTAAATGGGAATTAAAGCTTAGTTAGAACCACAAAGCCATCCCTCCTAGGCCTGGACTCTGGTCGTCCCCCACACCCCACCCCCCCGCCCCTCCTCAGGAGTTTCCTTTGAATGGCGCAGGACCTGCAGGCCTCCGGGTCTGAGCCCCGCCTGTGCCCCCACGTCTGTCTTGCCTCCCTTAGTTAATGGGCCACTTGTCTATTCCATCACCAAGGAAGAACCTGAGGGAACCTGCCTCGCCCCTTCCTTCCACATTGAGCCACTTGCCAGATTCTGCTGAACTAGGCCTTTATCTCCCTTCTCCGCCTGTCATTTCTGCGTCTCCGCTGCCATGCCCTTCATGCAGGCCGTCCCTGTTGTGGTGGACACCTGCCTGGGATCGCTCAGTGGGTTCTTTGTGCTTGTCCCCAGTCAGCTCCTCACTCCCATGTCACCCCTAAGCGGCAGTGCATTGCAGAGAAGTGCTCACGCCCAGGCCTTGCCCCCAGAAACCAGATCCAGGTTCGGTAGGGCAGGACCCGCACTCCTCAGCGTGTCCTGTCTGGGGTTGGGCTCGTCAGTCTCATCTCCCCCGCTTGCCCTGGGATCCCCTGGGCCCGTGAGCTCTGCACTCCCCGGTCTCTGGTGGCAACCCGACTCGTCTCTGCACCAGGGCGACTCCTTGACTCAGCTCCATGGGGGGTCTCCTCTGGGCTGTGCCCTCAAGGAGCTGAAGGAGGGAGAAGAACGGCCCAGCCTAGAACAAAAGTCCTGGGCTGCCCGTGTGTGCTGGACGCCTGCCAGCTGAGGAGTGAGGAGGGGCGGGTAAGCCCCTCTGGCGGGAGGAGGCCGAACTTGGTCTGGCCCTTCACTCTGAGCAGGGCTTTAGTAGCTGACCGGGCAGCTGGTGAGGGTGAGAAGCTTTCATCCTTCAGAACAGATGTAGTAACCCCTGGCCATGTGCTTCTGACCTTGCTCGGTCCCCTTCTTGAATTTTAGGGAGGCCACCCCTGTGGCGCTTTCCAGAAGCACTGGGAACTGACCTGGTTTTACCCTCCTCAGCGTGCCCACCGCGCCTGGCCCTCCAGGACAAGCCCGCCCTCCCTCCCTCGGCTCGGCCGCTGGCAGAGCTGCCTCTCCACGAGGGGCCTCACGAGGCCAGCGCGGGTGGGTTTCAGGACAGGTGGCAGAGAGACGCTGTGGCTTTCAGTTGAGGATCCAATGGAGCCCCAGGTGTGGCGTCCAGAAGCGGCCACTCGCTGGTGAGGGCTCTGCTGGCATGTGTCTCCTGTCCGGACTCATCCTGTGTGTTCTCGAGGGCTTGGGTGAGTCTCACCCTCGCCCGGGAGAAAGGGGGAGGGAAGGGTCTTCCATTCAGGGCAGAGCTATTGAGAGTGGAATACTGCAGAGCGATTAAGAGCTCAGGTGCTGGAGCGTGTGTCCTGACCCGCCGCGTCTTGGTTGAGTGAACCCAGGCAAGTTGCTTAACCTCTCTGTGCATTAGTCATGTCATCTGTGTGAAGACTGAGTTACTACATATCAAGCACTCAGAAGAGCTCCTGGCATGTACTAAGTGTGGGTGTTAGCACGGGAGCCAGGAGAGTGGCCTGGTGGGAGGGAGGGAGGGAGGGATTGGAGGAGATGGTGCTGCCCTCGGGGGTCGTGGGTTGGGGCAGAGAGGACAGGAAGCCCCCCTCTCCACACGCCCTCCCGCCTCTTGAAGTCACCTGTTCCTTAGGGTTAGTGAGAGGTTTCCTGAGACAGCTGTGCGAACGTGTCTTTGTTTAAAGATGTTTACTTTTTCCAGCAAAATGACACAGCTCTTGAATTCAAAATCAGTGTCTCAGAATCTCACCCGTGTGTTTTCCTGTGCTGAGTGTGTGGGCCAATGAGGCTGCTGAGCTGGGCTGACGGTCCCGTCAAGGACGCTGTGCCTTTGGTCTCCTGCTCCAGCTCCTCCAGGCCCTGGCCGCAGTCTCTAGCGTCCAGAGCTGCAGGGCCCTGGCAGGCGGGAGGCTGAGGCACGGCCACCACCCACGGGTGGGGCCAGCCAGGTGCTCCCTGCTCTCAGGGTTTCTCTCCTGCTTTTCACACGGCTGCCTTGGGCTTGTAAGAAGGGACGGGATGGAGAGTAGAGTTCGTCTCAGGTTAGGTGGTGGTGGGGTTTGTGCTGTTTTGAACAGTTCCAGGCCTGTATCAGTTGGAGTTTTCCGTACTCCTTATCTTGCCAGATTTTGTTTCTGCTTCTCACTAGCGAGTTCAGCAAAGGGGTGAAGTGTGCCGGACAGCCCCTGGCCCAGTGGACACGTGCAGCCAAAGCAGGGACTGGCATCAGGTCCAGTGCTTCTGCTGGTGCTCCCTGTCTGAGCGGGCTGGGCAGTGGCTGTAGCTCCGAAGTCAGATGGCCCCTGAGCCCTTCCTGAGATGGTCTGTAAATGAGTGCGCCCCCACCCCCCGCCCACCCCACGTGCCAATCATTGGGAAACTCAGCACAGGAAAGCCACTTTACAGGTGGATCCGCTGCGTGGTCCACCTGACTGTCCCCGTCCCCATCCCGGGGTACTGAACTCCAGAGTGTGTGATGCAGGTCAGAGTGCCAGGCCCACCCCCGTTCAGTTGGAGGCACACGCGCATCCCGGAATGAGGCCACCGTGCAGAGTGGGCCAGAGCGTGTGGGCAGCGCTGAGTGTCCCCTGCAGCCGTGTCCTGTTAGCATGACTGTGCGTGGGCGGCCTGCTCCCTGGAGCAGCATGCTGTGGCTGAGTTCTCCAAGACCTGGTTCAGATCCTCATCTCTGCCGCGGGCTCATCTGTGTCCTCACCCTGAGCCTCAGTGTCCTGATTACTCCAAAGGGACAGTGACACTCCCTCATAGAGTGAGGACCATCGCTGAGTGTGTCCATCGTGGCAGTAACTGAGTGTGACATAGCTGGCACGCCACTGGCTCGCTGTGGAGATGTGGTGGTGGGGGCCCCTTGGCTGAGCAGTCACTGAAATAAGAGACTCATGTCCTGGAGCTTTGAAGCCTTATGTTTAGATTTACAGTGTACTGAATTACATTAAGGTCATAATTGAGCGTCATTGCCACTGGTTCCTTTGTGCAAGCTTGGAAAGTGCATTTCTGTCAAAATTAGTCACTTTGATACAGTCCCACAAGCAGGAAGTAGCTCTTTCAAATTATTAACGTCCCACCAGTTGCGTGGCTGGTATTTGACAGGGATCTCGTACTTTCCCTTGAACGTTGGGCTCTACCTGCTGGGTTTCATTTTGCCTGGATGGGAGAGCCTAGAAGTGTTCCTGGCACAGAAGAAACAGTCGCGGGGTGACTCGCCGTAAATGGAGGACTCAGGTGAAGGCTGCGTGTGTTCGTCCTTTTGTCATCGAGAGTCTGGGAAAGTGCAGTTCCAGGGCCGCCAGCCCCCAGGATCCTGACCAGGGAATGGGAGCCCCCGCCCCCCTTGCCCACCGTTCTGTGGCTGGACACGGAACAATGGCTCTGGCTCGGGCTCTAGTCCTGGCCCTAGCCTGTCCAAGGTCTGTCTGTGACTGGGCCCTTCTCAGCCTCTCTCCAGCCTTCCCTCCTGTCACATAAAGCTGACGGGGTCGGCCTGGCCCCCCTCAGGGGCATCGTGAGGCTCTGGTCTCTGCTTCTCACTCGGGGTCTGGCTCCTGCTGTTCACGTGGCTACGTGGGGTGTGCGCCTCTTGCACAAAGGCCCGCATCTTCCCTAGCATGCCTCCTCCTGTTCTGTTTTGTTGGGATTTTGAAGGTGACAATGCCCTGTGGAGGGGAGTGTGATGCGCCATTGGCAGGCCCCTGTCTTATGCTTCTTTGTCTTTTTAATTGGATCAAGTCATTTCTGAAAGCTTTGTGCTAACAACTGTAAACATCTTTATTTCTAATTTAAGGCCCCGTGAGCTCTGGTCATAGGCTGTCAACACCAATGTCATATCATGTGTATGTCCTGTTATATAGAACAGATGGAGTATGTACGTTGGTGCCCTGACACTCTTAGATTTTAAGAAGTGTGGTGACACAGTTGTGGAGGGGAATGAACCGAACCCTAATTGAGTACCTCCTGCCAGCTTCAGCACCATCCAGTATTTCTTGTAATTCTCAGCAGGGCCCTGTGGAGTAAGCTTCCTACCGTAAGACTAGACTCCTAGACTCGAGCTTCAGGTGGTGTGAAGGGTGGGGCTGGGTTGAGCCTGGGCCTGTCTGACTCCAGAGTCCTCTGCTCTTCCTGGTCCACTGATGATTTGTTGAAGCAACCACCTACCAAATCAAAATATTGTTTCTGTGTATTATATATAAAATAAATGTTGAAGAGAATGGTTGGGGATTGAAATATTCTGCTTTTATCGCCCATAGGAAGGTTCAGCAGAGAAGGTTCAACAGTAGAATAAGCAATATAAGTCACAGACAGCATGCACCTTCTAAGAAAAGTTCAGACCGGTTTCCGGGTTTCTGTCGGCGCAGACTTGTTGCTGTCAGAGGGACTCCTCGCCTTGCTTCTGTGTGCCTGGCCCGGTGGGAGGCCTTTGCTCTGGTAGGAGCTTGTTTGCAGATGTGGAAGTGACACTGAGTTAGTCAGGGACTTGGTCTCTTCTTTGCTGGAAGGCTGGGTTGTTCTCAAGGAGGGGTGCCCCTCACTGTGGCCTGGGACCCCTGGCCCAGGTGCCTGGTGCTCTCTGGAGGTTCTCAGTCTGTGGGTCCACGGGAGTCAGGCTCCCCTCACTCCCCCCTGCGCCTGGGACCCACACCCTGGCCGAGTCGCCAGAATTAGTAGCCTTTCCAGCCAAGCTCTGTTCCTGTTGCTTCCCTAACCACCCAGGGGTTCCTTCCTTCTACTGCTCTGCTTGCATCTCCCACGGGGACACCTATTCTCTTCTCCGCCCCAGGGTCCATCCTCCCCCTCCCTCAGGGCTGGTGTCAGCCTCTCCCGTGAAGCTGTTGGCCTCTGCTGTAGGCCTCCCCCACACCCCCGCAGGTCCCCAGAGCAGCTCCGCTCTCTTAACCCAGCTTCAACAGCCAGGAAGACCTTCAGCTCTACTTTCTGTAGTTCTTTAGGGGCTCATTGTGCTTTTTTCCATTTAGCAAATAGGAAATTACACCATGATGTTAAGTATGCCTTTTTTTAAAACTGTACCAGCGTCCCCTACCTTGACACTTGCCGTCCATAGCATTGATTTGACATCTGAAGCGGCCGTGACTCAGACAGCTGATTTTTCCTCTGTATGTCTGTCTGGATTTCATTTTTCATTTTTCTTTTTTGTTGTTGAAGTATGGTTGATTTACCGTTTTGTGTTTCAGGTGTACGGCACAGTGATGCAGTTATACATACACATATATATATGTTCTTTTCCAGATTCTTTTCTCTTATAGGTTTTTATAAAATACTGAGTATAGTTCCCTGTGTTATACAATAGGTCTTTGTTTGTTACCTGTTTTACACATAGTATGTCTGGATTTCTTAAAGAGGACCATGGCCTCACACTGATTAGGAACCACTGGCCCCTGAG
The DNA here is from genome assembly GCF_965194805.1 of Balaenoptera borealis. Classification (NCBI taxonomy): domain Eukaryota; kingdom Metazoa; phylum Chordata; class Mammalia; order Artiodactyla; family Balaenopteridae; genus Balaenoptera; species Balaenoptera borealis. The sequence goes on from NC_138875.1 coordinate 65,149,731, forward strand.
GGCTTCTCAGTGTGTGAGGATTACCCAGGGAGATTGTAAACAGTCGAATATCAAAGAAGGAAAGAAACAGAGACTTTAATTCTTCCCCAGCTCAGATGTGTACACTGCATTGTGAGATGAGGGTGTGCTGTGTATAATGTGTCCTGCTCCCCGTCTCTGCTCAGGGACCAGCGAGTCTCCTGCTGGGGCCGGGCCGTGTCCCCTGCTGGTGCCCGCGGGGCTGTCGGGCAGTGGTCGCTTGTGCCCGATGCCACGCTTTGGCCTGGAGTGTCGGCGACGTGCTGAGGTCCCCCTCTGGGCTTTGAGGAGTGCAGCCCTCTCTCTCCCTCGCCACTCACCCTGCCCAGGAAGCCCGCTCCCCACCAGGAGGGGGACATGTGAGTGTCTGGTTCTCCTTCCCTGGTGTCTCTCTCGGCCTGTCAGCATCATCCCATCCACCTGAAGCAGCTGACCCGACTGCTCTCGCAGAACTGTCACAGAGTTTTGTGGGGCATGTTTTGTCAGTCCCTGTGGTTCTTGGCTTTGGTCTTCCCAACTCTGTTCTGGAGCTGGGCCCCTCTTTCTCCCACCATCCGTCAGACGTTCCAACTCTGAATCGATGTGGCCTCCTTGCCATTCCTTCCCCCATTCTTCATCTTCAGTTACAGGCTGCAGTCACACTGGAGGGTTTGTCAGGCCTTCAGATGAACCCGTCTATTTTCTTTTTTCTATAAATTTATTTAATTTATTTATTTTTGGCTGCATTGGGTCTTTGTTGCTGCACGTGGGCTTTCTCTTGGTTGTGGTCCGCGGGCTTCTCATTGTGGTGGCTTCTCTTGTCGCAGAGCACAGGCTCTAGGCGCGTGGGCTTCAGTAGTTGTGGCTCGTGGGCTCTAGAGCGCAGACTCAGTAGTTGTGGCGCACAGGCTTAGTTGCTCCGCGGCATGTGGGATCTTCCCAGATCAGGGTTCGAACCCGTGCCCCCTGCATTGGCAGGCGGATTCTTAACCGCTGTGCCACCAGGGAAACCCCCGTCTCTTCTCTGAATGACTTGAGTCGGTCTTCAGCTTGTTCTCGGTGGAGGCGTGATTGGCATTTCGGGCTGAACGGTTCATGTCTGCGGGACTGTCTTGTGCAACTCAGGACTTTCAGCGTCCCGGCCCCCAAGAGTGTCAGTGGTTCTCAGCAGCTCGGCTCTGGAGGGCGTTGGGAAGCTGGGCGGAGCAGTGTCACAGGCCTGGCATCTAGTGGGCAGGGCTTAGTGCCACCCTGTTGAGAAACTCCCAGGGGCTGCCTGGCATTCCCTGGAGATGACAGGACCGGATGGCCGGCTTGTTTGTCTTGGTTTCTCTTACTTCTGCCTTATACCCACTTCTTGTTGGTTAGAACTGTGCAAAGGCGCCTGCCTCGTCATCTTTGCTGAGCGTCACTTGACAGCGAGGTGACTTGAGCTTACCCGGTAACCGTGCTCTGGGTTTCCCAAGCCTCCTAGCTCTGCTGTCACAGTATCACCGTCTTCTCCTGCGGGTCGGGTGGGCAGGGTGGGGGGCAGGGGTGCTGTCCTCCTCACACCGAGCGGCTCCCGTCTTTCTTCCTGTGTCTCTTGATATCAGAGCATGATAGTTGCCCGCCCTGCACCCCTGCCAACACGCCCACTCCTCCTCCCTGTTTCTTGAGCAAGGTTGTTTCTCACTGCCGTGTTACGGTGGACAGTCCTACCTGCCACGTTTTTGTAATTTCCTTTGAAATGTACTTTCTTGTGTTTATTACCCGTACCTCGTGTTGTTAGTGTGTGGATTTCTGAAGCTGTAAAGTATATTTATAGATTATTTTAAAATTTATTTTGTCCTATGAATATTGAATCTATTCTCTGTTGTTTCTTCTTTCTTATTTTTTTTTTTTTTTTTTTTAATTTTTTGGCCTTGTTGCACAGCATGCGGGATGCAGGATCTTCCCGACCAGGGATTGAACCCGTGCCCCCTGCAGTGGTAGCATGGAGTCTTAACCACTGGACCACCAGGGAAGTCCCTGTTTCTTCTTTTTTGACTGTCTAATTTCACAATTCTATTTGGAATTTTTTCCTGTCTGTATTTGGTTTAAACATTTTTTAGCTTGGTAGGACTCAGCGCTACGGGACGTGGTCTCTTCTGTTTTCTAGACAAGAATCTTACTCTAGTGCTTTGAGCCAAGGCCCGGAAGGTCACAGCACATAGATAGCCCTGTTTACCCCAGAGCCTCGCCCCTCTCCAATCCCCTGCTTCCCATCTGATCACTCACCTGATCACTAAGCAGATACTGTATTTGCGTGTGACCATGGGCTCCTGGGCTTCCTGACCCCTGCTGTGCACCTCCTCTTTTGGAGCTTACGTTTTGTTTGGGGAGTGGACCAGAGTGGGAGTGTGGGTGTGAGATTTGTTTCTTCCCCTTCCTGAATCTGCCCAGGCTTCATAATCCCCAGGGGAGCCTTTCTGATGAGCCCTGGGCATTATTAGTAGGAGGACTAGCTGACAGCTGGCAGGTCAGGTGGTCTCTCAGCTTCCATGCTTCCCGTCCTGCGGGCTCAGGAAGAGGGGCCAGGCCACCCCTTCCCCCACTGCTGGGGCCATGGCCACTAGCATCTTCCTCATGGAAGCTGAGCATTGTTTAGAAATGGAACTCATCCTCTCACTGTGCAGCTTGCTAAAAATCCCCATTTCTCTCCACCCTACACCTGCTAGACCAGAGTTTCTGGGCCTGGGGCCCAGGCCGACGATTGTGGTGGGCAGCTAGGGCTGGCAAGCAGCAGTCTTCCCTGTGGGAAGAGACTCAGCCTGGCCCCTGCCACCAAGCAGCAGCGTGTCCCACCTGTCTCCTCTGTGCGGTCACTTGACGTGCTGTCCTCCTCATCCTGCCCCGTGCCAGGCACACCTGTAACATCGGCTCAGCCCCCTTTCTCGGGACTCTCCTTCCTTATCTCGTATCCCCCAAGGTGCCTTGTACACTAGCCGTTTGATGGGAATGTGGGGCGCAGAGGATGGGGGGGCTGGTTCAGAGCCTCCGTGCCATCCTGCGCCACGGCACCAAACATGAAGGGGCTTCCTGGTTCTAGAGGGCTGCGTGGGCCGGACCAGCGAGGAGGAAGCCCGGGCTGTGGGACGCCATCCTGTGGGCCCCGTGGAGGAGGCAGGGCTGGGCCGGGTGGTGCTGTGGGGTCGCAGAGAGAGGCATCCAGGAGATGCGGAGGATGCTGTTGTGTCGTGGACGAGAGCCGGGTCGGGGTGTGGTGGGGGAGCGCCTCACTCTAGGCTCTGAGGATGGAGGAGCATGGGGGACCCGGGTGGGCGGGTGGGTGTGCAGTGGGTGGCTTGGGCCGTAACGCCTGTTGGATGGTCACTCGAGTTGTCGGGGAAGCGGTGGGAAGTGTCAGGCTAGTGCAGGGTTGAAAAACAAGTGATAGACAATTCTAGGCTAGAGACGGGACAGGGCCCTGCTGTCGCCTGGCCGGCCGTGCTTTATGGATGAAGTGGCATTTGTATGATAACAACCCCTCATATGTTTGCAAGGCGTTCTCTTGCTCATAGCATGGTTCCCCCTCCTTGTCTACATCTTTGGGTCTCAATGCCCTTCTTTTGCAGCAGAGGAAACCTAGGCTTAGTGAAAGTTTCCATCCTCCCCCACCCCCCCTCCACCCCCAGCCTGGGTCGTCGTGCCCCAGTCATGTGCCCTGTGGAGGGAGAGCCCTTCTGAAACTGCACTCCGGCGTTGGGTGGAAAACTGTGGGTTTGTTTGCTTCTCTTCCCCAGTTCCATTCACCTTTACATGGAGGCAGCGCTTCATAGATCTGGGTTGGAAGGAGTCAGGTCTGCAGCACCTGGCCTGTGCCCCTGCTGCGTGGGGACAGCCCATAGGGGAGGGGATCGTCCACTGGGGCTGTGGGTTCACCGAGGTGGGTGCTTGTCTTGGTCTGGGGTACGGGTCAAGGGGGCCACCGCGGCTCCAGGCCTTTTAACCAGGCCAGGGCATCCAGCCACGCTCTGAGATGGCCTTGGTGGCGGTGTCGGCACTCGGTTTAATTTGAGGGAGTCAGGAGGGACCTAACGTGTGGTGCTTTCCCCTATTTGACACCCCTTTATGCTTTGTCAATCAACAGGAGCTTGAAGAAATCCGCAAATGTGGGATGAAAAACTTCCGTAACATCCAGGTTGATGAAGCTAATTTATTGACTTGGCAAGGGCTTATTGTTCCTGTGAGTATTGAACACCTCCACTTCTTACCAGATTATTCTTTACGCTGATGTGTGTGCTGCGGGCTTCTCTCTCTGCTCCCAAGGCGGCTCTGACTCTAGGCGGCCAGCAGGTGCCCGAGGAGGCTGTCGCGGAGGCTCACAGGGCAGGGCCGTGAAGGGGAGCCCATGTGGGCTCTGGTCTCCTGACATTCTGGGGTCCGAGCCTTCCGGGCCTGTGGGGGTCGGCCCGGAAAGGACGTGTGTCTGTGCTCCTGCTCTTCCCTGGCTTCTCTCTGCCTGGCCGCGTTTGTCCAGACGGGCCGCTTTCTCCGACCTCTCTTGGGAGGTAGCGGGTGTTTCCATCCATGTCTTCTCTTTGCTCTCCTGCCTGGGTTTGCGTCTGTGTCTCTAACCCTCTGGACACCTGTGTTCCAGGTTTTATTCTTGGGACCCTCCAGTCTGTGCCTCCCATTGGTCTCAAGTCCCTTTGCCTAGTGGCCCCCAGTATTTCTCTGGGGCATCTGCCCCCACGCCCCACTCCCTGTCACCCAGACTTCCTTTGGGTGCTCGGGCCCCCTCCTCACCGCGGCTTCCTGTGGCCTCCCTGCCCTCTGGATTCCGCATCTGCTCTTTCTGCAGCTCTTCATCTCCCCCTCCAGAGGCTTGTCCCGAGCTGACTCCAGCTGAGTGGGGAAACTGACCCCAGTTTTCCTGTCCTCCCAGAACTGCTTCTGGCAGCACCTGGCCCACGTCCTTAGCCTCGGCTCGGCAGGTCCAGCCCCGGCCCTGAGGTCCTCACTCCTGTCCTGCCACTTCCTCTCAACTCTTAGCCATGGCTCTTGTCCAGCCTCTCGCCTTTCTCTCGCTCTGTTTTGTCTCTTGGGGACCTTGCTTCATCCAGTGTCAGGTCACTGGGTTCTTGCTGGACGTGGAGGGGTGCGTCTTGGCCTCTGCTCCTGCCCGCTTGCCGGAGGCAGCCTTACTTGGGCGTCATGTGCCTTCCGTGTCCCCGGCTTGCGACAGAGACCCTCCGTGCCAGTGATCCCCGTTCCTTCCTGTTCTTCCCACCCCCCGCCGCCTCCTTTCATCCCCCCTGCCCAGTGCCTCACCCCCTCCCCCCGCGCCCCCCACCCCTGCCGCCGCCTGGTGTAAAATCTCTCATTACGAAGAGATGGGTCACTTTGCCAGAGCCAAGCAGAGAGCACGCTGACCGGAGATGCTTCCTTCTTGACACTGGTTCTAGGTCATGCTTCTTTAACAGTCCCTGGAACGTGAACAGCAAATATTGGATTTGTAGTTTATTTTTATAATCGTTTGGATAACTAAGGAAAGATATGCTTTGTAGTGTTTCAGTGCACACCGAAAATTATAAACCTGGCAGCGTCCCGCCTAGTTTTGCCCCCAGCCCTTGCCCACTGTGGGGACCTATTAGATGTTGCGTGGAAGGATGCCCAAGACCATCTGACCCCTGGCACTTTCCTAATTGAGATTTTGTTTCCTACTGATAAAATAGGTGAATAGTTAAGATGTGGATCTTCTGAAAAATGATAAGAACGACCGGGACAGTTTTAAGCGGTAAGGCTGGGCAGCCTACCATGGGAGCTCAGTGGCCGACTCCAAGGGTAGGTGGCTGTCTGGCAGGCACCTCCCTGGCGTCGCATCGGCAGAGCCTGTGGAACGGGCGACTTCTCATTGAGCTCCGGGTGGAGATGGCTGGTAGAGTCCCAGTGGCCTGGGCCAAGGCTCCAGGCAGTGTCTGGAGCATCTGGGGAAGCTGTGCCTGGAGACAGGGCTATGGCCAGGGCTCCTCTTGCCCTGCTCACGCTGCCTCTTCCTACTTCTCTGGCTTCCTTCCTGTGAACACGGCCTGGTCCCCTGGGTTGGCGTGAGGAGAGTGTCAAGGAAGCAGTTGGCAACTACTCTGTCCAGGGTCCCCACTAGTACCCCACACCTGGGCCTCAGGTCTTCCTGCTCTGTAGGGGCTGGGTCAGCAGGGGGTCTTCTCCCCAAACTCACCTGGGGTCCATCCAGCTGGAGTGAAAGCAGGGCCAGGCTGATAAAGATGTGGCCCCCGGGAAGTGGGCCTTTACAGTAGGGTGCTTGCTGGTCCTGGGGAAGCCACGTGGCAAATCCACCCTGGTTGCAGTTCAGAGAGTGGGCAGGCCCAGACCCCAGGGGGTGACGGCGGGGGCACTTCATCGTTACCATGGCAGTTCAGGTTGATTCCCTTTAAACACTTGTTTTTATATAACATTTTTCCATTTAAAATTCAGATGTAAGGTCTAAGGAAGAAAAGAATCCCATAATCCCATTATGAAGAATCAGTTTAGTGAGTTTTTGGCACCTCCCCTTCAGGAACAGGGGCCTAGTGGTGAACCTTCTTCAGGCTTCTCTCCCAGTGGGCGTGTCCACCCCTAACTGGGTGCTCACACCCCCTTTAATGGGCCAGTTGCTAATGTCATAATGATGCCATAATTTTATCATTATTTGGTCGTTGCCTTGAAACTCTTCATGAACATAAGTTTTACTAACTATCCAATAACCCATGTTTTATAAGTTATAGGTGTACAATATAGTCATCTTTGTTTATTTTAGATTCTGATCTTAAGATACAGTATTCTGTATTATATATTCCATTAGGATCAGGGTTGTACTATGTATAAGGAAAAACCATCTGTAGGGCTATATATGTTGTCAGATTATTCTCCAGAAAGGTTGTGCTAGTTTATACTCCTACGGGTGCTGTCTGCACAGGTGCCCACACGTGTCCTTGGCTGTCGTGGAGGTTGCTGAGCATTTTTAAAGGGGGTTCTGAGTGGCACATACTTCAGCACCCAGCCTGTGGGGTCCCGCTGCCCAAGGGGAGAGCCCCAGCCCTGCCCCTGACTGGAGGGGCGGTGATCTTGGGCCAGCTACACAGTTAGTCCAAGCGTCCTCACCGCTAAAAAGAGCGCTTCCCTTCTGGCTGTTGTAAAAGTTCAGTAAGTGCACATGTTAAATGCTTAGTCTCACTCCGGGGCTCTCTGGAACGCTGTTTGCCCATATCTAACAGAGGGTCCATGAAATAACACGCAGAAAGAAATTCTTGTCAGTTTGATAGGTGCAGAAGTTCTCAGCTTGATTTGTGTCTTTGTCCCATTTGGGCTGTTGTATAACAAAATACTAGACAGCTGAGCTTATAAGCAACAGAAATTTATTTCTCACAGTCCTGGAAGCTGGAGGTCTGAGATCAGTGCTAGTTGGGTGAGGGCCCTCTTCTCACGAGTCACAGGCTGTTCCTCGCATGGCAGAAGGGGCACCAGTCCCATTTGTGAGGGCTCTGCCCTGGTGGTCTAATCCCCTCCCAGAGGCCCCACCTCCCCACACCATCACCTTGGGGGGGTAGGTTTTTTTTTTTTTTCTGGCTGTGTTGGGTCTTCGTTGCTGCACGCGGGCTTTCTCTGGTTGTGGTGAGTGGGGGCTACTCTTTGTTGTGGTGCGTAGGCTTTTCATTGTGGTGCCTTCTCTTGTTGTGGAGCACGGGCTCTAGGTGTGCGGGCTTCAGTATTTGTGGCTCACGGGCTTAGTTGCTTTGCGGCATGTGGGATCTTCCCTAACCAGGCCTTGAACCCGTGTCCCCTGCATTGGCAGGCAGACTCTTAGCCACTGCGCCACCAGGGAAGTCTGGGGCGGTAGGTTTTGACATAGGAATTTGGGGGGACACAAACATTCGGACCATAGTAATTTGCATTTAAAATTTTGCTTTTGCAGTTGAAGGTTTTTTCACTTATTTATTGACTGTTTATGTCTCTACAGTCTATTATCTAATAAGGTTTTAGTATGTTTGTCGAATTGCAGGAATTCTGTGTATTAATCCTTTGTATCTGGGACAAATAATTTTCAGCTTAGGGTTTTCTTTTAAATTTTGTTTATTCAAAATTCCTAATTTTAAAGTTTCTCTTTTAAAAAATTTAAAAATTTTGCTTCATCAATTTTTTTTATTGTGGTAAAATATATATGACATAAAATTTGCCATTATAGTACTTTTTAAATTTTTTTTTTTAAATTTTATTTCTTTATTTATTTTTGGCTGCGTTGGGTCTTCGTTTCTGTGCAAGGGCTTTCTCCAGTTGCAGCGAGTGGGGGCCACTCTTCATCGCGGTGCGCGGGCCTCTCACTATCGCTGCCTCTCTTGTTGCAGAGCACGGGCTCCAGACGTGCAGGCTCAGTAATTGTGGCTCACGGGCCCAGCTGCTCCGTGGCATGTGGGATCTTCCCGGACCAGGGCTCAAACCCGCGTTCCCTGCATTGGCAGGCAGACTCTCAACCACTGCGCCACCAGGGAAGCCCTATAGTACTTTTATTTTTTATTTTTTTAAAATTTTTAATTATTAATTTATTTATTTATGGCTGTGTTGGGTCTTCGTTTCTGTGCGAGGGCTTTCTCTAGTTGCGGCGAGCGGGGGCCACTCTTCATGGCAGTGCGCAGGCCTCTCACTGTCGCGGCCTCTCTTGTTGCGGAGCACAGGCTCCAGACGCGCAGGCTCAGTAGTTGTGGCTCACGGGCCTAGTTGCTCCGTGGCATGTGGGATCTTCCCAGACCAGGGCTCGAACCCGTATCCCCTGCATTGGCAGGCAGATTCTCAACCACTGTGCCACCAGGGAAGCCCTATAGTACTTTTTAAGTGTACAATTCAGTGACATTAATTACAGTCAAAATGTTTTGCAGCCATCATCAATCACTGTATTTCCAAAACTTATCACTCAAACAGAAATTCTGTAGCCATGAAGTAATAACTCTCCGCTCTCCTGTCCCCCAACCCCTAGTACTCCCTAATCTACTCTCTATGTCAGTGAATTTGCTTATTGTAGATATTTCACATAAATGAATCATATAAAATTTGTCCTTTTTTATCTGGCTTATTTCACTCAGCATGATTTTTTCAAGGTTCATGTACATCATACCATGTATCAGAACATCATTTTTATGGATGAATAATTTTCTTTTGTATGTCTACACCACCTTTTTTTTTTTTTTTTTTTTTTTTTGGCCTCGCCTTGCAGCATGCAGGATCTTAGTTTCCTGATCAGGGATCGAACCCGTGCACCCTGCAGTGGGAGTGTGGAGTCTTAACCCCTGGACCGCCAGGGATGTCCCAGTGTACACCACCTTTTGTTTATCCATCTGTTGATGGGCGCTAGGCTCGTTTGCACCTTTGGCTGTTGTGGGTGATGCTGCTGTGAGCGTTGGTATGCAGGTATCTGCCTGAGTCCCCATCTTCAGTTTTTCGGGGTATATATGTAGAAGTGGAATTTGTGGATCACATGGTAACTCTGTGTTTAACTCTTTGAGGAGCTGCCAGACTGATTTCCACAGTGGCTGCACCATCTTACATTCCCACCAGCAGTGCACAAGGATTCCAGTTTTTCCACATCCTCACCAACAATTATTTTCCTTTTTTTTTTTTAAGTTATAACCATTCTAGTAGATGTGAATTGGTATCTCATGGTGGTTTTGATTTGCATTTTCCTCGTGATGAAGGATGTTGAGCATTGTTTCATGTTTTTATTGGCCATTTGTATATCTTTGGGGGAATGTCTAAAGTTCTTTAAACCCCCCCTTTTTTTTAAATTTTATTTATATATTTATTTATTTATTTTTGGCTGCATTGGGTCTTCATTGCTGCTCGCGAGCTTTCTCTGGTTATGGAGAGCGGGGGCTACTCTTCATTGCAGTGCGCGGGCTTCTCATTGTGGTGGCTTCTCTTTGTTGTGGAGCATAGGCTCTAGGCGTGTGGGCTTCAGTAGTTGTGGCACACGGCCTCAGTAGTTGTGGCTCGCAGGCTCTAGAGCACAGGCTCAGTAGTTGTGGCGCACAGGCTTGGTTGCTCTGCGGCATGTGGGATCTTCCTGGAGGGCTCGAACCCGTGTACCCTGCATTGGCAGGTGGATTCTTAACCACTGCACCACCAGGGAAATCCTTTAAAGACTTTTTTTTTTAAGAGCAGTGTTAGGTTTGCAGCAAAATTAAGAGGAAGGACAGATATTTCAGGTATACCCCTCCCCCCCTCCCCCACATAGTCTCCCCCATTATCAACATCCCCCACCAGAGCCGGGCATTTGTTATAACTGATGAACCTATGTTGCCACACCATAATCACCTAAAGGGCACAGTTTACATCGGAGTCACTCTTGGTGTTGTACATTCTGTGAGTTTGAACAACGTATAATGACACGTATCCACCATTAGAGTATCATATAGAGTAGTTTCACTGCCTCAGATCCTACGTGCTCTGTTTGTTCAATCCTTCCCCACCCCTGGCAAGTACTGATTTTTTTTTTTAACTGTATTCATAGTTTGGACGTTCAAGACTGTTGTATGGTTGGAATCATACAGCAGCTTTTCAGATTGGCTTCTTTCGTTTAGTAATGTGCAATTAAGATTTCGTCGTGTTTTGATAGCTCATTTCTTTTTAGCACCAAATAATATTCTGTTGTCTGAATGTACACAGTTTGTTTATCCATTCACCTCCTGAAGGACATTTTGATTGCTTCCAAATTTTGGCAGTTCTGAATAAAGCTGCTATACACATTCTGAGTTGGGTTGTTTGTCTCTTTGTCTTTGAGTTAAAGGAGTTCGTTATATATTCTACATATTAAACCCTTACTAGATATATAATTTGCAGATATTTTTTCCCATTCATTTGGTTGTCTTTTTACTCTCTTGACTGTGTCCTTTGATGCACGAAGTTTTTAATACTCATGAAGTCCATTTTATCTATTTTTTCTACTGTTGCCTGTGCTTTCAGTGCCATATTTGAGAAACCGTTGCCAAATCCAAGGTCATGCAGGTTTTGCCCTGTTTTCTTCTGAGAATTTTTATAGTCTTAACTCTTGAACTTAGCTCTGTTCCATTTTGAGTTTTTAAAAATGGTATAGGGCAAGGGTCCAACTTCATTCTATTGCATGTGGATGTACAATTTTCCCAGGACCATTTGTCGAAAAGACTGCTTTTTCCCATTGAATGATTCTGGCATCCTTGTCAAAAATTAATAGAGCTAGATAACTAATAAGGATCTACAGTGTAGCACAGGGAACTCTACTCAGTACTCTGTAATGGCCTGTATGGGGAAAGAATCTAAAAAAGAGTGGATATACATATAACTGATTCACTTTGCTGTACAGCAGAAACTAACACAACATTGTAAATCAACTATACTCCAATAAAAATAATAGAACATATATGTGAGGGTTTAATTCTGGACTCTCAATTCTGTTCCTTTTTATATTTATTTATTTATTTGGTTGCACTGGGTCTTAGTTGCGGCAGGTGGGCTCCTTAGTTGCAGCTCTCAGGCTCCTTAGTTGCGGCACGTGGGCTCCTTTAGTTGAGGCAAGTGGGCTCCTTAGTTGCGGCACGTGGGCTCCTTTAGTTGAGGCAAGTGGGCTCCTTAGTTGCGGCTCCAGGGCTCCTTAGTTGTGGCTCATGGGCTCTTTAGTTGTGGCATGCGTGTGGTATCTAGTTCCCTGACTGGGGTCAAACCCGGGCCCCCTGCATTGGGAACATGGAGTCTTATCCACTGTGCCACCAGCGATGTCCTTCAGTTCTGTTCTATTGGTCTGAATGTCTGTCCTTATGCCAGTACCACACTGTTTTGATTACTGTCACTTTGTAGTAAGTTTTTGAAATCAGGAAATGTGAGTTCTCCAACTGTGATCTTTTTCGAGATTGTTTTGACTATTCAGGGCCCCTGTGTAACTGAGCAGGACCCTATGGGGCCTTCCCGGAACAGACCCCTCCCCCATATCCTCTGCTTTAGCTCCTCCCTGAAGTACCTAGATAAAAGTATCTGATGTACATTTCTTGAGTTGTTTTACAGTTGCTAAAACCACCACCAAATGGAAGAAATTAACTACTTGATGACCATGAGTAGGTAGCTCCCAGACCTACTGGCGCCTAAGGATTGATAATGTTAACCCCTGTGACACTACCCTGTTACCTCACCATCAACCAATCAGAATTGTGCACAAGTTGATTACATACCCTGGGACTTCCCTCCCTCACCTGGCCTTTAAAAATGCTTTGCTGAAACCCATTGGGGAGTTCGGGTATTTTGAGCACTAGCTGCCCTGGACTCCTTGCTTGGCATCCTGCACTTTCCTTCACCACAACTCAGTGTCAGTAGATTGGTTTTACTGAGCGTGGGCCAACAGACCTAAGTTTGGTTCAGTAACACCTTGAGATCCCATATGAATTTTAGGATGGGTTTTTCCATTTGAAAAAAAAATTATTGACGTTTTGATAGAGATTATATTGAATCTTTAGATCACTCTGTGTAGTATTGTCATCTTTATAATAGTAAGACTTGCAGTCCAGGAACCCAAGATGTCTTTCCATTTTTTAGGTTTTCTTTAACTTCTTTCAGCAGTGTTTTATAATTTTTGGTGTACAAGTTTTACACCTCTATATTTTTCAGCTCAGGATGAAAAAACAAAACCAAAACAAAATCATAGCCTGGGTCACTTGAAACAACAGAATTCAATTTTCTCACAGTTCTGGAGGCCAGAAGTCCCAGATCAAAGTCTGGCAGTAATCGGTAATCAAAAACCTCCCAACAAAGTAAAGTTCTGAATTGGATGACTTTTCTTGGTGAACTCTACCAAACATTTAAAAAATTCGGTTGGTTTCTGATGAGGACTCCTCCATAGCCTTCTTGTTGTGTCCTCATGTGGCCTTTTCTCAGTGCACGGGGAGAGAGAGCAAGGGTGCTCTCTTTCTTTATTTTTGGCCGTGCCACGCAGCCTACAGGATCTTAGTTCCCCGACCAGGGATTGAACCTGTGCCCTTAGCAGTGAAAGCATGGAGTCTTAACCACTGGACCACCAGGGGAGTCCTGGGAGCTCTCTTCCTTTTAGGATACTAATGCTGTCAGTTCAGGACTCTACCCTGTGACATCATTTAACCTTAATTACTTCCTTATTCTCTAGCCACACTGGGGTTAGGGCTTCAATATAAGAATTCGGAGGGGACATAGACATTCAGTCTGTAACAGCCACCTCGGTTAAATTTATTCCTAGATATTTTACTCTTCAGTGTTACTGTAAGTGGAATTGTTTCCTTAATTTCGTTTTCGGATTCATTGTTGTTCACTGTTAGTGTATAGAAATGCAACTGATACTGGCGTGTTGATTTTGTATCCAGGAACGTTGCTAAATTCATTTTTTTAAACAGTTTGTGTATGAGTAATCTTTAGTTTTCTACATATGAGATCAGTTCATCTCTGAATAGAGGTAGTTTTGTTTCTCCCTTTCCAATCTGGATGCCTTTTATTTCTTTTTCTTGCCTGATTGCCCTGGCTAGAACTACCAAATATTGTATTGAATACAAGTGGCAAAAGTGGGCATCCTTGGGACTTCCCTGGTGGTCCAGTGGTAAAGAATCTGCCTTCCAGTGCAGGGGACGCGGGTTCGATCCGTGGTCGGGGAACTAAGATCCCACATGCCGCGGGGCAGCTAAGCACGTGTGCCACAACTACCGAGCCCACGCACCTCGACTAGAGAGCCTGCGTGCTGCAAACTACAGAGCCCACGCGCCGCAACAAAAGATCCCGCGTGCCACAACTAAGACCTGACGCAGCCAAAAAAAAAAAAGTGGGCATCCTTGGGAATACCCTGGCAGTCCAGTGATTAGGACTCGGGGCTTTCACTGCCGGGGCCCAAGTTTGATCCTTGGTTGGGGAACTAAGATCCCACAAGCTGTACAGTGCAGCCAAAAAATAAAAATAAAAAATGTCGGCATCCTTGTCTTGTTACTAATTTTAGGAGAAAAGCTTTCAGACTTTCACCATTCAGTGTGACGTTGGCTGTAGGCTTTTCATGTTGGCTGTAGGCTTTTTTCATGTTGGAATTTCTTTCTGTTCCTAGTTTATTGAGTGTTTTCATCACAAAAGTGTGTTAGATTTTGTCAAATGCTTTTCTGCATCAATTGAGATGATCTTTTTTCCTTCTTCATTCTATTAACATGGTGTGTTGATTGATTTTTGTATGTTGAACTATCCTCGCATACCTGGGATAAATCCTACTTGGTCATGGTGTATGATCCTTTTAATATGCTGCTGAATTTCAGTTTGCTAGTATTTTGTTGAGGATTTTTGCATCAAAATTCATATACTTTTCTAATAGTGTCTTTGACTCTGATATCAGGGTTATGCTAGACTTGTAGAATGAGTTAGAAAGTGTTCCCACCTCTTCAGTTTTTTGGAAGAGTTCAAGAATGATTGGTGTTAATTTTTTTAATGTTTGGTAGAATTCACCAAGAAAAGCCATCCAATTCAGAACATTATTTTGTTGAGAGGTTTTTGATTACTGGATTACTGATTCAGTTTCTTTACTACTTATAGGTCTATTTAGATTTTTTCTCAATTCAGTTTCAGTAGATTGTGTGTTTCTATGAATTTGTCCATTTCATCTAGGTTATCCAATTTTTTGGTGTACAACTGTTCATAGTATTCTCTTGTAATCACTTTTTATTTCTATAATAAATGTAATGTTCCCACTTTCATTTCTGATTTTAGTAATATGGATTTCCTCTCTTTTTTCCTTAGTCTAGCTAAAAGTTTGTCACTTTTGTTGATCTCTTCAAAGAACCAACTTGTTTTCATTGATTTTTTTTTTCTCTATTTTTTTCCTTCACTGTTTATCTCCTCTGTAATTGTTACTACTTACTTCTTTCTTCTGGTTTTGGGTTCAGTTTGTTCTCTTCTCATTTTTTAAGGTATTCAGTTAGATTATTGATTTGAGATCCTTCTTTTTTGTTGTAGGCATTTACAGCTGTAAATTTTCCTCTGGGCACTACTTTTGCTGCATCCTTAAGTTTTGATGTCTTGTGTTTATCATCTCAAGGTATTTTCTAATTTCCCATGTGATTTCCTTTTTGACCAATTGGTTGTTTAAGAGTGTTTAATTTCCTCATACTTGTGAGTTTTCCAGCTTTCCTTCCATTATTGATTTCTAGTTGTATTCCATAGTGGTCAGAAAGATATTTGTTGATCTTCTGTCTTGTTCTGGTATTGAAAGTGGGGTATTGAAATCTCCAACTATTAGTTTATAACATATTTCTCCCTTCAGTGCCATCAATTTTTACTTCGTGTGTTTTGGTTCATAATTTGTTAGTTGCCTATAGATGTATAATTGTCATATCTTCTTGATGGATTGAACCTTTTACCAATATATAATGTCCTTTGTGTCTTGTACTTTTTCCGTCATTTACTTCTAATCTCTTTGTGTCTTTGTATGTAAAGTGAATCTCTTATAGGCAGCATATGGGTGGATTGTGTTTTCTTATCCATTCTGGCAATTCCGTCTTTTAAGTGGAGAGTTTATTTCATTCACATTTCAAGTAATTACTGATAAGAAAGTATTTGCTTCTGTTATCTATTTGTTTTCTGGATGTCATGTGTGCGTTTTGTTCCTAAATTCTTCCATTATTGCCTTTTTTGGGTATTTAGTTGATTTTTTTGTAGCGTATTATTTTGATTCCATTCTTCTTTTCTTTTCTGTATGCCTGTTAGTTATTTTCTTAGAGGTTACCTTGGGGATTACAATTAACATCTTAATCTTTTAACAACCTGCTTTGAATAATACCAACTTAATTTCAGTAGTTACAAACACTCTGGTCCTATATATTTCCATTACCCAGCCCCTCTTATATTGTTACTGTCGCAAAGAGAAGTTACAAACCCAAAGTATAATAACCAATAATGTTGGGTTTTATATTATCTTGTATAGTTTCTTAACCATTTTTTTAAATTTCTTTTTATGACTTCAAGTTACTGTCTAGTATCTTTTTGTTTAGCCTGAAGACTCCCTTTTGTATTTCCTTTACAGAACATCTACTAGTGATGAATTCATTCCCTCTTTCTCTTTTAGATTTTTTTTATCTGGGAATATCTTAATTATGCCTTCATTTTTTTTTTTTTTTAATTTTTTTCTGGCCATGCCACACAGCATGTGGGATCTTAGTTCCTTGACCAGGGCTCGAACCCGCTCCCCCTGCAGTGGGAGTGTGGAGTCTTAACCACTGTACCACCAGGGAAGTCCCTCACCTTCTTCTTCTTCTTCTTCTTTTTTAAAAAAATTATTTATTTATTTATTTATTTTTGGCTGCATTGGGTCTTCGTTGCTCCACGCAGGCTTTCTCTAGTTGCACTGAGTGGGGGCTACTCCTCGTTGTGGTGCTAGGGCTCCTCATTGCGGTGGCTTCTCTTGTTGTGGAGCAGGGCTCTAGGTGCACAGGCTTTAGTAGTTGTGGCACACGGGCTCAGTAGTTGTGGCTCACGGGCTCTAGAGCGCAGGCTCAGTAGTTGTGGCATATAGGCTTAGTTGCTCCGAGGCATGTGGGATCGTCCCGGACCAGGGCTCAAACATGTGTCCCCTGCATTGACAGGCAGATTCTTAACCAGTGCACTGCCAGTGAAGTCCCTCGCCTTCATTTTTGAAAGATAGTTTTTGCTGACAGTCTTTTCCTTTTAGCACCTTGAATGTGTCCTCCCACTACCTTCTGGCCTCCATGGTTTCTGGTTAGAAATCAGTTGTTTGCTGCTTTCAAGTTACTTCTCTTGCTGCTTTCAAGATTATCTCTTTGTCCTTTGATGATTTGACTATATATCTTGGTATGATTTCTCTGAGTTGATCCTGCTTGCAGTTCATTGAGCTTCTTGGATGTGTAGATTCATATCTTTTATGGAATTTTGAATGTTTGGGGTCATTATTTTTTTAAATATTCTTTCTGCCCCTTTTCTCCTTCTTATCCGTTTGTGGGCCCCCATAATGTGTGTGTTGTGTGCTAGGTGATGTCCCATATGTCCCTACGCTCTGTTCACTTTTCTCCATTCTTCTGCTCCTTAGATGGGATAATTTCAATTATCCTAACTTCAAGTTTGCTGAGTCCTTCTTTTGCTTGCTCAAGTCTACTACTGAATTGCCCTAGTGAGTTTTTCATTTCAGTTACTGTACTATTCTCCAGAATTTTTGTTGAGTCCCTTTTTATAATTTCTGTGTCTTTATTGGTGTTCTCATTTTGTTTAGACATTATTTTCCTGGCTTTGTTCAGTTTTTTTTTTTTTTTTTTTTTTTTTTGGCTGTGTCGGGTCTTAGTTGTGGCGTGCTGGCTCTTCATTGTGGTGAGTGGGCTTCTCTCTAGTTGTGGTGTGTGGGTTTTCTCTTCTCTAGTTGTAGTGTGTGGGCTCTGTGGTTTGCAGCACTCGGGCTCTCTAGTTGAGGCTTGCGGGCTCAGGAGTTGTGTGCGGGCTTAGTTGCCCCACAGCATGTGGGATCTTAGTTCCCCGACCAGGGATCGAACCCACATCCCCTGCATTGGAAGGCAGATTCTTTACCACTGGACCACCAGGGAAGTCCCTGGTTTTGTTTAGTTTTTTGCCCATGATTTTTTTTACCTCTTTGAGCATTTTTTTTTTTGGGTTTTTGGGGTTTTTTTGGCCACACAGCTTGCAGGATCTTAGTTCCCCAACCAGGGATCAAATCCGGGCCCATGGCAGTGAAAGCGCCGAGTCCCAATCACTGGACTGCCAGGGAATTCCCTCTTTGAGCATTTTTAAGACAGTTGATTTTAATTCTTTGTCTGGTAAGTCTAATGTCTGGGCTTACTCAGAGATAGTTTTTGTCAGTTTTTTTTTTTCCTTTAAACAGGCCATACTTTTCTGTTTCTTTGTATGCTTTGTGATTTTGTTGTTGCTGTTGAAAATTGTACATTTGAATATTATAATGCGGAAATCAGATTCTCCCCCTCCCTGCAGGGTTTGCTGTTCTTGAGTGTTGAAGGCTTCGCTTTTGTTCCACCAGTGTTTTGACTGAAATTTCCTTGAATGCCAGGAGCTTAAAAAAAGTCTCTCAGTCTTTGCAGATTGGCTCTGTGCTAGGGTACTTCTTGAGCATGTAGCCAGGCCAGTTACATTTCTGCCTTCTTCACTTCCAGCTTTCCTTGAGCCTATGGTTAGGGGGTGGTGAAAGCTTCAGATCTTCTCAGTTCTTTTCTTAGCGTGTATCCTGTCCTAGGCATATGTGTGACTTTTTCAGCTCCCCAGTGTACCTGGGTACTTCTGAATGCCCTGATATCCCTGGGTTTCTCTGTGGCTTTTCCTCCTTGGCTTTATGCAATCTGTTGTGTCTCACCTGCCATCCTTTGCTATAGGCAGCTGTGAGTTTTTCATGACCTTACAGTCTTTTATTTATTTATTTATTTGGCTGCTCCGGGTCTTAGTTGTAGCACGTGGGATCTTTGTTGCGGCATACAGGATCTTTAGTTGCAGCATGCAGGATCTAGTTCCCTGACCAGGGATCGAACCTGGGCCCTCTGCATTTGGAGTGCTGAGCCTTAACCACTGGACCATCAGGGAAGTCCCCTACAGTCTTCTTGAGCAGTTCCTGTGCTTTTCTGTGGGTTCTGAGCAAGGCAAAACAGATGAGCACCTGTGTCAGCCCTCCGGGTAGCCCTGGACCGGTTAGAACAGACAGTAATTTGTGAATAAGGTCTGCTCTGCTTCTCTGGAATGGAGGGCTTGGGTCCCACATGGTGGTCAGAGGTGGCCATCATTCACCCATCTTCAAGATGCCTGTCGCCCAGCCAGGGAGGGGCCAGGCTAAGGGCAGGTAAAGTCGACACAAAGCTTTCCTACTGTGTTTTAGTTGCCTTTTTCTTGATTCTGCATTCACAGCCAAAGGTTGCTGTAAACCTTTGACTGTTTTCCAGAGTTCTGACAAAGTTGGTTCTGACGGTTTCTGCAGTATTTTTTTGTTTGTTTCTATGGAGGGATGGGAGTTTGGAGCTGCCTGCTTTGCCATTTTGCTGATGTCACACCCTAAATTTTTCTCTTTTAATCAGGAATGAGTGGATTTCATTAAAGGCCATATTACTGTCAATTAGGTTTTGTGGTGTGGGTTTTCAAAGTGGCCTGTTAATTAAGCCCCTCATTGCTTTCTGGATTAATTCCCCCTTCATTACAATGGACTGTTTTTAAATGTTCCAGTGTATTAAATTTCCTAGTCTTTAGTGTGTTTGCATCTGTGGTCATATGTGAGATTGGATTGTGTTTTCTGTGTTTAGTGGATTTTGATAGATGGTTATACTCACTTCATGTATCAAGAAGTAGAAATTTCATTCTTTTTTCTGTGTTCTGATTTGCTAATTTTTGCTTTTATGGTAATTTCTGCTTTTATGTTATGTCTTTTGTTTTCCTTGGTATTTGTTTGCTCTTTGCTCTTTTTTTAAATTTATTTTTAATTTATTTATTTTAATTTATTTGTTTTTGGCTGCATTGGGTCTTCGTTGCTGCACGTGGGCTCTCTCTAGTTGCGGTGAGCGGGGGGTTATTCTTTGTTGCAGTATGCAGGCTTCTTATTGCGGTGGCTTCTCGTTGAGGAGCACGGGCTCTAGGCACGCAGGTTCAGTAGTTGTGGTGCGTGGGCTCAGTAGTTGTGGCACATGGGCTTAGTTGCTCTGTGGCAGGTGTGATCTTACCGGATCTGGGCTCGAACCCATGTCCCCTGCATTGGCAGGCAGATTCTTAACCACTGCGCCACCAGGGAAGTCCCTCTTTGTTCTTTTCTAACTTGATGATTTGAGTGCTTAGTTCTTTGTTGGGGGGGGTGGTGTTCATCCCCAGTTGAGAGTTCCTTTCTTGCCTGGGCTGCTCCCTACCCATGTCATTGTCACCCTGCACTTACAGGGGTGCTGCTGCTGGTTTTACCTTTTATTGAGAAGGTAAAACATGCACACGTGACAACGTTTCAATGACAACAGTGTCTTTCTTCTGTCTGTGTCTCTGTCCCTCATTTGTAAAAGGAGCTGGTAAATGCCTGCCTCTCGTCAGTGTGTAGTCAGACTGCCCTGGATTTCTTTGCCTTTGGGCTTCAGAAGCACAGACTTGGGAGTCAGCTTTGTACTCCTGAGGCCTTGAGTCTCTAAAGCTGTGTCAATAATTGTTTTTAAAATGAAATTGAGTTTCGTGGAGAGGCCTCGTACCGCCCTGGTGGTCACTCCACCAGCCTGTTGGGAGAGGACGCAGTCTCTCTGCCATCACAGTCTCTGGCCTCTGCACTAGCCCCGAGGCTCACGCACCAACCAGGTTCTGCTGAGCAGAGTGTTTTTGGGAATGAGCCTCAGGTACACCAATTACATCCCATTGCAGAAGCTGCAACTGCCTTTGCCTCCATGCAGGCCATTCCGTCTCACAGCTTCTTTGAGCACCTCGCATGCCCTGGCTCCCCCACCTGGGCTCGGGCCCCAGCCTCTTTCGAGGAGCTTTTGCTCCCCTGTCCTGGGGCTGGGCTGCTCAAAGCCGACAGTTGTTGAGGTAAATACCTGCTTGTTAACTTTCAGAGAGAGAGCCCTCCTCTTCTGCTCGTGAAGCCGTGTGTGCCCCTTCCAACTGGCTCATCCTCCTGCACCTGCGTCTTCCTGACGCTCTCCATTCCGTGGTCTCAGTGAATCACTCCCTCCTCTCCGTTCCCTCCACTCACCATTCATAGTAGTGAGGTCGCTTTTGACTGCAAGTAAGGAAACCCCCCACTTAGTGTGGCTTTGAAAAGGGAAAGTTGCTGCCCCTGACAGAGTCCTGTGGCAGGGGCTCTGGGCTGGCCATCCAGTGGCTCGGCGAGGGGAGAGCACAGACTTGCCTGGGCTTCACGGTTTTCCGGAAGGAAGAGACCGTCTCTTCTTTTCTCTCTCTCTCTCCTTGAACTTTTTATTTTGAGATAATTGTAGATTTTCATGCAATTGTAGGAAATAACACAGAGATTCCCCAGTAGCCTTCACCTGTTGTGCAACTGTAGTGCAGTGCTATAACCAGGAAGTGGACCCTGATCAGTCCACCAACCCCATTCAGACTTCTCCAGCGGTGACACGTGTGTGTGTGTGTGTAGTTTGGTGTGACCAAAAACAAAGACGCCCATCCCAGGGGCCCGCCACAGACCCCTCACTCCTCATTATCCAGAACCAGGACACGTGGCCACCCCTGGTCTGTCACTGGCCGAGGTGTGGGCAGTACCATGATGGACTGTGCTGTCCGAAAGGAGTATACTGCAAGCCACAGCCATGCTTTTAAATTTTCCAGAACTCCCATTAAAAATGAAAATGAGGGAATTCCCCGGCGGTCCAGTGGTTGGGACTCAGCGCTTTCACTGCTGAAGGCCCGAGGAGGGTGTGGGTTGGATCCCTGGTCGGGGAACTAACATCGAAGGAAGGAAGGGAGGGAAGGAAAGAGGGAAGAAGGGAGGGCGGAAGGAAGGAAGGAAGGGAATGAAACAGGTGGAATTCACTTTGTAAGTATTTTACTTAATACAGTATATTAAAAATATTCTTCTACATGTAATCAATATAAATAATTATTAACAAAATAGTTTATTCTTTTTGTTTGCACAGAGTCTCAAATCCAGGTGGTATTTTACGCTTATAGCACATCTAAATTCGGAAGAGTACTGTTTCAAGTACACAATAGGCACTTGGGCTGGTGGCCACCATATTGGACGGGACAGGTGTAGACCAGTCAGAATTTACCTCTGGTTCACAATGAGGGGGCAGCGTGGATGGAAACAAAACTGGGATTTTGCCAGCAAGGAGACGGCGGGGAGCAGCCGTTGGCTGGACAGTCCGTTGGGGTCAGCTGTGGTCCAGCCCCCCTCTCTTTGGGGCTCCTCAGAGGGCTAATTCTGCTTTATAACTGGTGGTGTGGGTGTCATCTCAGCGAGTTCTGGTTCAGGCAGAGACCTTTATCTGTTTCCCTCCCACTTCCTGTCCCTAGCACTGTGCATTACACAGAGTAGGCGCCCCACAAACAGTCTGTAAGTTATTGAATTTGTAGTTCTCAGAGAGCCTTGGAAACTACATTTTGGTGTGTGCAGGTGGATTATTCGTGCAGGGTTGTCTCTGTTTCTTGTTCATTAGATGCCAGTAGCCACCTTTGTCATTGGGACAACCTCAGGCATTTCTAAACCTCTCCAGGAGGGACAACACTGTCCTCAGTCGAAAACCCTGTTTCTGAGTTAGCTTTGATTTCCTTTTTAACAGTTTCATTGAGAGTCACAAACCCTGCATTTCGTGCATTTAAAGTGTACAATTATTCAATGGCTGTTAGTATATTTGCAGAGTTGTTTCTCCATCACCACAATTTTAGAACATTTTTTATTACTCCTCAAAGAAACCTCCCCTTGTTAGCATCACCCCCAGTCCCCCAGGCGTAGGCAACCACAGATCTACTTTGTAGATTTAGCTGTCCTGTATATTTCATATAAATGGAATCATATAATACATGACCTTTTGTGTCTGGCTTCTTTCCTTAGCATAATATTTTCAAGGTTTATCCATGTTGTAGCATGTATTTGTACTTCATTCGTTTTTATTGCCAAATAATATTCTGTTGTAATGGCTATATTATAGTTTACTTATCCATTCACCAGTTGATAGGTATTTGGGTTGTTTCCACTCTGGCTATTATGAATGATGTTGCTATGAACATTCGTGAACAGGATTTTATGTCGACATGTGTTTTCATTTCTTTAGGATATTTAGGAGTGGGGTTGTGGGTCCTGTGGTCGCTTTATGTTTTTGGTAAGGAAGCGTTTGGGTCCAGACACTTCACAAGTGCAGCAAGTTCTCGCCCGGCAACGGGAAGGGAGTAAGGAAATTGTGCCGCGTCTGATGGTGGAATACGCTGCAGCCCTAGCGAAGGCCTGGGCACGCCGAGGGCAGGCGAGGGGGTGCTGCCAGCAGCAAACCGCATGCGTGTGTGTGCAGGAGTGCCGCGTGCCAGGGCGCTGGCCCACACCGCATGTTTTCTACAACAGACAAGGAATTCTCCGACGTTAGTAGCTCTGCAGCTGGGTCTTAGAAAGCGAAGTGTGATCGTCTCTCCGTGTGGGCGGGCACAGGCTGTGCGGCCAAGAGCACCACCCTCCCAGAATCCGGATCCCTTGACCAAGGAGCGTGCTGACCGCTGTGCACCGCAGGCTGTGTCTCGGACGCGCTCAGCCCTTATCCTGGGGTGGAATGTCTAGTACTACTTTTTTGGTGTGACTGTTATATTTCTATGAGAAATAACAATAAAGCTACTTCTTTTCTTGAAGGGAAGGTGAATCATGCCGTGAAAGGTGCCCATGAGTTCAGAGGAGGGAAGTTCCTGTGGAATTCCGTTTTATTGGAGACAGCGATTTTTTTTTTTCTTTGAAATATTCAGCGTGCTTTATTGGGTTTTTAAGAAATCATTTTGAAACTTAGTGACCAACCCAATTTCTTTAGTTTTTTTCGTTGTAATTTATTTTACGGAAGTGTAGTTGATTTGCAATGTTGTGTTAGTTTCTGGTGTACAGTAAAGTGATTCAGTTATATACATGTATGTATTCTTTTTCATATTCTTTTCCATTATGGTTTAGAGATTGTGATTTTAAATTTAGGTATAATTCAGAGGGTAGTTTGGTCATGAAAGATTGGAAAATCTGTTCTAAAAATACTTCCACAAATGTTTATTTTCAAAGAGAAAACGATGGAATTTTTTAATGTCAGAGTATTCATTGATAAAGAGCTGTACTGTGAAAAGTCCTACGAACCCTATTGTTGGAAACAGTACAAAGAGGTCATCTTCAGAAAGCAAGAGTTAGCAGACGATGACTCTGCTCACTGCGCAGACGTGGTAATTCAGGCAACCACGAAGAGATAAGAGAGAATGAACACTTAACAGTTACAGAGAGTGAGAAGACACAGTCTGTGCTCAGAGGCCAGGAGCTTTTCCTGCCTTTCGACCAGGCCCTCTAGTGGACTGTGAAGGTTAGAGCGCAGGGAAGCCCACCTTCCCGTCCCTGTGTAACTGGACCCCAGGGCACGCAGCCTGAGGGTGGGTCTGGGCCAGGCCTGGGTAGACATCCTCAGGGCAGCCACGCCGGGCTGTGTTCCTTGTGGGTGAAGGGTTACCCCGCGGAAAGGACACTGCTGAGGGGTCTCCACTGGCCGACACACGTGGTCGATCATCAGTGGATCCATCCAGGAGCTGCCTGTCCACATCAGTCCAGCCACGAGTCCCGTGTGGTGTCAGATCGCCAGCTGAGCATGCGCCACAGGGACTTGGTGTGGCTGCTGTCCAGGTCAGGGAGTGGCTGCTAGAGAGCTGTGTGGTGTCCTCCCTGAGCCCCAGGGAGAGCTGCCACAATGGTGACACAAAACTGTGACTGATGTACGATGGTGGAAGGACTCTGGGTCTTCAGTGGATTAAGAGATGCGTGGGGTGCGGTGGGGTCTCGGGGTTCCTGAAGGTTGCCCTGGGGAGGAAAGACCCGGCTTGCCTGCAGGCCAGGAGTGGACCCGTGGGGGAAAGGCCCAAGGCGTTTGGAGGAGCCTCCTCTTGGTCTTAGTTTCTCCAAAGTGGCTTTGTGCCTGGGGAGGGTGGGGTGAGAGCCGGGAGGGGCGGGGGGGAGCCAAGGTTTGCACTGTCCTTGCGGGTAGCCCTCCATGGCTTGTGGTGAGGACCGTCTGAGGCAAATTTCTGAAATTTTGAATACTATTTTTCTACCACAAAGCCGTGTTTTCTCATTGAGGCCCCTTCTAGTTTCTGCGCTGCCTTCACACAGAATAAGTTTAGCTCTAATGTGTGGAAAACTCACGTGTGGCACTTAGGCCTTTATCCACAGGGTAGGTCCTGTGTTGAATTTTTGCACACCCCCTTCCACACAAATCCCTGGGGTTTTGGAGCCACTCCTTTGGTCACCCCGAGCCCTGGACGGGGACAGAGTCTCTGAGGAGTTAAGACACGTTCCCTGGGTGGCGAGAGGCTCAGCCTGTCCTGTCTCCCGTAGTGAGAGAGCTGCTTCTTCTGACTTTTTGCCCGTGTGCAGCATGCAACGTGGGTGGCTCCTACCTCAGAGTCACCCCCACATGACGGATGTTGGGGAATGTCCCGGGCTTGCCTGGCTGGCCTGGCTCGTCCTTGTCTCCAGCTCCTGGCACGTGGCCCAGCATGCGGCGGGCCCCAGGTGGTTGGTCAGTCCTGGGTGATGGTTGAACACATCTGGTGGGTCTCAGCAGCCAGGGTCATCCAGGAAGGCTCTTTCCATGGCTGAAGCAGGTCCCTTCTTAAAACCCCGAAGCAAAATCTCCGCGTCCCCTTGGGCTCCTTGGTAATGGTGAGTCTAGCTCTCCTAGGTAGTGAGCAGTCAGGACAAGGCCTGGGAGGAGTCCGCTGCCACTTTAACTTCTGGACAGTGTTCTAGACAATTCTGTGTTCCCTAAAGAAGGGATTAGGGAAGGTTTTGTTGGGGTGAAAATGATTTCCCGGTCCAGCCATGGCCCACCCCATCCCAGGTGTGCGTGGGTCTGTCTCCTCACCCAGGTGCAGCGCCTGCGGTGTTGACATCTCCTCCCTCACCTGCCCCTGAGGCACCACCTTCCTGACGCGCTTCCCGTAGGTTCATCTTCCGACCGCGGATCCAGCTGCTTGATTGGGTGGTTCAGACCCCTAAACTCGGCCCCAGCCTCCTGTCTTGCTCCATGCTGTCCCCTCCAAGCCCCTGCCGTCCTAGTTTTTAGTCCTCTCTGCTGGGAAGGCCTCTCCCACCTCTCAGCCTTCCTTAATTTTACCCTTCTTGGGTGGGGATAGACCAGGGGACAGTGTGGGGACCTGGCCTGTGCCAGCCTCACTCCCCAGCAGAGGACTCCTATTTGCTGGAGAATATCTTGTTACGCTGGGGCTTGAGGAGGCAGCGCTGTGCATTCCTGGGCACTCAGTGAAGCTGGGCCTCCTTTGAGTGGGCTGGGACCCCGGAGAGCTGGAGTCCGGGGCCGGGAGGCCGCAGACTGGAGGGCTGGCTCACCTCTGGACGTGGAGGCAGAGCTGGAGAGAGGCTGGCCTCTTTCTCTCGAGGCATCTCTCAGAGGCTCCTGGGCCATCAGTGTGCAGGCCCTGAGGGATAGATCTCTGAGTGGCCCTAAGGACACAGGGGTGGGGCATGGTTCTGGCCCTGCCTGGCGACCAGCTAGGGGCCAGCTCAGCTCCTCAGGGGCCAGCCGTCCAGCTGAGTGCTGGCTTTATTCTGGAGTTGTGGCCACCTCTTTGGCCTTTCAGCACTGGGTTGGGTTGTTATTTACCCCTGGTGTAACTCTTCATACCTTCAAAAAAGATAAAGAGATATTTGCAAAAGACATTATCTGAAAAAGGGCTGTTAACCCCAAATACACAAAGAATTCTTAAAACTCAATAACAAGAAAACAAAGAACCTGATTTTAAAATGGGCCAGGGACTTCCCTGGTGGCACAGTGGTTAAGAATACACCTGCCAATGCATGGGACACGGGTTCGAGCCCTGGTCCGGGAAGATCCCACATGCCACAGAGCAACTAAGCCCGTGTGCCACAACTACTGAAGTCCATGCACCTAGAGCCCGTGCTCCGCAACAAGAGAAGCCACCACAATGAGAAGCCCGTGCACCGCAAAGAAGAACAGCCTCCACTCACCGCAACTAGAGAAAGCCCGCGTGCAGCAGCAAAGACCCAACGCAGCCAAAAATAAATAAATAAATTTATTAATAATAATAATAAAATGGTTCAAAAATCTGAACAGACTTCTTACCAAAGAAGACATACAGATAGCAAATAAGCATATGAAAAGGTAGTCAACACCATATCATTAAGGAATTGCAAATTAAAACTATGGGATACAACTACACACCTGTCAGATTGGTGGAAATCCAGAACGCTGACAACACCAAATGCTGGCGAGGATGTGGAGCAACAGGAACCATCATCAGTGCTGGTGGGAATGCAGAACGGTGGAGCCACTTTGGAAGATAGATTGGTGATTTTTTACAAAACTAAGCATACCCTTAACCTACAATCGTGCTCCTTAGTATTTACCCAAAGGAGATGAAAATATATGTCCACACAGAAACCTGCACACGGATGTGGATAGCAGCTTTATTCATTAATTGCCAAAAGCAACCAGGCTGACCTTCAGGAAGTGAATGGATAAACTGTACATCGAGACAATGGATTAATATTCAGTGACAAAAAGAAATGATCTAACAAGCCACAGAGGAACCTTAAATGCATATTACTAAGTGGAAGGAGCCAGTCTGAAAGGGCTGCATACTGCATGATTCCAACCACAGGGTATAATACTTTATAAAACCCATTCAATGTCCAGCACCGAGAGTGAGCCCTGCTGTAGACTGTGGGTGATGATGTGTTGGTGTCGGTTCATCACCTGTAACACGTGTACCACTCTGGTGAGGGAGGCTGTGTGTGTGTAGGAGTTCTGTACTGTCCTCTCAGTTTTGCTGTAAACCTAAAACTACTCAAAAAAAAAAAAGTCTATTAAAAAAAAAAGGTAAAGAAGCCAGGGCGTCCATCTCAGACCCTTTCACAGTTTAGCAGACATGTTGCTCTAGAAATACAGATTGATTGTTGTTCCCCTGAAGGTGACAAGGCTTCAGTTGATACAACCTCTTGAAACAAATTAATTTTTCCAGTGAACAATTAGAACATTCCTGTCTCAGCTACAGGTTCACTCCGCCCTCTTTCCTTTCCCTCCAGGACAACCCTCCGTATGATAAAGGGGCCTTCAGAATTGAAATCAACTTTCCAGCAGAGTACCCATTCAAACCACCGAAGATCACATTTAAAACGAAGATCTATCACCCGAACATTGACGAAAAGGGGCAGGTCTGTCTGCCGGTAATTAGTGCTGAAAACTGGAAGCCAGCAACCAAAACTGACCAAGGTAAGGCGTCTCCTCGTGTCTTCTGGGGACACTGCTGCGGGCAGGGCCTTCTAGGTCCCTTCTGACACCACGTCGCACGGAGTCCAGAGAAATCCTATAGCACTGACCACCGTGTCCACAGAAGGCTGCTGTGGTCCTGCTGTCCCATGGGCTTGGCACATCTCAGCTAAGCTTCAACCCACACAGGTGTTCTTGTGCTCGCAGCCCAAGGGGGACCCGCGCAGACAGACCAGCCCAGCGCTCGCTCCCAGTGCAGGGAGGGGTGTGATCCTGTCCCTGGGAGTGTTCGTGAGGATTGTGGGCTGCCTGCAGGGGGGGGATGTGGTCTCACACAGCAGTTAGCACGTGGACTCAGACTGGAAGGGGGAAGGGAGGGTGTTGAGGGCCTGCGGGCTTGAGCCGGAGCCATGTGGCAGGCCACAGGATGCTGGGGCTCACTGGGGTGTCTTGGGAGGGCACGGCCAGACTTGAGGGCAGTGTGCCCACGTGAAAGCACACGGTCAGCCTTAGCGGGCCTGGAACTCCCTGTGTGTCCCTGGGTCTGGATGCCCTCATTTTTCTGGGAAAAGTACTTGATTCACTACTGTGGTCACCCCTCTCTTTTCCCCGGCAGGTGACTAAACTTTGTTATAGACTGTGTCTAGTTTTTATCCTTAATTCTAGAATTTTCTTTTGCAATCCTAACCTCATATTTTTGGTGGCTTTCTTGTAAGTAACTCCCTGAACCACTTACGGTCTTTTTAGGTTAAGGAGAATGGATGAGGCTGGAATTTGAGAGGCTGCAGGTGTTGTTTTTTTTTTTTTTTGGTGACTGATATAAACAGTCATTTTCCAGTGGAACCCCTGAAAGACTCACTGAAACAGTCACCATGAAAGGCATCCACCAGGCTCCCACAGCTGAGCAGCAGAAAGCAGTGGGTACCAAGCGTGGAGTCACAGTGGAGGGGTCTCCAGGGGGCTTGGTGCTTGGTCGTGCACAAGCTGATGTCTGTAAAAGATTGACAGAGTTGTTCGTAAGCACACAAACTCCTAGCTCTGTGTGGGAACCTGCAGTTGCTGCATTTGCTCAGGCGGCCAGACCACAGAGAGTTACGGGTCTCCTCCCTCACCTGAGAATTGGGCGCAGGTACCTGTGCTCTGCCCCTCTCACGGGGCAGGCTGCCCAAGAGGGCCGTGGCAGCACCGGTCCTGTTTTCAGCTTCAGGTCTCGGTGAGCAGCCAACATGCTCTGCTTTTCCAGGTTGTGGGTGATTTTTTCAAATAGTCAGATAAACCTGAGAGGTTTTTCATTCTTTTGTACTTGTTGACTTAGGTTTTGAAGATAAAACTTTTATCTTAAACACGGTGCTGTTCTACATGCAGCACCGGGCAGAATTGCTATTTTGTGATGGGAGACAGGGTTTCTCTCTAGATCATTCTGTAGATTCGTCCGGCATGGCCTTGAGCTTATCCTCATACACTTCAGGAATGTTGTCCCTGGCACTTGACACCGTGTCTCCCGTGTTTCAGTTACCTGTTACTGTATTACAAACCATCTCAAAACTTAGTGGCTTAAATTAACAACAGTTTATTATTTCTCATTCTGTAGGTTGACTGGGCTCAGCTGGGTGATTCTATAGCTGGTCATTCCTGGGGTCACTCATGGTTCACTATAATTCAGCATTCACAGCAACTTTTTAGTGGATAACTACTGTAAATAATGAGAAGCAGCAGTATATGGAATGTCCAGAATAGGCAGATCTATAGTCAGAAAGGAGGTTAATGTTTGTCTGGGGCTGGGGGAGGGGTCTAGGAAGTGATTACTAAGGAGAGTGGGTATTCTTTTGGGGATAATGAATACGTTCTGGAGTTAGATTGTGGTGGTGTCACACGATTTTGTGAATACACTAAAAACAACTGAATTGTATACTTCTCAGAGAGTTTATTTTTTGGTATGTGAATTAAATCTCAATTTTTAAAAAGAAAGTAAAGAAGCATTAAAAATTGGGCAAAAATAGGAGAAAAGTCAAGAAACAAGGCAAACCTGTATCATACAGAAAGGTGGTAGGAGTTGGCAATAATAACAATAACCAGAAGAAGGGATGTAAAAACAGAGTTTTCCTCAGCAGTGTGTCTGGCTCTGGTACGTATCTAGCAACAGAGCAAGGGCTTTGTTTGGTGGTGAAAGAGATTCGCCATATGAAATACAGTCAGTAAGGAAGCCTGTATAATACTGACCTCTATACGAACCAAACAACACAGCAACAAAATTATATAAACAGAAAAGTCAGATTCATAAATCAAATGTTTTAGTCCCCGCATACCCATTTGCTGTCTTATAACAAATCAAGTAGATAAACTTTAGAAAGAGGACTCAAATACAATAAACAGGATAAGATTAATAAACTTACCCTTCGTAGTACAATCCATGGAAGACCACTGCATTGTACGCCTTCATGTATGGGGGAAGGTATGGGTCACATTTTACTCTGTGGGAGTGGAGCCCACTGGGTCCCCATGAAAAGGGGCAAGTTACAGATACGGTTTACATCCTCCATCACAAACTGTCAGAAAGAATAAAAACAAGGAAATTTTCTAGACTTTAGTCTCTGATCATATACAGTGAGAAAGGAGGTAAGTTTTGATAATGTTTTTAAGCCCCTACATTTTGGAGGGGGAAAGATCCTTCTGAGTAGCATTTGGGTCAAGGAAGAGATCAAGAAGCCAGGGCTCGATCATTTGTAAAACATAATGAGTGTGCCCCCCTGTATGTGAAAGTGATGGATGGGGCCATGGTTGTGGTTTGGAAAGCGTGGTAGCTGTCGGTGTTCTCACTGTGGAAACAAACGAGCTCAGCTGGGTTTTCTTACAGTTGAGCTCCCACAGGAATAGAGAAAGAATGACGCACTCATCAGAACTACTAAGTTAACTTGAAAATATTTAAAGCAAGTTCTCCGAAAAGAATTAGACAAACTGCAAACTTGCGAAGTGAATTATCTTTTGAAAAGCACATCTTAAGGATGAATGTATTTGATGCTAATACATTCGGTATTAAGATGATCATAGTGAGAAGCAGACAGCCTGAGTCTCCATAATGGAGGAAAACTTGAAAACTCATCAGTATCAACTCTGCTACAGAACCATTTCTAATCCTGGAAAAAGATGGGAAGCCGCCTTATAAATGTGCTATAGGGCAAATGTGGTTCAGGTTTCCCAAAAGTTAAGAACAGCAGTCTCACGGCTGACCGTGGTGTGGAGAGTCTTGGAGGGCAGTGGGCTGGGGTGCCTCAGAGATGCTGAGAAAGAGCCACTCGGAAGAGTGTTTGTTCCGGTGGTTGCTTCCCCTGGCCGGGAAGGAGGCAGCATAGGTGCTTATTTCATGTTTATGGATGCGTGCCTTCAGTTTATGGCAAGTGAAAGTGGTTTTCCATAAGAGTTACTAATAGTTAACTTTCCTTTAAAAAATATTTTTGATGTGATTTAAAGAAATATATTAAGTAAATAATCACTTAAGCTCCACGTGGATTTGTGACAGACAAGGAGAAATTGGAACAAAAAGCTTTTTTAACCCATTCCTTGTGATGCTGGGGTGAAGAGCGTGGGCTCCCAATAAAGGCACCTGGCATCGGCAGTCCAGAGGAGAGGGGCCTTTTTGCTAGGACAGTGGGGGTGCTGGTCCTGGTGGGGGTTGGGGGGAGTCAGGGGACGTGTGTGGGAAGCCTGGTGGCTGCATGCACCGCACTTCTGAGGAGGCCAGGGGTTCCTGGACCTTCTGTACTTCCCCCTCCCCCACCCTCCACTCCCTCCTGGCCCTCCTCTCCAGGGCTCACTGTCTAGCACATCTGGGCCTGACTGCCCTTTTGGGGAGCATTGTGGAATCCACCCTGAGCCATCCGTGTGAATTCCACCTCTGGAATGGACCATGCAGTGCTGATGAGGGCTACAGCCTCCCAGTGGTTAATGCAGGGTGGTCGAGTGAACCTTTCTCGGCCGTTCAGAAGCTGCTAGGGGTCTTTCAGGATGGGCTCATTATCCATTTACACAGTGCAGGCCTGTCACACACCCTGAACCGAGTGTAGTGCTGGGCACATTGCCCAGTCCCTGCCCTGGAGAAGCTTCACCTGCATGAGAGTGGGGGTGTCAGTGCTGGGCCTGGGTCTCCAAAGTTCAGGAGAGGGGTGAGAGCGACTGGGGACTGGGACATCCCCAGTGCGTCAGTACAGGAAGGCTTCCTGGAGGAGGAGGAGGAGGAAGTGGCATCACTCTGTATGGTTAGTTATATACTGTAGCGCTGGCTGTTTGTCCTCCATCACTTTCTTCTCATCACGGGAATGATGGGTTGAGTGCTGGTGGTTAGAATTTTGCATGAATGGGAGGCCGCTCTGTCTGAGAAGCATATAGATGTTTAATCAGAGCTGTGTTTCTTGCCATGCCCCTTCCAAGGGCCTTCTAACCAGCGGTGCCTTGTCGTTTTCTTGGCAGTCATCCAGTCCCTCATAGCACTGGTGAACGACCCCCAGCCTGAGCACCCGCTCCGGGCTGACCTAGCTGAAGAGTACTCTAAGGACCGTAAAAAATTCTGTAAGAACGCTGAAGAGTTTACAAAGAAATATGGGGAAAAGCGACCTGTGGACTAAAATCTGCCGCGATTGATTCCAGCAAGTGTGAGCAGAGACGCCGAGCAGTGCATTCAGACACCCCACGAAGCAGGACTCTATGGAAAATTGACATGTGCCACCGCCTGGCGTCTGCTTGTGGCAGTTACTAACTTTCTACAGTTTTCTTAATCAAAAGTGGTCTAGGTAACCTGTAAAGAAAGGATTAAAAATTTAAGATGTTCTAGTTCTGCTTTCTTTGTTTTAAAAATCACTGCTTCAGTCTACTTTAAAAGAATGGTGTTTCTTTTGCTGTCCAAATTTATCCAAAATCTTCAATTTACATTTAGCCCATAAGGTTAAAAAAAAGTTGTGGTTCCCCTCTTCCCCTGCTCTTGCAACTCCCACTTTCTTGCATTTAGTTTGTTTTTCACTCACTTCCCCAAACCCAGGCCCCGCCTCCCGCCGGGAGGGGCAGTGGAGGCCTCTTCAGCTCCTCTGCTCCCTTCCTTGGCGTGCGGCCTGGTGTGGGAGTCGGTTAAGATTCTCTTGACTCTGATTTATAATATCCTTTTAAAAAAATTAAAAAACAAGCAAACAACCATCTCCACTCCCACCCCCTCCCAAAAACAAAGCTGTGGAAAGGGAGGCCTAGCTCTGCTGTAAAACTCTGGCTAATGTTACCCCAGTAATGCTGACCAGATTGGCAGACCCTGCTGTCCGTGTCATGATGAACTCCACCTGGACCGGCCTGCTTAGGGAGAACCCCCCAGCACCAGGTCTGCGGCAGCCCCCAGGGGTATGCCAGCCAGAGCACGGTGCACTTGCGGGAGGAATTTTTCACCAGAGAGGCTCCCGAGGCCACAGGTTGCCACTCCTCCCTGCAGCTGTTCTCGAAGATGTCCAGGTCCCTGCGGACAGTGCTAAAGCCAGAGTGTCTACTTGAAATTCCACGCTCACCTGTCACCGACGTGTCCACCCGACGTAGCTCAGAGCTCACCCTCTGCATCCTCAGTGCAGCAGCCCCACCGCGGCCCTTCCTCAGCACGTTTGACCCTCTGGCAGACTCCTCTGTCACTGGCACCAGCCTGGGGTCGCCGGCGCCCCACTGGCCCTTCCTCTGGAGCATCCAGCCGGCCCAGCCCAGGAACAGGACGGCCTCCCCCTTCCTCTGGACTCATGGCCTTCGCGGAGTCAGGCTCCACGTGAAGCTCACTCAGTAATATCCTTTACATGTTTTATATTGTTTTGACTGCCTTTTTTTGTAGAAATAAAAATTGACCTTAGAATTTATCATCAGATGAACTTGTAAGGATTTGAATGTTAATGTCTTTTCAAAGCAAGTGGGACTGTCCCTGAAGTAGTAGAATCCTTGTCACTGACACCCAGGGGAAGCCAGTGGTCCAAGCACTGTGTGTTACCACCTCCACTTCTGCCACTGGTGGCTTCCCTTCTGGGCGCTCCAGGGGCTAGATCCTGTGGAGAAGATGATTTAAACTTGGCTCTCTTTTAATTTTAGTTCTATAACTTGAGGTCTTTCCAGGCTTGCAGACCTGAGGTGGCTTGTGTGCAGAGGTGGGGTGATGGTGGGTGAGGCCGCATACGTGCAGCCTGCGGCGGGTCTCATGAACGCAACTTCTTTAGTCCCAGGTACGCAAGAGGCACGTTCTGGAGCCTCCCGTGCGCCCGGGCTGGTGAGGGCGCCGGCCAGCACATCCACGTCTGTCTCTTCATTAGCAGAAAGGTGATGATGGACTTTATTTCACTCACACGCAGATTTGTAATAAAATGCCAAATTCTGTCAGAAGCTATCCAGATAAGCCACCATTTGTTCTCGTCGCTTCTCTGAATCCAGAAATATTGCCATTCCTGGGAACTGTCCCATTGCTTCGTATTTCTACCAGCGTAGCTCTGCCCGCCCATCGCCCCTTCCCTTCTCTGCTCACCACCAGGAGGACGTCCACCATGGTCGAAGCCGGCGGCCCCTCAGGGACTTGCATCCCCTGGCATCACAGCCAGGGTTCGCCCATCAGCAGGGGCCTGGCCTCTGAGAGCGGGGTGGTGGGCGGTCCCTCCCTCCGGCTGGGCTCCTGCTCCACCAGCGGGCACTCCCCGAGCCCTCAGGCAGGAGTGAAGCATGCCAGCAGGCAGCCTTGCTGCTCCGGGGCAGACAGCTGGATCCCCCAGAGCAGGGGAGGGCTGTGATCACCACACCTCCGATGGGCCCCGTGGGAATTCACGCTCCTGCCCGGTCCCCCCGCCCCTCCCCCTATGGTGGGGACTAGGCTTTCTAAGATGCTGCGATCTACTCTGCTGCCCTTAATAAAAATGCTCTCGGACACTCATCTGGTCGTGTGGGTTTCTTCCTTACTGGGGGTGGGCAGTGCCAGTGGCCTGGGGTCTTGTGCAGGTTCTTCTGGCTTCCTCCTCAGGCCTGGCCTCCAGGAGAGGTGCACAGAGGTGTTCTGGCCATGCTGAGGGAAGCAGAAAGGGCTGCAGAGACACCCTTGGGTGTCTGGGGAGGGGAGAGTGACCTCTGTATACGTGTCACCTCAGCCACATTTAACGGAGGAGCAGACTGGGGCCCTGAGGAGGGTGCTGTCTGGAAGGTCAGGGAGCTGGTGAGGGTGTGTCCGAGGGAGGGGCTGGGCCACTTCCTTGAAGAGCTCCAGCTCAAACCCACCTCCGAGTCTCCTGAGTGCAACTGCAACCCTAGTGCTGACTCAGCACCAGGCCAGCCAAGGCCCTGACACTTATTGTCAGCTGAGTCCTCTGCTTGGTGTCTGACACCAGCTGAGACCCTGACAGCTAGGCCTGCAGTCCAAGAGGGAACTTCCTGGGGCAAGTTTCTGGGGCACCAGAAAGCAAGGAGACTGGGGGCCTTCCTTGATCATCAGTGGGGACTCTGCTCGTCCTAGCCCTGTCCTAACTCTCAGGACAGACCCACCGGCACCATTACCCTGCTTTCACAGAGGAGGAAAGTGACTCGGTCAAGGGCCCCTGGCCTGTGCTCTTACAGCCTGGCTCCAGTGCCCTCGCCTCCCACGACTGGCTCCCTTTGAGCCCAGACACAGCCACAGACCCTCCCTAAAGTCTGTGAGACCCTCTCAACTCCCTCCACTCGGTGGCCACCGTCCTCTCGCCTTCCTCACTCTGTTCATTGTTCAGCTCGAGATACGCAATGACTGCATCACCTTGGCCTGGCTTCTGGCGTCCTCCTGCCCCCTGGGGCTCCTCTGGCCAGGGCCCTGGACTTCCCAGTGCCAAGTCCACAGGGGGTGGCCTCAGCCCTGCTCTCGCTGTCTTCCCTTGGCAGCATGTCTGTGCCGCACCCTGCAGGGCTGCACCTGAGCCTCAATCCTCCTGCCGGTCTGCACTGGCTCCTCCTCGCCTGCTTCCTTCATGCACGAGGGGGAACGGCACACCTGCCCCAGGAGCAGAGCTGAAGGTCAGATCTTGCACAGCACAGTGCCTGGCCCAGGCCGCACTTGGTAAACGGCTGTTACCTGGGTGCTGGCAGCCTGGTCTCCTGGGGGTGTTGTGCGGGCTGTCACCAGAGTGGGAGTCTCCTCAACATCACAGAGGCTTTGTCCCCATGCTTTGCTGTGTATTCCCACCCCCCACTGCAGCCCGGTCACATGACTGTCCCTGTGTGTGTACCAGACCGTGAGCTCCTTGCAGGCTGTGTCCCAGCTCCCAGCCCCAGCCTGGCATGGAGCAGATCCTCCGTGCCTGATGAATTGGTGGCTAACAGTAAACCCTGAGCCTGGGCCGTTTTGGGCACAGCAGGTTTTATGTGAAAAATACCCCATCTCCCTGGTGGGATGCCAGTGACCAGCCTCGAAATGGGCCCTCTGCCTTCTTGTCCCCTTCTCTCTGTTCTTCAGTGCCCATGGCCTAGGGCTGGTCTGGGCCCTCATCTCTGCTGCTCCCTCTCTGGCTCCCTGGGTGACAGTGGCCACTCCCACAGCTTCCTCCAACATCTGTGCAGACCCCCCAGTCTCTCCCTTGTCACCCACACCTCTCTCCTGGGCCCCAGAGTCATACACCCAGCTGTCTCCTCTCAGAACAACAGACCCGCCTCGAGGGAGGTGCCTCTGTGCTTGCTGCCCAGCTCCAGCCAGCAGCTTGTGGGAGCACGGCCAGACTCCAGCGGGCCGGGGCGAGGAGGCCAGGGCCACACTCACAGCCATTCCAGTTCACAGCCCTGGACGAAATGGGGGAGGAAAGGGCCTGCGGCTGGAGAAGTCAAGGTCAGAGGAAGGGTAGGGGTAGAGGATGGAGCCAGAAAGAGGGGGCTGAAGCCACCAGTCAAGGGGATGGGGCCCTACCCTCACCCCTTTAGAAAGTGCAGAGCTCTTTTGGCCCTGGTTCCACGCTTGGTACAGACTAAGGCCCAGTGCATGTTGAGTAAATGAACAGGCAGCTTCACAGCTCTGCTCCCCCACTCCCATCTCTAGGTCTGCAAGATGGGGGCACCGGTGCCTGCACACAGGCATGATGATGTGAGATTACATGAGGCAAGAAGGACCACATGGGCTTCCATCTGCTCCCGGCATCGCCTTGATCCAGGCCACAGGAGCCCCGGTCACAGGGCATCTACACATCACCAGGGGTGCCATTTCCGTAGAAGACCATCCCTCCTGGAAAAACGTAAACACACTCCTGCAAGTTTTCAGGACCTCCTCAGACCCATCCCCTAGGATGGCAAAGGGCTGCTTACTTCGAACAGGTGATGTCTTTAAAGTCAAAACTGAGATTATAATATGCCTCCCAAAAAGTAGCCTAGTGAGACATTCTTCCAACCCCTCACTCCCCTCCTCCTACCCACCCCCACCAAAAGAAAAGAATGAAGAGAGCCTAAGCATGAGCAGCGCCAAAGGTGGAGGCACTGCAGATCTTTTCTGGAACAGTGACCTCGGTGGGCCCCGAAGGAGTTTCGTGTCCTTCTTGTGTCTGGGAAGGTTTCCTGGGCACAGTCTATAAACGCCCAAGTTTACAGGACACGTTACTTTATTAATAACAGCCATCTCTGCCCCATGCACCCAAACAAGGAAGATGCTTACACGGCACTGTGACACCCCCCCCCCGACCCAATGCTTGGCAGGCCCCAGGCCCAGAGGTCACGGCTGCCACCTGCAGTCAGAGGGCTTGCAGAAACTCTGCCGCCACTCTGAACCATGAGGACCTGGGCACAGAGGTGGCAGCATCCAGCCCAGGAAGTCACAGCCTGCTCTGGGACCCAGTTCCCTTCCTGGGCACCAAGGGACGTTAATGCTTGGCTGTCTGCCAGGGTCACAGTGGGGAGGGCTCCAGAAAGGTTTCCAGAGTGGCTTCGCTGGGGGTCCCCTCTCCGGGCCTCTTGGAGTCTAGCTCGTGGAGGGCGCAGAGCTGCACGCCGTCCTGGGCAAGCTGAGCCCACAGCACCGGTGCCGTGAGGACACGCAGCTCGTGTAGGCGCTCCCAGGAGCAGGAAAAGGCATCAGGACCCTCACCGCTGCCCCCAGCCGGAGGCACACTCGGATAGCCGGGGTGTGCCATCAGCTCGGCTGTCACTGCGCGTCCAGTGGGTATACCCTCCAGGGCCCTAGCCAGTGCCCCTGACACGTGGTGAGTGGACATGTGCCGGCCACAGGTGCTCAGGCCCACGAAGACATCGGTCCACCTGTAGATACCGGGGCATCAGCGGCACGACTGCAGGGCCGCAATGGGCAGGGGTAGGCCGGGGGTGGGACGGATCTGGGGTGGGGACAACACTGGTCGAAGATGAGAAACGGACACAGCTGCCCAAGGTGAGCGGCCAGCTGGACACACTGGGACTTGGGCCCGGCAGGGGGCAGGGGGCCTTACCGTAGGCCGTGGCGGGCAAAGGGGCCCATGGCGGCGCGGGCGTCTTGCTCCACGGAGCAGGCGAAGGCGCGCGCTGGGGCCTCGAGCCACGTGCAGCCGCCCACCCCGCGCTCCATCGGCAGCCTAGTGAAGCGCACCCCGCAGGCCTGCAGCGCCTCGGCGAACACCTGGCACACTCCTGCGGGCGGGGCAGAGTCAGGGAGAGGCACGTGCAGCAACCCCCCACCCTGGCCTGGGAGCACCAACCCACGCACCTGGGAGCACGTGCACGTGCTGGTGCCCGTCCACGTGAGTAGGGTCCCTGCCCAGTAATTCCCGGAAACGGCTCAACTGGGCCTCCAGCTCTCCTCGAACCTGGAGTAAGAAGGTGATCGGTACATTGAACGTCCGGAAGCAGCTACCCAGGAGGACGCCGTCCATGTGGTCCCCTGTGATCGCCCCTGTGTTTGAACCAGGAAGGCATCCAGAGCCCAATTCTGCGCACGGTACCCTCGGGGCGGAGCTTTGGGGGAGTCACCAAGAGCATCTTCCTGAAGCCGCACCTCCGCACCTGGGGCAAGACCACCTCTCCGGCCGCCACCGCCTCCCGGAATCCCATCTTGCCGAGGAAGAAGCCTTCGGGGCCGAGCAGCGACGAGGCGCCGTGGCGGGCCGGGCCCACGGGGCGGCCCTCGGATAGGTTGGCGTGGAGGCCCGTGGGGATTCGGTGCCTGCGGGCGGAGCGCGAGCGGGAGCATCGGAGGCACGGGGCGGCGGCCCCCAAGCCCGCCCGAACCCTGCAGGGGGCCGCTGCTCACCTGCGGGCCAGCTCAGCCGCGCTCTCGGCGGCCGCGCCGTTGACCAGCAGGGACACGCTGGTCACAGCCCCCGCCAGGAAGGCTTCTACGATGCCCTCGTCGCGCCGCGGGCAGTAACCAAAGTCATCTGCCGTGACCACCAGCCGCACACGGGGCCGGGCCATGGTCCCTCCACCAGCTGTTCGGGACCGTGGGTCTAGGACCGGACAGTCCAGGCCCCGCCCCAGACGCGGCCCGAGGCCCCGCCCCGACGTACGCGCCTGGCGCGCCCGCGCTTTGGCCTTTGTTCTCGCCACCTGCTGGTTCCGGGGATCCCTGCAACCGCCAGCCACCCAAAGTGCCCCGCCCCACCCGGACCGCGGTCCGGTTTATGGCAACGCGAAACTGGCAGTGACTGCAGAAATGTTTAATATGAAAAACGGAAAAATCAAACCTGAAGAAAAAAATCTCTTACCCTCCCCCAAGATCACCACCGTTCACTTTCCGGGTACTGTCTCCCGATATTTTCTCTAAGCAAATAAATACACCCAAGTTTTCTGCTCCTTCACAAAATTTTTGGGTTGTTTTGAGAAGACAATGATCACATCAGTGTTATCTCATTCTTGTAGTGTTTCATTTTTTTGATAGTGACTGAACTTTTTCATGTTTTTATTAGTTATTTGTATTTCTTCTTTTTCAAATTGCCTATTTGTCTTTTGCTGATTTTCTAAGATGAGGCTTTTTCTTGATTTGTAAAAGCTCTGAACAATAAGAACATGAAAGAAAGAATGTACACCAATGGCTTTGTTTCAGAAAGCATGAGTCCCAGCTTCCATCTCTTGAGCTCTGTGCCAGGCTACAACTTTTACACTCATGACCTCTTTTTTTCCTCTGTGATCTAGAAAAGCTTTCCTTACCAATGACTTTACAAATAATCACCATGGTTGACAGCCAGGGTTTTCACTGTGATGTGGCTGTCTTGATTTTCCCAGTGGAAAGTGCAGTATTTGTATCCAGCCTATGAGGTTGGTCATGTCATTCCTGTTTTACAGATGAGGAAACTGAGGCTGGGAGGGGTAGTGTCTTGCCCTGTGTGACTCTGTGGGGAGCAGTGGAGCTGGGACTGACCTAAGGAGCTCTGGCCTGCCTCTGGTCTGCTCTGGTCCTCTACGCCCTGCTTGCCCCCAGGTCAGGGGCCAAGAGGACAGAGCCGAACTGGAAAATAACAGATAATACCCACCTCCGTGGGGACGTTTGTAAGAATTGGAGGCCTCAAAGAGCCCTTCACCAAGTTTTTGGCATAAGGACTATTGTGTTCAATAGTGGTGATTAAAGTGTGGGATCTCAGCCACTGGGAAGCTGGTCCTGGAAAGGCCAGAGGCCCTGAGGGTCCACTATTGGAAGGAGGAAAGTCACATTTAATGAGCACCTACTGGTATTAGATCATAGGTTAGGGGTGAGCGCCGCAGTTCCTATCTCCAAGGAGCGCGATCTGACAGATAACAACACGGTGTGGCAGAGTCTGGGATGGAGTGTGCCGTAATTCTGTTGGGGGGATGGGCTCTCTGGGAAGGCTTCTCCGAGGAGGTGACACCTGGGGGTGGGGGGGTTTGCATTAGGAAGGCCTCCGGGGCAGAGAGGGAAAGGAGGGAGAGGAGGTAAAGATTTACAGGGTCTTATCAGGGTGCGGGTGTGTTGTAGGAAGATTTGATGTACTCTCCAAACCCATGTGGAAGGACGCTCAGCTCCACTTACAGAGAAGGAGCAGGTGATTAAAGAAG
This sequence comes from Balaenoptera borealis, assembly GCF_965194805.1. Lineage (NCBI taxonomy): Eukaryota > Metazoa > Chordata > Mammalia > Artiodactyla > Balaenopteridae > Balaenoptera > Balaenoptera borealis. Next base: position 65,190,647 of record NC_138875.1, read on the forward strand.
TTGAGTCACACCGGCAGGAAAGAGCAAAGCTAGGAGTTGAAGCTCATCTGTGACTTAGAGCCGGGACTCCTCCCACTGCGCTGGGGACAGACCCTGGGGTGTCCACACTGGGCGAGGGGAGGACCCTGGAAAGGAGCAGTCCACGAGCAGGAGCCCAGGACAACTCAGCGACCAAGAGGGTAGCCGAGGAAGGTGCTTGTGTCACCGGGAGAGGCCGTGGCTTTGTCCCTTAGGTTCCCCTCCAAGCCGGACCGAGCTGGTCAGCAGCAGCGGCAGCTTCCCGCTCCCTCTGCGAATGTGGGCGGGGCAAAAGCGGCAAGGTGGGGGAGGAGCCGCGTGGGCCCCGCCCCAACTATTGTGCCGCGGGAGCGGGCGGCGAACGGCGCGGCGCGAGCCAATCAGCACGCGGCATGCAAATGAGCAGGCCCGCCGGCGGCCCCGAGCGGCGCGGACGCCAGGATCCCAGCGCGGGCTGCACCGGAGCGTGTGCCCAGCGGGCGCGGACTTGGTGAGCGGGTCGCCGGGGCCGGGTCGCCCGGGACCGGGGCACCAGGGCCAGGAGGACGGAGGGCGGACGCACTGGGCCCAGAGATGGACGGAGACTGAATGCGCACTCCCTCGGGGGCCCCAGCCCCGACTTCTCTGGACACGGACGGTGCTGAGACGCCCACGGGGCTCCGAGCAGAGGACCTTCCGGACATGTGAAGGATGTGGGGTGCGGGGAGCCAGAGACCAGCGGCCCACGGACGGAGGGAGACGCAGACCCACGGAGGGCTGGGGGCACCCTCACACCATCTCCCTGCCCGGTGCAGAGAGGAATCTGCGGCTGCATCGCGGAACCAACGAGAGAGGAAGAGGGCAGCGGGCCCGGCCACCTACACCATGACCAGCTGTCGCCACCATTCGGGATACTTGGCGGACGACGAGGCTGGCCACACCACCTACGTGGCCCGGGTAAGTGTGCCCAGCAGGGCCCAACTCTGAGCCTCCAACATGTTCCCCACCAGTTCTGGCACCCCAGATCACAGCCCCCTTTCTCACTTCCTACTGATGTCCTCTCTGGACCTCTTAGTGACCTGTTGCCTTGACCACTCCTAGTTACCCCTGCTGGGCCCTACCTAGTCACCTCGGTCTCCGTCTCCTTCCCTGTGTCCCCCTGATCTCGGACTGGGAGGGGCATGGTGGAGTAGGACTCCAGAGTGGGAGCATAGAGTCTACTCGGGGCCTACGGCTCGAGGGGCAGAAGCAGCCATGGGGCGCACAGGGCTCAGGACCACAGGTAGTCTGTACAGACCAGCAGTGGGGACGGGGCTCAAGGGGTTTTGTGATTCATGTCCTGGGTGAGGGCAGAAGTGGGCTTTTAGACTCCCCAGCCAGGTCTTGGGTATGTGAAATGTACGTGTCAGGGAAGCTTCAGGGCAACCCTGAACAGATCCCCACTTTACAAGAGAGGAAGTCGGACCTCAAGAGGGGCCTTAGTGCCCACAGTCACATGGCCTGAAGCTGGCAGAGCCAGGGTCCAAATCCAGGGCTGCCTGGCTCCAAAACCTAGTTCCTGGGACTTCCCTGGCAGTCGAGTTGTTAAGACTCCACACTTCCACAGCAGGGGGCACGGGTTCAATCCCTGGTTGGGGAACTAAGATCCTGCATGATGCGTGGCACGGCCAAAAAAAAAAAAAAACAGTTTCTTCCACTGCCCACTTCCCACCCAGTTCCTGGTGCCCTAGGAGGACCCCAGGGGACCCCTCCCCCCATGGGGCATCACTGCCCACTGTGATATGCCTGTCTGCTCAGGTCCAGCCACCTAAGAAGTCACTGTTCCCGGAAATGGGGCAAGCCTCCAAGCTGGGCCACACACCACACCCCACTTCGATGCACGGCGCCTCAGGCAGTTCAGGGCTCCGCAGCCACTGCCGAAACCCCAAGGGCCCTCGACCCTTTAGGAGCTTCCTGGATTTCCTTGTCGAGGGTCAGGTGCTGGACAGCCTGCAGACGGTGGTGGAGGAGGCAACTGAGCGCATGGCCACCATAAAGACAGAGGCTGGGGTGCCGCTGGTGGAGGTGGAGGACCCGATGGAGGTGCCAAGGGGTGGGCGTCGGGCGCGGGCCCGGCCCATCCTCAGTACCGTGCACCAGCGCTGCACCCGGCCGAGCCTCTGCCTGGGGCGCCCCAACAATTACCCGTCCTGCTCCAGCTCCATGTCCGACTCCCACAGCAGCTTCACGGCCAACTGGCCGGGCTCCCATAGCTGGGACAGCAACCTGGGTGCCCGCAGCTTGGGTGCACTGCCACCCATGAAGGACAAACTCCTGCTGGAGACGAACCTCAAACGGCTGCTGCAGCTGGAGAACAGAAGGGTGAGGTCTGGGGCTGCAGCCCAGGTGGGGCAGGGGTGGACCCCAGCCCAGAGCCCAGGGCCAGGCCTGGCTTGGCTGCCCCTGGACGCCTCTGAGAGTCCTCCTCTCTCTGCAGAAAGGCCTGGGGCAGTCCTGCCCCCACGGGGACTCCCTGCCATGGGACTCACTGGGCAGCCAGACCAGCAGCCAGTGGAACCTAGAGCAGCCCCTGTCCTGGTTCTCAGGCCTGCTGGGCTCGAGCTCAGGCACTCCTGAAGCGTCAGAGCTGGGGCCAGCAGAGCGGGAGCTGATCTTCCTCAAGCGAGAGCTGAACAAGGAGATGAAGTCTTTGCTGAGCCAGCCAGGGTCCTTTGACCTGCCCGGCTACTGTGCACTCCGAGAGCCCCATCGGACCCTGGACTTCCTGGCTGAGCACCACCTGTTCCCCGCCCTGCAGGACGTGGTCAACCAGGCTGTGGACAAGCTCAGTGGTGCCTGCCGCCGAGACGGCTGCCCTCTCTTCCCGTCGGAATGGGAGCCCTCCCCAGAGTCCAGCTCCAAGCTGGCCACACCCATTGATGGGGAGGAGCCCTACGATTTGCTGCCCACCACAGCCTCCAGCCCCAGGATGGAGCACAGAAAGAGCATCAAGTACAGGGGACGCGGCAAGGCCAAGGAAGGTGGCTCCCCGGTGTCTAGCACCCAAGTGGCCACCAGGTTCCGGCTTGAGGTGACACTCACAGAAGAGCCCAAGGTCCCTTCACCCTACCCCAGGCAGGAGGGGCTTGACCAGGACCCCAAAGTACGGAGACTACCCATGCCCACTTCTGGGCCCCTGAGCTCCAGCCAGAGGGCCCAGCCCTGGCGGAGCCTGCACCTTACCCTGCCCGCCACCGGGATTGTGGTGAAAGTGCCCTCCCGACAGACCCATGTCACCACCCCGGTCTCAGCTCCGCTGGCCTCCTCCCTCCCGTCCTCCTCCCACCACCTCCCCAGGTTCTCACCCCACACCTCCGTGGTAAGGGGCTTCTTGCCATCTCCTGCTGTGCCATATCCGGAGGTGACCTCCTCAAGGTTGGGGCCAGGGGTCTTAGGGACGGGTTTGCAGTGGAAGGGCTCCTATCGCCACCGCTCCTAGCGGCCACTGTCACTAGCAGGTGCCCAGGGTCCAGGTCTCTTGCCCTGCCCTTGTGAAAACCGCCTGAGTAGGGGATGAGCTGATGAGGGGACCAGGAATCCTGGCCTAGCTACTACCATGAGTTGTCAAAGATGAATAAAGGCTATTTTTTATTCTGGGTATTTTTTTAACGTTTGCATGTGAATCTCAGAGGCCCTCCCATGTGTGGAGGGTCCTGTCCCTCGTGGACAGTGGCCTGAGCCCAGAGTAGGGCCCTGTGTCTGAGGTCTAGCCCCCTCTGGTCCTGCTGCCCAGGACAGGACTCTCCAGTGTGTCTGCCCCACTGAGAGGGAGTTGCTTGGGAAGGGTGCGGAGAGGACTTGGTGGCTTCACCCTGGCGGCTCCCCAGCGTGGCCCCTGACCCTGCTTTCACCCATCGAAGCCCAGGCGTACTTCCCTCCTCTGAACCCTGGCCTGGGCGAGGGTTGTGCAGGCTCCCTTTTGGCTGACACAGTGACTGATGTCACTGGCCTTGCCCCGGGCCTGACTGGTGTGGCTGGCATGACAACAGGGTGGTAAGTGGGAGGTGGGCCAGCACGCAGGACCCCAGCTCAGCTCTCCATCAGGCCAGCAGAGCAGATGTGGTGAGGCCGCACCCCGAGTAGACTGAGCGCGGCGCCGTGTGGGTGATGCGGAGGATGCTCTGGGGGGGAGGGCGCCCAGGGTGGCAGGCAGGAGTGGATGACATGTCTCCCTTTCCCTCCCTGCTGCCGCACAGAGCCCCAGTTACAAGTTCACCAAGAAGAAGACGCTGCCCTCCATCCTGTCCAAGTCCACCACCATGTCCCGCCTCTCCAACCCCTGGTACGAGGAGCTCGTTGACTACCTGAAGGGCCAGGCTGTGTCCTTGCTTGCCTGCAAGTACAGGTTTGAGAAGAACCTCACTGGGCAGCTGGGCTTCATCTCCTTCCCCATCACTGAGGCACTCCTGGACCTTTTCCTGGGCTTCAGGAAGGTGAAGGGCTCGCGCATCCGTCTGTCCTCCACGATCGACTGGAGCTGCCTGCTGCGCAGGCTGGAGGAGGCCGAGTTTAGCCAGTGGTCACCCCAGCGGGCATCCCAGCCCCCTTCCCGGCACACCTCCCAGCACAGCACCCCCCAGCGCAGCATGCGGACACCCACCGCGCCGTCCGAGCTGGCCGCCAGGACCCACAGGGTCCAGGACAAGCCCACAGGGTCCCGCCTCAACATGAGGTCCCCGGGCCCCTGGCCGCTCGCCTCACAGGAGCGCCCGGCAGCCGCGGATCAGGAGCCCACCAGACCGCCAGAGCCCAAGCTGTTCCTGTCCTCCGCCAACACCGGCGTGGCCTCCCATCAGTCCGACCAGACAGTGGACATGGAGGACCACCAGAGCATCGAGGAGGAGGAGGAGGACAAGGAGGAGGATGGAGAGGAGGAGGAAGAGGACGAGAATGACTTTGGAGATGAGGGCGAGCCCCAGAGCTCCCCGGAGCCTCAAGAGGAGGCCGTGGTCAGCACCATGGCGGCAGGCTCAGGTGTGGGCCACGGTGACTGCCCATGGGGCCCCTGAAGTGCACCGAGTGCTCCATGCCCCACTCCTCCTGCTTCTCCCGCCCCAGCGGCCACTGCCCTCGCAGCCATCCCGCCCCGAGCAGAGGTCAGAACAGCTGGTGCCCACGAAGAGCTCTGCTGAGCCTCTCAGGGGAGCCAACGGGAGAAATAAAACTTGTGTTGATGGAACACGGTTTTCCTGTCATCTCAGCCATCCTTCTGACCACCTGCCCCCGAGGAGCATCTCTGGAGAGCTAGGCCAGGCCTCCACGGCAGCTGCTGGTGCCCTGAGCCCCATGACCTCCTGGGCTCTGCTGCTGGCTCTTCTGCACTCCAGTCTGCACCTTCCTGCCTCTTCAAGCCTCTTAGGACTCATGGTCCCCACCCCACGGCCCCTGTGCATCACACTCCCACTTCCCGAGGGCTCCTCCTCTGCCAGGGCGTATCCACCCTCTCCTGATGCTCCCACCGCTACCTGTCTTCCTAATTTGTATTTCTCAGCTCGTGCTCCTGAGGTCACATAGGGGCTGCTGGTAGGTCAAGCCATGGATTGACTGACCCAGCTGGCCGTGTGACTATCCCTTCTGCAGAGGCCCTGGGCAAGGCAGCTCTCTCTCTTGAAGGGTCTGTGGGCTCGGCTGGTGCTGTGGTCAGAGGTTCTCACGTCCAGGGTTCTCCTGGAGCTTCTGGCCATCCGGTGCCCCCAGCTCCTCCCCTCTGCCTTCCTCGGGCAGCCTATTTGTTCCCCTTCAGGCATCTTCACCCAGGGAGCAGCTCCACCCCCACCCCCACCCTGCTCCTATGGCAGAGAGAAGATGCTCAGCGTCTCTGAGCAGGCCGCCATTTCGGGGAGGCTGGTGGATCTCTCATGCCTCCCCTGGAGCCCGCCAGGTGCGCGGAGGCCAGACCTGCTCGGCCCGGCCTGACCATGCTCAGTGGCCCACAGATGAGGACACAGCAACTATAGAGCTTCCTCTGGAACCAGACAGGGAGGACCCCGCGATTCGGGGAGGAGGACCTGCTCCTCTGACTGGCAGAGGGGCCAGGGCCCTGGGTGGGGAGTCAGGGACCCATTTTTCCACAGAGCTCTTGTGACAAGGATCCTTCAGAGCACATGCTCGGTGCTAATGCCTATCCCCCGAGGCCACCACTGCCACCACTGCCGCCATGTCGGACCACAACAGCCGCTTTGTACATTACTGCCATATCACTTGGCTACAGTTGATTGGCCCTACTGGTGCATCCAATACCCGCTGGCTTCCAGGTCCTGCTGCCCAGTCCTCAAGGGAGAAGAGTGTATGTCCCCACCCCAGCCTCAGAGGCACACATCTAGGTCCTGGGGTGGGAGCAGCCCCTTTGGGCACCACTGGCACATGATGCTAGAGACAGCTCCCCTTAGCTCCTGTTTCAGGCACCATGTTGTTGCCATGTAACAAACCAAAATTTAAGTGGCTTCAGACAAAATCATCATTTGTAATGATCCTGAGGGGGTTCTACGGGCTCAGCTGGCAGTGGTGTAGCCAGAGCGGCTGGGGTGGGAGTGCTGCTTTCGGCTGGGGGCTGGGCTGAGGCTAGGACATCCCTCGTGGCCCCTCCCCTTCCATCATCTCTCTCCCCTTTGCCCCTGGCCATTCAAGGGTCTGTCTGGGCAGGGGCTGGCTTCCTAGAGGGAGGAAGCAAGAACCACCAGTGAGTGCTCTGGCAGCCTGTGCTCGGAAGTCCCCAAACAGCACTTCTGTGGCATTCTCATGGTCAAAGCCAATTATTATGCGTGACCAGATCCAAGTGGAGGGGGAAGGGACTCCACGACTTGGGAGAGGAGCAGCTTGTGCTCATAGGGGTGGGAGGCATTGTTAGCAGATGTATTTGGAGACTAACACCTCTCCATCCTCCTTGGCTGACTGCACCTTGAGCAGTGCCTGGAACTGAGTTGAGTCAATCACATCCCCTCTTGAGAATCTGAACCTGGAGACAAACTGCGGTCTCCAGGTGGAGGGCCCCGAGCCTCTGCCCATGAGGTGAGCAGGAAAAAGGAACAGCTAGGATAAGCCATGAGGCTCCAGAGACTCAGGGAGAGCCGTGTTGGCTTCCCGACTCCAGCCCTGGGGTCTCTGCTGCTCTTGGAACCCTTTCTTTGCCTGTCAGGGAGATTACTCGCTGTGTCCTTACCATTGTCTGCTCCCAGTGCAATGGGAAGCTGTTGGCAGCTTTCAGCAGGCACCTGGCATGATCCGATTTATACTTTTTTTAAAAAAGTTTTTATTGAATTTGTTACAGTATCGCTTCTGTTTTATGTTTTGGTTTTTTGGCCCCAAGGCATGTGGGATCTTAGCTCCCTGACCAGGGATCAAACCTGCACCCCCTGCATTGGAAGGCAAAGTCTTAACCACTGGACCGCCAGGGAAGTGCCTTGATTTATGCTTTTTTTTTTTTTTAAAGAATTATTTATTTATTTATTTTTGGCTGTGTTGGGTCTTCGTTTCTGTGCGAGGGCTTTCTCTAGTTGTGGCAAGCGGGAGCCACTCTTCATCGCGGTCCGCGGGCCTCTCACTATCGCGGCCTCTCTTGTTGCGGAGCACAGGCTCCAGACGCGCAGGCTCAGTAGTTGTGGCTCACGGGCCTAGTTGCTCCGCGGCATGTGGGATCTTCCCAGACCAGGGCTCGAACCCGTGTCCCCTGCATTGGCAGGCAGATTCTCAACCACTGCGCCACCAAGGAAGCCCTTGATTTATGCTTTTTAAGACAGAAATCACTTTCCTGGGTGGAGAATGTCTTGGAAGGGCCCGAGTAGCAGGGAAATCTTCTAGGAGGGGTGGTAGATATCTGAAGGGGAGATGGAGTGGCTTGGATTAGGGTGGTGACGGGGAATGCAGGAGAGATGCCTTCCAATCTGTTTTGGAGTCAGAGCCATCAAGACATGCTGGGGTAGATGTGAGGAGTGTGGTAAAGAGAGGAATCAAAGATGAATCCCAGGTTTGGGGCTTGAACAACTTGTAAATGGAGGTGCCATTCCCGAGACTTGGAAGCCTGGGGGAGGAGCAGTGTGAGGGAGACCGGGGAGTCCTGCTTGGGGCATATTAGGTTCGAGATGCTTGTTGGTGTGTCTGAGAAGACACACCCAGATTGTACTCTAGCCCCTCTGCCCTGGGTCAGCGGCCCCTCAAGGGCGCGGTCTACCAAATCCAGGGCAGACCATAAGCATTTTTTAAAAAGACACACATTTATTTATTTTTGGCTGCGTTAGGTCTTCATTGCTGCATGTGGGCTTTCTCTAGTTGCGTCGAGCGGGGGCTACTCTTCGTTGCGGTGCACGGGCTTCTCATTGTGGTGGCTTCTCTTGTTGCAGAGCATGGGCTCTAGGTGCATGGTCTTCAGTAGTTGTGGCATGTGGGCTCAGTAATTGTGGCTCGCGGGCTCTAGAGCGCAGGCTCAGCAGTTGTGGTGCACTGGACTTACTTAGTTGCTCCTCAGCATGTGGGATCTTCCCGGACCAGGGCTTGAACCCGTGTCCCCTGCGTTGGCAGGCGGATTCTTAACCACTGCGCCACCAGGGAAGTTACCGTAAGCATTTTAGACATTCTAAGCACTGAAAAGATCAAGACACCTTGACCCATATAGAATTCAAAATAAAGACAATGATAAACATGAAAACCAGGACTTCCCTGACTGTCCAGTGGTTAAGACTCTGTGCTTCCACTGCAGGGGGCCCGGGTTCTATCCCTGGTCGGGGAACTAAGATCCCACAAGCCCCATGGCCCCAGGGGTGGGGGTAGGGAGACATGAAAACCAAAAAATAACCCATTGCTGTAATTAAAATGGCTCTACCCTGGATTTTCTGAATGCAAAATTCTGGATGATTTAATTAAACACAAACTTTTCTCCCTGCTTTGCTGGTGCACCAAGTGCACGGGTGGTCAGCCTATTGAGTAACATATCCCAGAGCCGGTTCCTGGGCTGGGCTGAATTGATGGGCTTGGAGTGAATTCAATGTAAGAATGTTCCACGAATGAATAAATAAACAGTGGTTTAAGTTTCCCCCCTTATACCGACTGAGCTGACAACCCTCTGAGAAGGCAGTGAGTCCCAAGCCTGGGACACACAGTCACCCAGGCTTGGTTCCCAGTCGCTTGGTCTCCCAGGGCTCCAGGTTCCCAAGACAGCTCAGGGGCTTTCTGGTGACCACCTGCCACTACCCTCTACATCACAGCTCCCTGGTGCCCTCTGCTGCCCAGTGGCCTAGGGACCATGAGAAGCCCTGGAAGGGGTCAATGAGTGGCTCAGGGAATTCAGAAACCCCAGGGTCCAGGGACTGAGGTGACTCAATGTCAGAGAGTGGGCAATGACCGAGCTACTAGGGGATTAGTTAATCCCGGGGTCCGGGGACTGAAGGACCAAGTGACTGAGTATCTGAGATGCGTCCACTTGTGAGCACATAATCTAGGGGTCGAGGGAGAGACCATGATTGAGGGCTCGGGGGTCTAGAATCAAGGGGCTTCGTGAACTGGCGAACCGAGTGTCCGGGGACCTGGCGGGCGCTGGAGGGGCGCCCTCGGCTCTGTCCGCATTCTCTCCGCTCGACGCTACCCCGGCCTTTCCTTGCTACTCATTAGTGAGTCCTCGGAAGCGTGGACCAATCAAAATCCTCCTCGTGTCTCCAGTCCCCTCCCAGCCGCCGCTTTGGAAAACTGTGGGCGGGTCCTTTCCACGCGGACCCAATGGAAGTGCAGGCGGAGCGCCGTGCGGGCTGGCGATTGGCTGCCGTGGCGGGCCCTGTCAGAGCCGGATTGGCCGGCAGCGGAGACGGAAGCGACCAGGGTCCGAGTTGCCGGAGCCCGGCCGGGGCGATGTGGAGCACGGGCAGCGGCCGAGCTGCCGGCCCGGCGCTGCTGGGGCTGCTGCTGGCGATCTCGGTCCCGGGCAGCTGTGCCGTCAAGACCGGCGCGGGGCTCGTGACCTGCGGGTCGGTGCTGAAGCTGCTTAACACGCAGCACCGGGTGCGGCTGCACTCGCACGACATCAAATACGGATCCGGTGCGCGGGCCGGGGCTGGGGTCTGACGGCGGGGTTCTGCGGGCTGGGAGTCATCAGGGGCTGGAGTAGTTGGGGGCCGAGGGGCACAAGCCGGCGGTTCGAGGGGGTCTTCGGGATGCCGTTCGGAGCTGCGGGCCAAGGGACTTGGAGTGCGGCCGGAGGCGGGCGGGGGCTGGGGGAGCCGTTGGATCCCAGGGTTGAGGTTGTCCGGGAAAGCTGATGGTGTCCGGGTCGAGGGTCGGAGTTCCCGCATTGACAGCGACCCCGGGGGTTGGATGTCGCCCCCCAGGCAGCGGCCAGCAGTCGGTGACCGGCGTGGAGGCGTCTGACGACGCCAACAGCTACTGGCGGATCCGCGGCGGCTCGGAGGGCGGGTGTCCGCGCGGGTCCCCCGTGCGCTGCGGGCAGGCTGTGCGGCTGACGCACGTGCCCACCGGTAAGAACCTGCACACGCACCACTTCCCGTCGCCGCTGTCCCACAACCAGGTGAGCCCCTGGCGTGTGTGCGAGGGGCCCGGCATCTGCTCGGAGCCCCAGCTTCCTGGGTGAAACGGGAATTTCAAGTCAGAAGTGTTTGCCGAGCGCCCCCTCTGGGGATACAGAGGTGACTACGCCAGGGTCCTGCCCCCTGGAGCCCTTAGCCCAGCGGGGACACAGACAGGAAGAGCTGTCCGTCTGGATAGCTCCACTCCTGGGGGCGAGTTGGACACAGGAGGGGGATCCGCATGACCGTTGGGGTGGGGAATGGGAACCCCGCGGGGAGGAGGAATTGGGGCTGGGCCTGGAAGGATGAGTAGGAGTCCGCCAGGCCGCAGAGAGGAGAAGGGTGTCTTTCCAGGCCTGGGGAAGAGCCTGTGAGTGGAGTTCATTGAAACTGGGTGGGAGGTGGTACTGGAACAGAGGGTGCTTTGGGGAGGTTATCAGAAGGAAAGGATGAGATAATAGAACCTTGGCTGTCAGCCTGAAGGGTGGACTTGATGCTGAGTGAGGGTCAGAGGGGTTAGGACAGGAGAAACCCAGAGGAGGAAGGAGGGGGATGTCTTGGTTCTGTGGGGGCCACTGGTCACCGTCCAGGCAGATGAGGTGGGGTGTGCATGTGTTTGAAGAGCTGGTGTTGGGGGGCCCTTCTGTATGCTGGGGGTGGGGGTGGTGGTGTCCCAGTTTGCAGCTGTGGAAGCTGAGGCTCAGAGAGGTGCAGGGAAGGACCTGGGTGTGAGTGCATCTGCCAGGCAAGTGCCCATGGGGGACTCAGTGTGCACTTTGTCATGCGTGACCACTGTCCTCCCACACCACCCCCGCCCCAACAGGAGGTGAGCGCCTTTGGGGAGGACGGCGAGGGTGATGACCTGGACCTGTGGATGGTGCGCTGCTCGGGGCAGCACTGGGAGCGGGAGGCCGCTGTGCGCTTCCAGCACGTGGGCACTTCCGTGTTCCTGTCGGTCACCGGCGAGCAGTACGGGAGCCCCATCCGGGGGCAGCTCGAGGTGCATGGCATGCCCAGCGCCAACACCCACAATAGGTGGAAGGCCATGGAAGGCATCTTCATCAAGCCCAGCGTGGAGGCCTCTGCAGGCCACGATGAACTCTGAGTGCCGTGGACCTGCAGGTGGAGGGCAGAAGGGTGGGTCATATGCAGGGCCACTCTTGGGGGAGACTTTGAGTTTGTAGGGGTTCTCAAGTGCCTTTATGATTAAAGAATATTGGCCTGTGGTTGCATTTTGCTGTGAGCCTGAGGGCGACCAGGAGCTGCCAGCTGGTCCAGTTCAGCATCTCTTCCTCAGTGCAAATCCTCTGTCCCACAGCTGGCAGCTGAACCCGTCCAAACCTCTCTGATGCTCTTCCGTGCACTCCCAACACTGCCCAGGGCCATCACAGCTCCCTCTCCACCCTCAGATGGTCCAATGGCCCCAGTGACCCCAGTTCCCCAGCCCCTGAGCTTCATGAACCTTCCTGATGAGGGCTGGGGCCTCAGCGAGGTAGCAGGAGCCCCACTCCCTACCAGCTGGGATGGGCACAAGTTCTCCAGCCCCTCATCCCTTGAGGTGCGCCCCCTCCTTCTGGCACCCCTCCCCTGGCAGTTGTGACAGTCTGGACACTTGCCTTTGACCAAGCACTGGGTCAGGACTCTGCTCATCTGCTGGAAATTTGCATCACAGGATCCCTCTCAGTGCAGATGGCACCCCACACACCCAGCCGGCCCAGACGTGTGGCATCTCAGGCCCCACTATAACCTTCCAAAGTCCAGAGGCCCTAACAAAACTTCAAAAGATATTGCAAGGGAAGATAACCACAGAGAACTGCCAGCTGCAGACATCTGAGAAGGCTTCCTGGAAGAAGAGGCACAATTTAAGCCGGTAAAGCATTGCAATTTAAAGAAAGGAGCAATAAATAGGCGGGCCCTGATAAAGGAAGGTAATAGCTATTTTGCTGGTGCGTGGGTGACCTCTAGAGGTTATGGCAGAGATTACAGTCAGAGAGGCTTGGGGAGCTGCCACTTTCCTGCAGGAGAATAAAAGAGCCGAAGGAGAGGCTGGGGGTGGCAACTGGTTGGAAGGGTCTTGGAGGCGGGTGAGCAGAGCACCTTACTTCTGAGAAATCAATTGACCTTAGGGGGTGGAAGAAAAGCTCTAGCCAATTGTGAGACCTGAGGGGAGGAGGGTCATAATTAGGCCCTTTACGCCCCTGCCCCCTCCCCCATGAGGTCCTGCTCTGCTCAAACCTCTTGAGCATCGTCTACAAGTCTCCACTTCTCTCCCATCACTCACCTGACCTGAGACAGGAGTGCAAGCAGGTGGTTGGGAAGTGATCCCAGAAAACACTGGGGCAGAGGAGTGGGGCCCAGAGGAGCAGGCATGGCAGCTGGTGAAGGTTGAATTACTGAGCAAGTCACCCCTGTGGGCAACTAGGGCTTCATCCCACTGGGGAGCGCTGGGCCCCCATGTAGAACATGCATCAGAGTTGTCCCAACCAAGGGGCAAGAAAGTGGGGGTACTTATCCAACCAGCATATCTTCTCTCATTGGCTGAGGGCTGCTGGGCAGGTGGAAGGATTACTCTGCAGCACTTCCCACTTGCCCTGTATTCTACAGCCTGAATGAAGCCCTCAGGCAGAGCCGCAGGTGCCAGCAAGGAACATCCTTTAGGTAGAGGTGAGTGCCAAGGGGGTGTAGGCGGGGCACCAAAAGTGTGGTGCACACTGCAAATCTAAGGGGCACTCCTCTGGTCCACCCCTGGCCCCTCTGGGCTGTAAGAGCCCACTTCTGCCTCTGTTACCTCCCTACCACCACACATACAAAAGTGAGGAGTGTTAATTAAGAGCAGACTCCGACAGTACACAGCATGTAAGAATCCTTGGGAAATCAAGGCCAAAGCTGTGGGAGCAGGTGAGAGGGCTGCAGGCAGAATGCAGTACAAGACCAAAAATTAAAACCGCAGCAGCAGCCGAGCTCTCATTTATTGAAAACTAAGTGCCAGGCACTGGGCCAACGATTTACAGAGCATCTCATTTGCTCCTGGCAACAACCCTATGAAGCATAGCACATTCAATTGTCATCTTAATTTTGCAGAGGAGGCAACCGAGGTTGCTAAAGATTCAAACCCAGCTCTGCCTGCCTCCAAAACATTTGCTCTCAGCCACTGGACTGAGAGAATAAAAGAGGAGGGGGCCCAGATGCACAGTAGCCTAAGCACCACCCGCTCCGACACACACTGCAGCTCTATGAGGGCCAGGCGGGCGGTGTACATCCTTCCGGGTCATCAGCCCTGCGGAAGCATTTAATGAATGCTTATCCTCAGTCACGCAGGGACCCAAGCGACGCCCCCTTCCCCCTGCCTCCCACAGATCCACAAGCCTCCAGGGGCTCCAAGACCGGGTCCCGCAGCCCAGGCCCACCCTTGGGCTTCAGACAAATCTCATTTGGGTCAAGTCGGGCGATGCGGTGGGGTTGGGTGGGGAGGTGGCTACCCCAGCCAGGAAGCCCACCGCAGCCGAACATGCCATCCGAGAGGCACAGGGAGCAATTTCAGTTTGCAAAACGGGGCAGCCTGTGGCCCGGCTGGTGCAGGCTTGACCGCGGGTCCGGACATTTTCCTCCGGTCGTAGCCCCCTCCCCAGAGGGCTTGGCCGCGCGGCCGGCGCCCCCCACTGGGCTTCCAAGAGCGCACGCCCGCGCGGCGAGAAAACTCACCGAGACTAGAGCTGCGAAAAGGCGGGCAAAGTTCCCTTTGATAAGTTATGAATGGGGAGAAAGTGTTTGTAGAACTCATTGTTAAAACCGCGGAGCCTCAGCCTCTGCCCGCTCCGGGCCAATCCGGGCCCGCAGGCTATTTTGAAATCTCTCCGGCCTCAGCCAATGGGCGTGCAGAAGGCGAAGCCCCCGCCGGTGCCGGCCAATGAGCGCGGCGCTATGCTAAGGAGCCGGGGGCTGGGCCGCCGCCTGTCAGCGAGTTAAAGATGGAGCCGGCGGCGGGAGGGCGCCACGAGGTGCGGGGTGGTCCTGGGGGGCAGCGCGGGCTGACGGCCGCCGGGACCTCTCCCCGCAACCTCCCGAGTCCTGGCCCGGCCCGGGGCGGGAAGGGCGTCCCGCCGCGTGAGTAGCTGGGTCTGAGGTGGGGGCGCGGGAAGGGCGGCCCTACCCGGCGGGCGGTGTGGAGGGGCGCAGCCCAGACCCCGGGCGCCCCCTCCGGGCAGGGGACCCCAGAGGGGCGGGAAGCTCCCCATTCCTCTTCTCCGCTCTGGGCTGCCGGGCAGGGAATCTGTTGGGACAGAATGCGGAGCCCAACTTGGGGGCTAGGAGCCAGGGGCCAAGGATGGGGGCCTGAGCCGGCAGGGGCGCGTCGGCCCGGAGTGGGACCACCCTTCTTCTCCCGGAGCCTCAGGCCGCGGGAGGGCGCAGGGTCGTCGGGCTATATCCACTCCCGCCGCAGGCGCGAGTGGGTTTCGGACCGCGGTGGAGCGCGGGCCCCTTTCCTTTGTGTGTGCGCCCTTTCCCGGGCGCGCTCCCGCTCAGGGTGTGGAGCTGCCCCTCAGTCTGGGGTCGCAACCCCACGGCAATCTGGAGGGTGCTGGGGAGGGTCCGGCCCCTCTGGGGTCTTGAGGACTCCG
The DNA here is from genome assembly GCF_965194805.1 of Balaenoptera borealis. Lineage (NCBI taxonomy): Eukaryota > Metazoa > Chordata > Mammalia > Artiodactyla > Balaenopteridae > Balaenoptera > Balaenoptera borealis. The sequence goes on from NC_138875.1 coordinate 65,205,807, forward strand.
AGGACCGCAGCCCCGCTGAAATCCCCTCCCCGCCCTGCTGTCTAGGAATGGGCCCCTAGCCCCACCCACCCACGGTTGAGCTTCCCGCTCTGCGTGTATTGGGGGTGGTGGGGCTCCCTCCTGCTGGCCGCAGGTGCTCTGACGAGGTTGCACTACTGTGCTTTGAGGAGCAGTGCAATGATATTGTCAAAGCATCTGGGACCAGCCTTGGGGACCCCTTCCCCGACACTGCCACTTTCCCTCCCCAGGCCTGGCCCCTGGACCTGCAGGCCCTCCCCTCCCCCTTGCCCAGCTCCGGTCCCTTCTCCATGGAAACTTGAGATCCTGGCCAGGCCTGGGCCTCTGGGGTCAGAGGGCACCCTTTCCTCAGGCAGAGGCCCTGCCCCAGGCCCCAGTGGGCCTGCATTCCAGGTTTCAGATCCCCACCTACCACTGGGAGAGGCACTGGCAGGCCTGCCTGACACTCTTTCCCTGTTGCACTACTGTGGGCCACTGGGAAGCAGTGCAATGATGAAAGGGCATCAGTCAGGCCCAGCCCACCACCCACAGTGCCTGGGGGGTGGGGGGGAGTCTTGCTGCCTCACTCCACTAACCAGCAGTAAGGCGCAGGTGCAGAGCTGGTCTGGACTCTCCATCGGAGGATCAGGTGAGGGCAGAGCTGGGGGCTCCTCCGCCAACCTGTCCATCTGGGTCATGGCTGGACGGGGGGAAGGGGCAGAGGCCTCAGAAAAGCTATGGTTTGAAGAGGATCTTTACAATCAGCTCCCAGGTAAGCCGGAGGGCTCGAGGTTTGGTCAGGGCCCTGTGGAGGAAGAGGCCCATTGCTTTGCACAGAGGGTCTGCCCGGGCCTGGCTCAGAGCCAGCTCAACAACCTTGACTACGTGGAGGTGCCCTGGGCCCAGCCCTCCTGGAAGGCCTGGGGAGGGCCAAGCTCTGGAGAGAATGTTCTCCTGGGTTCTCAGCAGGAGCAGCACTAGCTGGGCGGACAGTGGACTCGGGATACAAAGCCTGCAGCTCACGCCCTCCAACCATGCCCACTTGTTCTCTTACAGGGACATGTGCTGCCCTGAGCCTGCAGGAGAGACTGTGAGGTGCCTGGCATGCCCACCCTCACAGCTGGAATCGGGGGGAGTGGAGCCCAACTGCCAAGAAGCCTGGCCCCAGGCGTGCTTGCAGGGTCACCTCCAGCATCAGGACCAGACACAAAAGATTTTGATGTGCCCAGTGACAGCCACTCAAGCCTGTCTCCTTGAGAGGAGGCCCAGGTCTCGGATGGGCATTTGGGAGTACCCCTCACCAATGGTTGAGCACAGAGGGACCCTGGCTTCACCCCCTCCCTGGGCGTAGAAGCCCTGGCATCCCGGGGAGGATGAGGGGAAATGACACATGCTCCTCTGTCTCCTAGGCCTGACCCCTTGGGGTTCCTCCATCCCAAGGTCACCTGACTTAGGCCCATGGCTGGAGGTGGCCACCTCTTGCTCTCGTGCAGATTCTGTACCCATTGGCCAAAGACCCCCATGCAGCTGTCTCCTGCCCTTGCTGGGAGAGGCTTGTGAACTCAGGGCTCTGCTCAAATGTCCCCTCCTATGGGAAGCCTTCCCTGGGCTCCAAGACATCCAATGTTCCTCCACCAGAGCATGTTAGATCACATTTTTCTCCCTGTGGCTGAAACCCTCTTTAAACGGGGAGCCCCTGAAGGCAGGGAGCATGTAGTTTTTTCTTTCTTGGCAGTGCCTGGCACAATACACTTTAAAAATCCAAATAAACAAAAAAAGTGTAAAGTATTATAAGCATAACATGATGGGGGTGTTAATCAGGGGTCTGCCTGACCTCCCAGAGGATGCTTGTCCTGTTTTTAAAAAGGTACCTACTATGTATTTTAAAGTCAAATCTGATTTTGTAAGTCATATGGGCCCCGCCTCACATCGGGGGCCACCTGCCCGGGGCAGGTGGCAGAATGGTGGCAGAGATTTGGATGCAGGTGTTTCTGAGTCTGCCTGCACCTGTAGGCGAGATGCACAGGCCAGACCTTCTCCCTCCTTGGTTGTGTCCATCTTGATCTGTGACATCAAAGCAAGAGGAAGTGAATGCCACCTCCTGTGTTGGGGAGAGCTGGGGCTGGCCGTTTGGTGGTAGGAGGTGAAAAAATCTCAGGTGCACTCCATGGGTCACAGGGCTGATGGAGGTGGGGGAGGGTTAGGAGGGGACCTGAACTAAGCAGTCCAGGGTGCACCCCCTCATCAGCGGCTGGGGTGGATGGTGGGATCGGCCACTGACCAAGTAGGAGAGGGAAAAGAGAAGCAGATTTCCGGGTGGGAGGGAAGAAGCTGCGTGCCAATCCGGATGTGCTGAGCGGGAGATGCCCAGGAAACGTCCCCCGGGGACACTTAGATGTGGGTCTGTAAGTCAAGGGACTTGGGGTTAGTTAAGTCAGTTCTGGGTTGGGACTAAGAAGTGGGTAAGATGTCCAAGAAGGTATGGTGAAGACAGGACCCTCATGAGGAGAGGAGACAGGACAGAAGCGGGAGAGGAAGTCAGAAGAGCGTGAAAAGTCCGGGGCTAGAGGAGTTGCGGGCAGAAAGAACTCCTGGGGCCTTGTCTACAGACGGTGAGGAGGAGGGGAGCAGCCAGGATGGGAGGTACTGGAGTCCGGCCGGGGGCGGGCTGAGGGCCTTAAAGAAGTGAGAATTGGCGTGGCCACGGGCGGGACCCCGGGGTATGGGCCTCCGCGAGGTGTAGCTGTGTCCCGCCGTCCACCCCGTCGAAGCGTGAGGGCGCATGCGCAGAGCGGCGGGCATTGTCACGTGTGGCCGTCTCGCGCGGATTGGCCCGCGGTCTCCTGAGACTGGCCGGGGCTGTCCGTGGGGCGGCGCGCGCGGAGGGAGCCTGTGTCGGCGCGGCGGGAGGGGGACAGCGGTGCGTCCCCGGGCCTGGCCCTCTGGGGCCGACCCCTCCTCTCCCTGACCTGGGCGGGTGGGGTGGGCGCGCCCGGACCCCGGTGGCCCCGCCTGGATGGTGACCCGAGCTCTGGCCCTCGGGGGTCTCCCTCCTCCCCTCCTGGGGCGGGTGGAGTGGACGCGTCCGGACCCCCGGGGTCCCGCCCCGACGGCCGCTCCGCCCCCAGGCAGCCGGGCAGCCGAAGCCCTCGAGAATGGAGGTTCTGGACGAGTTCGACAGCGAGTTCCCCCAGAGTGTGACCTTCTGCCAGCTCATCTCCGAGGAGGACTTCGAGAGGCAGGCGGCGACCTACACTGAGCGCGCGCTGCGCCTCCTCTTCCGCAGCCTCGACCGCAACCCGGCTCTGGCCGAGAGGGTGGTGCGCAAGGGCAAGCAGGCGGAGTGCGAGCGGCGCGGGCTCCTGTCCTTTCTCTGGGTGCGGGCCCGGGAGGGCGGGGCTCCGGGGTTCCGAGGTGGGGGCGGGGGCGCCGGTGTCCGCCCTGCTTGAGCTGCTGGGAGGGGTCTTTAAGGAGGTGGCCCCGGCCAGGCGGCTCACGCGTCCCGCTTCCTCCTCCCTGCCTCTCCCGCTGTCGTCGCAGGCCAAGGTCTTGTGTGCCGTCCAGGGGGAGCTGAACTGTTGCAACAGCATGGGCGCCCTGGAGATGCACCAGCGCCTGGAGCAGCTCAAGAGGCGCATCCACCGCGTGTACTTCTACTCCCAGCGTGAGGCTCCATTCGCGCTGGGCTTGAGCGGCCTGGCTGACCTGACTCACACCTCCCCAGTGGTCCACAGAAGGCTATCTACGCTTGGTCTGTCAATCAGGACCCGGCGAGGCCCGCACACTGTTTGGGTGGGAGGCAAATTCGTGTACACCCCGGGCCCCGCGAGAGTGGAATGAGAGGCGGCCTCATTAGTGGCCACACAGGGTGGCAGGTGGGGATTCTGGCCTGTCTTTTGAAGTTCCTTTTGACGCGGGATACCCTCAGCTTTCCCCGATGCTATGGACTAAAGAACTGTGTTGTCCTTTGGGGGACCCACTTGATGGGTTTGTATCTGTTGTCTGGGTCCGCTGATGTGTTTGCTCTTCCTCCTCTGCCAGTTTCTTGGATGGTCGTTCTAAAGCCTTGATGAGGTTTGGATTTGGTCCTTGGGAGTGTCTGTGTTCAGGGGTGGATGGTGGTGTTGGGCTTCTTTGTCTCGCCTCACATCGGGGGGCCCAGCTCACCTGGGGGAGGGGTCCCACGGCACCATTTCATCAAACAGCTGGACCCACAGCATGTGTAGCTCTTACCGCGGCCTCCCAAGATGTTGGTGTGGTGTTATTTATCCCTGTTTTACAGAAGAGGAAATGGAGGCCCGGGGAGGTTGTCCGGCATGTGTAGGCCACGCAGGTGTGGTGGAGCTGGACTGAGACTCAGGGCAGGCTTTCAGCCTCCAGCCAGTGCTCCCTGGCAGTGCTTATCTCACTCTAGGTGAGCCGTCTGAGGGGCTGCAGGAGGGGCTTGTTAACTCCTACTTTGCTGGTGGGACCTAGCTTTGAACAGTAGAAAGACCCAGACTCATCAGAACAGGAAGGAGGAGGTGCAGGCCCTAGGTTCCTCCCCGAGCCCACCCCTGCAAGACTTCCTCCCTGTGCACCCTTTGCGCACCCCCAGGATGACCCGGGGCTGCGTGTAGTCGGTGGGCTCACTCTCTGGGGACTGGACACCCCACTGTGGTGCTGGCAGACTCCGGGGCTTTGTGCCATGCCTGGGAGGGTGGGTGGCAGGCCAACCTGCTCGGGCCAAGCCCAGCCCTCCTTGGTGGTGACACTCCATCACTTCCTGTGAGATTCTGCCCTGGAAGGCAGACAGCCCGGCGTGGCTCCTGCCTGGGCCTTGTATAGTTCGAGCTTCTCGCTCCGCTCGTGAGATAGAGACAAAAGTACTGTTTCCCTGTGGGGCGGTTTTGGGGCCAGTGAGGTGGCGCATGTTCGTGCCCATCAGTAGTGGTGCCCTTTGTGGGCCTGCCTCCCTCCTTGTTGGAGGGCCTGTGTTTGGCGCCCCCCTAACCTGTTCGGGCCTTGGGGTAGGTACTCACCGACACCTTCTGTCCCAGATGCCAAGAAGAAGAGAAGCAAGCCAAAACCGAAGAAACCAGAACCCATCCTCTTACGGGACCGGTCGACCTCCCCGTGCCTGCCACCAACCCTGCTGCCACCGCCTGCCACCACCATGGCCTCCATGGTGGCCCCATCAACCCCTGTCTATACTCTTCCCAGGGTCTTTGGCCCCTTCCCTCCGCTGCCCAGCACGTCGGTCAGTGGCCCTGGGAGGGGCAGCCTCTAACCCCCCACTCAGAAGCACCCCAGTGATGCCCGGGCCCACAGCAGTGGTTCCCAGAACTTTCTCTGCAGGCAGCAGTAGATAGATGAAAGGGGGCGGCTCTGCTCACAGAGTCGGGCTGGGGGAGGCACAGGGCTCCGCCTGCCTGGCCTCCGGTGCACTTGGCGCCATCCCGGGGCTCCCAGGGGATGCCTGAAGCCTGCCTCTCCCCGTGGGTGTCATTCTCCAGGCTGCCCTCTAAGTGCCTCTGCAGTGCCCTTCCGACTCGCCTACCCTTCCTTACTCCCGCTTATCCGTCACCTGTCCCCCAGGCGGGGCTGGGATCTCCTCTGTTAGCTCCCAGCCCCCATGCTGGGCCCCATCCCCCTAACACCAAGCTCCAGGTGGCACCGAGGATGAGCCTGATGTGTTTGCTGATTGACTGGAAGGCACATTGTTCTCATAGTTCTTGGAGAACGTGTTTCTCTTCACGATGAGGATCCCACCCTTGTCCTAAAGTTTCTTTTGTTTGCTGCAGATGGAGCAATTGGAAGTTTCGAGGTCTGAAGCAAAATTGAACTGGACTGGCCTGTCATCGAACCCGAAGAGGTGGGAGGATTTATCCCGGGCCCGAGGCAAATGAGACGGGAGGGTTTGGGGGAGCCTGCTGTGTGCCAGCTGGGCTGTGATTCCCTCCCCTCTCGTAGTGGATCCATCCCGCAATCCTGAGTGGTCCTTCCCCTCCTGGTCCCGGGGAGGAGTCAGGGCTCAGAGGTCTGCCTGTGTACGGAGCTCCCGTGCCCCCCGAGGCTGGGGAGGCACCCCCCGCCCCGGAGGAGCCCAGAGCTGAGTGTGTCCCCTGCCCCGCCCCGTCTTGCAGCCGCGTAGTCGATCTGACCCCCTTGGTCCTCAATCCTGGAGGCTTCCAGTTCTCGTACTTGGCCAGGAACAATGCGCACAATCTCCACTGCCCTGGCTTCCCCTGGTAAGTGTGCCCCCGAACCATCTGGCCTCTGAGCAGCATGCATGAGGGCTGGAAGGATATTCAGTGTGATGGTTGCTCCCACTTCCAGGAGGGACCCTAATGTCATCAGGGGTGCTGGAAAGTTGCTCCCCCTTCCTAGTGTTTGTGATGGTGGGAAACCAGAAACAGACAGCCCAGAGGCCAACAGAAGGGAACGATTCAATCAGCTGTGGGCAGCCCCGTGCTTTATCTACATGCATGTTTTGCAAAGCAGGGATTTACTGAATATGGGTTTTTTATTACCGTTTTTGTCAAGTATTTCCCACGTCATTGAGTGTTTAGATTGGCTGCTTCATTGCATCAGATGACTTTTTTTTTTTAAACAGCTTTATTGAGGTATTATACACATGGTATAATTCACCCATTTAACATATACAATTCCTGGGACTTCCCTGGCAGTCCAGTGGTTAGGACTCCGTGCTTCCACTGCAGGGGGCCCAGGTTCCATCCCTGATTGGGGAACTAAGATCCCACAAGCTGCACGGTGTGGCTAAAAAAGATTAAATAAATAAATAAATAAACACACAATTCTATGGTCTTTGGTATATTCACAGTTATGAATGCATCACCACAATTAATTTTAGCACACTTTCCTCACCCCAGAAACCCATAGCCCTCACTCTTCCACTCTCCCCTCTTCAGCACTTTCTGTCTCTATAGGTTTGCTTGTTCTGGACGTTTGCTATAAATGGTATCATAAGATATGTGGTCTTTGTATGTGGCTCCTTTCAGTTGGTTAATGTTTTTGCGGTTCATCCATGTTGTAGCAGCACTCATTCTTTTTAAAATTTTCAAATATATTTTATGTTTTAGAGTAGTTTAGGGTTTACAGTAAAACTGAGCTGAAAGTACAGAGAGTTCCATATCCCTCTGCCCTCCCCCCACAGCCTCCCCCACGATCAACATCCGCCAGAGAGTGGGACCTTTAATACAAACTATGACCTACATTGACGTGTCATTATGCAAAGTCCGTGGTTCACATTAGGGTCACTCCTGGTGACGTGCATCTTATGGTTTTGGACAAATGTATAATGACACGTGTCCACTATTACAGTGTTGTACGGAATAGTTTCCCTGCCCTGAAAGTCCTCTGTGCTCTGCCTTTTCGGCCCTGCCTCTCCCTCAGCCCTAGGCAACCACTAACCTACTTTCTGTCGCTATAGGTTTGTCAGTTCTGGACATTTTATATAAATGAAACCATACCATAAATTGGTCTTTTGTGACTGGCTTTTCTCAGTTAGCATAACATTTGCAAAGTTCACCCATGTTGTAGCATGTATCAGTACTGCATTTCTTCTTCTTTTTAATTTCTTCTTTCTTTTCTAATTTAATTAATTTATTTTTGGCTGCGTTGGGTATTCGTTGCTGCACACGGGCTTTCTCTAGTTGTGGTGAGCTACTCTTCGTTGTGGTGCATGTCCTCATTGTGGTGGCTTCTCTTGTTGCAGAGCACAGGCTCTAGGCACGCAGGCTCAGTAGTTGTGGTTCGCAGGCTCTAGAGTGCAGGCTCAGTAGTTTTGGTGCATGGGCTTAGTTGCTCCGCGGCATGTGGGATCTTCCCGGACCAGGGATCGAACCCGTGTCCCCTGCATTGGCAGGCGGATTCTTAACCACTGTGCCACCAGGGAAGTCCTCGATGGTCTCCTTTTAAGCACAAAAATTAAGGCTTAGTCCTGTCGAAAGGCAATCTGTCAAAACATATCAGGAGCCATGCCAGTTCTCAAATTCTTCAGTCTAGTATTTTTCATCCTGGAACCTGGCCCCAAGGAGAGGATTGAGGGAAAGAAAAAACGATTGTGTATAAAAATGTTTATGGCAGCGTCAGTTAGAAAGAGCGAGACTGGAAACAGCTCAAATGTGCATTCACATCATTATGGAATACTATGCAGAAATTAAAATATTCAGCGTGATTACACACGAACGTGTAGACCCATGAATTGTGTCTAAGTGGAAGCAAGAGGCTCTCAGGTAGAAGGAGGCGGAGTGAAGAGGTGTGAAGGTGACTAACTGCCTTCAGTGACAGAGCAGGGGGTGGCCAGTGATGAGGTGACAAAGCCAAGCTTAGCAGTAAAGCATTGAGCACCGTCAGGGCCTCGAGAACAGCAGGGCCACAGTGGGGCCAGGTCACCACAGGTCTTTGGTATATTCACAGTTATGAACGCATCACCACAATTAATTTTAGCACACTTTCCTCACCCCAGAAAGATCTGTCGAGAGATCTTCTGGCTTTTTCTAGGCATGGTTTAATAAAGTTATGATTCAATCAGACAATGCCAATTTAAAATCTTGCCTTTGGCACTTAACATTAAAGCCCTGGGGAGCTGTCCACTTCTTGACAGCCTTTTGAGTACCAGCTTCCTTGGCCATGTGACAGACGTCCAGCATGTGCGGTACCCTCACTCAGCTTGTGTGTGTGCGTGCGTGTGTGTCTATGTATGTGGTGGGTGGGCATAAATATGTTATCTCCCACTTCCAGGAAGAAAACGGGTGAAGGTCAGCATGCCCTTCTTGCACCTGTTGCTTCTGGGGGTTTTGTTTGTTTGGTTTTGGTTTCTTGTTTGTTTGTTTGTTTTGGCCCTGCTGCACAGCATGTGGGATCTTAGTTCCCTGACCAGGGATTGAGCCTGGGCCCTTGGCAGTGAGATGCGGAGTCCTAACCACTGGACCGCCAGGGAATTCCCTGGCATCACTATCTTTATGTGCTAAGCTGTCCCTGAATCTCAGATGAATTTCCAGAAGTGAAATTACAAGGGAAAGGGTAGGAACAGTTTTCAAAAGCACTACCATTTTTCAGATGCTAAAACAGGATCTAGTTACTGTAGACAGTTTGAAAACTACCCAAAAAAGACCAATCACTCTCACTCCCAAGGTCAGAAATAACCACTGTTGGCACATATCCCTGTTTCACTGTAGGTGTTCCCCATGGACACGAGTGTATGTGCACAGGTAGTAGTTTGTTACGTAATCAGGAGCGTCCTGTGAGCAGCTTTGCAGCCAGTTCTGGAACATGTTGCTTCCCTGTCATTAAAAATACCTAGAAATTTGGGCTTCCCTGGTGGCGCAATGGTTGAGAATCTGGCTGCCAATGCAGGGGACACGGGTTCGAGCCCTGGTCTGGGAAGATCCCACATGCTGTGGAGCAACTAAGCCCGTGCGCCACAACTACTGAGCCTGCGCGTCTCTGAAGCCTGTGCTCCGCAACAAGAGAGGCCGCGATAGTGAGAGGCCCGCGCACCGCGATGAGGAGTGGCCCCCGCTTGCTGCAACTGGAGGAAGCCCTCGCACAGAAATGAGGACCCAACACAGCCAAAAAATAAATAAATTAATAAATTAATTCTTAACCAATATTTAAAAAAAAAAAAACCTAGAAATTCACCAGTAATCATAGATGCAGAATACCCACCCCACTGTGTGGATGGAGCATCATTTACTCAACTACCCTTGCTTGTTGAAATATTTCATTAATGGGGACAATTTTTAGCCTCCTGTTATGTATTGCTTTCTAAGTGAGCTGTGCTGTCTTGGCACTATCCCCCAAAATGGGTTATTTTAAATTGTTTTCTAAAAGTTTACAAAAGCACAACATACTCTATGGAAAAAAGGTCACAATATAGAAATGAATACATGAAGTATGAGTCCGAATACATTGGTTAATTTTTAAAATCAAATCAGGATCATACTGCACGTACTTCTCAGCAACTTGTTCTTTCCATTACTGTACCATTGGGGTGTCTTTACTTGCTGGGATGTACAGACCAACTTCGTTCCTTAAACAGCTGCGGAATAGTCCACTGCATGCCTGTACCATGGTTGTTTTAGCTGTTCCCTGATGGATGTTTGGATTGTCTCCAGGTTTACACAATCACAAACATTGCTGCAATGAACAGCCTTGAGCAAACATCCATGGGAGGGATTTCCAGCAGCAGGAATGTATCGAGAGCCATCCCACAGCCTGGGTTTTGTCGTGTGTTCCTCTGATGGCCCTGTGTGCCGTGTCCCCCTCATGGACCCATGTCTTGCGTGTCTCCTGAACAGGACCTCAGCCTGTAGTGGTTCTGCCAGCACCGAGGAGATGCTATCCCCATCTGTGAAGGCCTCCATCTTCACCCCGCCTGTCCTGCTCAAGTTCCAGCCTGTGCCCAGACCAAAAGATGACTCAGAGAATGACCCTGGCAGCGCAGAGTCCACGCCCCACCAGAGGGACCCATAACCTCTTCTGTACAGACCACGGCAGGAGAATGAATAAAGTTCCCCTGGTGGTGCCTTCCTCGTGCCACGCCCCCCAGGGGCTGTGCAGTCCCACAGGCTCTCTGCAGCCCCAAGAGGTGGTCAGGGTAGCGCAAGCCTGAGGCTTTTTGGCCTGAGACTGCACACAGTAGGTGGTCAGGTCAGTGAAGTCCCCTCACTTGCACCTAACCTGGGAACTCAGTCCTGTGTACTTTGAAAGAGTGATGAGTGTGGGGAGTGTGCTGCCCCTCCCTGCAGTGACTCTGTGGCCCCCACTTGACCCCACTGAGTTGCAAGACTACCAGTTTTTGCTACACCTGGCTCCTAAACACAAGGCTTATCTGGGTGCAACTTTAGAAACAGTGCTCTGTTCCCTCCTGGGAGGAACATGAGCTGGCGTGTCAGTTTCCAATTTGGCACCTCCCTAAAGAGTTTCAAAGACAGGTGACTCTGATTACCTTGCATGCTGACCTTAGAATCAAACCTGCATGTGAGACATGAGTCCTCACAAAGTGCCCAATGATGCTGGCCATTAGCAGATGTCGGTTGAGCCCTGTGGATGCCCTGCACCTTGCTTGCGACTGGAGATAATAGACCAAGCAGTTGGGGTCCTGGCCCTTAAGGAGCTTGTGTCCCATCCATGTGTGTGTGGTAAGCCAGTATATAGATAAATTAGTACAGGATTACAAATTGTGATAAGCCCTTGTGGTAGCTGAGATCGAGATGTATGGGGTGACTGGGTGGACAGTGGTACCTTGAGGAGAGTGGACACTAGGGGTAGAAGGGGGTGGAGAATTATGCTTTTACCAGACATGTTAAATTTGATTCAGTCGGTGCCCAGGTAGAGGTCAGGAGTCAGAAGTGCTGGCCATTTCGTGTTCGGAGACAAGGGATACAGGTGTTTAAAGCCATGAGCCTGGGCAAGGTCACCCAGTGCTTGAGTGTAGAGGGAGGTCCAGGGCTTGGCCGGGGCATGCACACGTGGTGGTCCAGCCGAGGGAAGGGTCGGTCAGAAGAGACCGAAGGGATCATCAGGGCTTTGGACCTTCAGGCTTCATGGCCACCGGCCCCTGGGCCGCCCAGGAGAGGGGCCTGAAGGCGGTGGGGACCAAATGGGCGGTGAGTGAGCAGACAGCGAATGTGCACGTCGCTTTGGAGGTTTCGGCCTGGCGGGGAGCGGTGATGGGGCCGAGGCTGGGGGTTCTTGGGGCTCCAGGCCTAAGACCTGAGAAACCAGGGCGGGTTTGGGCGGGGATGACGTTGAGCCGGGGCCGGCTGGGCAAGGCGGTCCAGCTAGAGGCCCCCGGGAAGACGGGGTTTCGAGGCGGAGGCAGCTCAGCCCCGACGCGGCCGAGCCAACCGCGAGCTCAGCCCAGGGACCCAGGGAGCCGCCTGCGCCGGCCGGGCATGAGCTTGAGCGCCAGGGACCACAGTTCCCGGCGTGCCCAGCGCCCGCTTCCGGGGCGGGTCGGAGAGACCCGGAAGTAGTTACGGAGCTCGGCCGAGAAGGCGCGGTGTGAGTAGTGTGCCGTTGTTTTTCCTCGCTCGCTGCTCCTGCCGCCGCCGCCATGGGGAAGCGACAGCACCAGAAGGACAAGATGTAAGTTGAACCGCCGCCGGGAGCGGGCCTGTCCGCACTCTGCGCCGCGCCGAGTCCCTCTCGACGTCGCTTCCCCGGAAGCTTCCGCCGTCCCCCGGCGGGGCGGCTCCCCGAGGCGCGGGTCTCCCCGGATCCCGTCCCCTCGGCCCCTCCGCTTGCCAGCTCTGACCCCGCCGGCTTTCCCCGGGCGCGGTTCTCGCTCCCTAGCCTGCTCACGGGCTACAGCACCTTACAATTAAAACAAACTCACCTGGCACCACCAGCTGCCACCGAGTTTCTTTGATTTTTTTTTATGACAAGAAGAGGAAGATCTCTGTCGACCGGCTGTTTTCTGCTTTCCCTTTGAAACCATTCCAGTCGGGCTCTGCCCGCTGCACTGCTCTTGTCGTGATCCTGTAACTTCCGTACGTCTCCATCCGGGGGTCAGTCAGTCCTCAGTCCTCGTTTTGTTGGGCTTCTCAACAGCGTAGGACGCGGCTGACCGCCTCTCTCCCTCTGAAGCCCTTGTACGGTGCCTGGGACACCACACTCTTTGTTTTCAGGCTACCTCAGGGGTCTTTCTTTGTTGGTCTCCTTTGCTGGATCCTCCTCCCCCCGTTCCGGACCTCCTACGTCTCCTCCCCAGGTTCCCTCTCCATTTACATCCTGCCCCGGGGGATCTCCAGTCTTGCTTAGGACACCTCCACTTGGAGATCCGATGGGCTTCTCGAATTCAGTGTGCCCCGCGGGGAAGCAACTCTTGATGTTCAGCACCTAAGCCTGTTCCTCCCCCATTTTCCCATCTCAGTGGTCACACCGCTCTCCGCTCGCTGGGGTCAGAAGCCCGGGAGTTTCCCTCAGCTCCCTCTGCCTCCTGTCCATCAGTACGTCCTGCTGGCTCTTCCACGAATTGACCGCTTCTCACTCATCCACCAGTTCTCCCACAGGTGGAGTTGATGCCAGCTCCTTCTTGGACCTTTGTAGTCGTCCTCAGATTGGTTTTCTGCTGCCTATTGCTTGACCCTCTGCACACAGCAGCCAGAGTGATGCTTTGAGGACTTATGCTGGATCAGGGTCCTTCCATCCTGCCTGAAGCAAATCCAGAGTCCTCCCACGGCCCGCGAGGCCCCTTGTGATACGACCACCACCCGCGTCTCCATCATCAGTGGCCCCGTGCCCCCATGTGCACTCTTTTTCAGTGGCTTTGCTCTTCTTTGGGAACACACTAGCTTTTCTTGCCTCAGGGCTTTTATACGTGATTAGTCGGCTTGGTCCCTCTGCCGGGAAAGCTCTCTCCCCAGGTCTTCATGTGGCCAGCTGCTTCTCATTGTTAACCTGCTATTTGGAGCAGGACCGTTTGGGTTTGCTTACGAGCTTGCGTATCCCCGTGTTCTGTTGTGTTTTTCACTATGTGCCTGACACATAGTACGTGTTAAATAAACATTTTCCGAATGAGTGAAATGATTTCGGTCATCAACTTCTTACTTCCAGAGACTTCTTTTTATAAAGGGGTGGTAATAAGATTATCTCTCTTTCCAGGTACATTACCTGTGCTGAATACACTCACTTCTATGGTGGCAAGAAACCAGGTAAGGCCTGAAATCCTTCTGTTCCTTTTGGTGTGTGGGGGGGTATAATTAAGGAATGATGTCTTCACAATGCAGTAAGTGTAAAAGTGAACAATTAATAAGAACGTGGAAACTGTAGTAGACAAATGGGCTGAGGACACAGTTCACAAAAGAGGAAATACACTAAACATAGGAGAAAATGTTTAATATTGGTGGTGATTTTTTTTAACATAGGTTACAATAATATTTTCTCTGTCAAGTTAATAAAGAATACAAAGAACGGGGACTTCCTTGGTGGCATAGTGGTTGAGAATCCGCCTGCCAGTGCAAGGGACATGGGTTTGAGCCCTGGTCCGGGAAGATCCCACATGCCGTGGAGCAACTAAGCCTGTGCACCACAACTACTGAGCCTGCGCTCTAGAGCCCAGGAGCCACAACTGCTGAGCCCCCACGTGTCACAACTGTTGAAGCCCACATGCCTAGAGCCTGTGTTCCGCAACAAAGACAAGCCACCACTATGAGAAGCTCGCTCATTGCAACGAAGAGTAGCCCCTGCTTGCTGCAACTAGAGAAAGCCCGTGTGCAGCAACAAAGACCCAACGCAGCCAAAAATACATAAATTAAAAAAACAAAAAGAAGAAGAATGCAAGGAACAATAATACCTAAAGCTATCAAGGCTGCAGTCAAAAGAGCACTGTCACAGTCACTGGTGGGAGCAAAACTGGCCCAGCCTCTTGGAAAGCAAAGCTAAGAGGGAGACCCACACAAGGGGTGTTAGTTAGGGTTGTGGCAGAAACCCACCTGCGGTATGTACTTTTTCCTCTAAGCTCTTTCTTGATGTACCCCATGTTTTGGTTCTGTCTAGAGAAAGGTTTTAGTACACAGCAATTCTTTTTTTTAAATTTATTATTTATTATTTATTTAATATTTTTATTTTTGGCTGTGTTGGGTCTTCGTTTCTGTGCGAGGGCTTTCTCCAGTTGCGGCAAGTGGGGGCCACTCTTCATCGCGGCGCGCGGGCCCCTCACTTTCGCGGCCTCTCCTGTTGCGGAGCAGAGGCTCCAGACACTCAGGCTCAGCAGTTGTGGCTCACGGGCCTAGCCGCTCTGCGGCACGCGGGATCCTCCCAGACCAGGGCTCGAACCTGTGCCCCCTGCACCAGCAGGCAGACTCTCAACCACTGCGCCACCAGGGAAGCCCCCACAGCAATTTTTGCACTGGGTAATTTACATCAGCGTTTTCTTTTGTTTCTTTTTTCTTTTTTTTTTATCTTAGCAGGTTTTACTTTATTATTTTTATCGACGTATCGTTGACCTATAACACTGAGTGACTTCCAGGTGCACAATGCAGTGGTCTGATATTTCTGTACGTTGCAAAACAAAACCCAAAATAGGTCTAGTTACCGTATGTCACCACACACAATTTATTATTATTATTTACTTATTAAAATTTATTTTATTTATTTATTTTTGATTGCGTTGGGTCTTCGTTGCTGCACGTGGGCTTTTTCTAGTTGTGGCGAGCGGGGGCTGTTCTTTGTTGCAGTGCGTGGGCTTCTCATTGCAGTGGCTTCTCTTGTTGAGGAGCACGGGCTTTAGGCGTGCAGGCTTCAGTAGTTGTGGCGCATGGGCTCAGTAGTTGTTGCTTGCGGGCTGTAGAGCGCAGGCTCAGTAGTTGTGACGCACGGGCTTAGTTGCTCCGCGGCATGTGGGATCTTCCTGGACAAGGCCTCAAACCCGTGTCCCCTGCATTGGTAGGCGGATTCTTAACCACTGAGCCACCAGGGAAGCCCCACACACAATTTTTAAGATATCATTGACTACAGTCCCCATGCTGTGCGTTTCATCCCCGTGACTTACATGCACTTTTTCTTAAAACGTAGTTGACTTGTTGGTAGAGCACATCTGTGAAATTTTTTACAGAGTAAGTTTTCTGTCCTTTATTTTCATTTTGCACAGATATCGCACAAACAGATTTTCGTCGTCTACCTTTTGACCACTGCAGGTAAGAGTTTGGAGAGTTTAACCTTTCCCTCATGATTGTTCTCGGGTACTCAACTGTTTGACAGTGAATCTGATCCCTGGAGATGCAGGTGTAGCTTCTGTCTGCGTTCTCCCACTCGGATCTTCCGTGGACTGGAAGAAGGGACCCAGCAATGGAAAGAAATGATGATGGTTTTCTGCTTGTTCTGTGTCTCCATTTATGTGCATTGTCTTTTAACCTTGTTCTTACCTACAGAGGTAGGTAGGCTCTGTCATCAAGCCTGCCTTACAGTTGAGAGAACCAGTGCTTCGAAGAGTGAGCTCCCTCTCCCAGGTATCCCATCCAGGAAGTGGTCTGACTCTGAGCCCAGGGCTTTCATGCTTTCCTTTTGGTCCAGAGTCTGAGTAGTGACAGCAACCCCGATAGTCATGATACTGGGGCCCCTCCCCCTTCCCTGAGAATGCAGGTCACTGTGGGGACGGGGAGGAACCAGCTGCACAGCCACTTGGATGTCTCTTCCCACCCTCGTTAGACTAATGAACCGCAACACATTAGGGCTTGGGGTAGTGGGCAGGTCTGGTGGTCCCCATGGGCCTGAGTTTCCCCAAGTTTGAGCCATGGTCAGCTCTGTCCTGGACACACGTATCTACACAGCATTCTCCCCACCTTGCCCTCCTCTCCCTCTGACCAAAGTTCTGATTCCATAGGTCAGGGAGAGCCTTGAGAGCTGACCAAGCTCTCCTGGTGATCCCAGCACTGTGGTGAGGCAGGTCAGCCGATACCACGGGGCAGTGAGGGGGCAGGGGAGGCTGGGGGCACAGCCGCTGAATCTGCCCAGGGCTCCCAGGAGGCTCCCCATGTGGTGAGTGAGGGCTTCACCTGTTTCACTTGCTCAGGAAGTATGAACAAGTGAGGCCCAGACATCATCAGCTGCATTTCTCACCACCGCCACCAGTTTTGTCATCAGCCTCCTGGAAGTGTAGTCTTGTAAATTGGTTCTATGGAAATCTTTGGTTCCCAGTTCTTCCAAGAGGTCTCTGCTCTGTGTCTCGCCCATTTTGTAACTACCTTGGGTTCTGGGTAACACGTGCTTTGAGAATGTGCCCTTCAGGCCCTGTTGGGAGAAGACGCATGTTCACTGTCTTGCTGTTTGGAGCTTGCCTTGTTGTTGGGTCCTGCTCTGGTCGGTCCCCAGCAGTACTACTGGGTTAGAGTAGAAGGTTGGGCCAGAGGGGGCGGTGGTGAGGTCTCCCCACAAGGGGTCCCTGGGGCAGCATCCGGGGAGGTGACCCCAATGCTGCCAGGCTGTCCAGGTCCTGGTGCCTGACCTGTGCTGACCGAACTCGTAGGTGACTGATGTACAAACAAGCCAAGTCAGCCAGGGCTCTTGATGACTAGTGATGGAGACCCCAGGCCAGAAGAAAAGGTTATTGGCTCAAGGAAGTCCACCGGATACCATCCTCCTCCACCTGTGGGCTCTGCTTTTCCTATGCGGACCCTCCACGAGGCAGGAAGTGGCCTTCGACACCCATATCCCTGCATTGGAACTTACCCAGGGCTCCCGGGCGTCAGGTCTTGTCTGAGTCCCTTATCCACTCCTTGGAAACATGGCGGCAACGGAGCCTGCTGTGCAGCCAGGAGCAGGCAGGGCTCCTCCAGACCATGGTAACACCCCCAGAGTCTCCTGGGCTGGGAGGGGGCAGTGCTCAGCAGTGACCCTGTCCTTTCTCAGTCTCTCTCTACAGCCCTTTGTCTACCCGGTCTGCACCCCCGAAGGCGTCGTCTTTGACTTGCTGTGAGTTTTCCCTTGACTTCTGACTAACAGATGTGGTGAGATTGTTGGCACCCACTCAGGAAGGGGCTGTGGGGCAGCTGGAGTGTTTGGGCTCCGGGCAGTGCTGAGCCTGGACACGCCGAGGTCCCGGCAGCCTCGGGAGCCCTGGATGGGCCTCAGGCACGAGGCGGCAGTGCTGCTGTGACCTCTGCCTGGAGGGGCGTTGGCCTCTCCCCCGTGTGGGGGTCCCTAGTGCTCTAATTCGCACCCCGTACCTGTTAGAGTGTTAATGAGCTGAGTAGCTTTCACTTCATGAAGGCAGAGCCATAGTTGAGGCGCATACTTTTCTAGTGCTTCCCTTTGAAGCTTTATGCTCAGTTTTATGTCCCAACGTAAACCAGCTTCTGTAATTGTCTCATAGTTCAGGCTCATTTTAGAAGATTTGGAAAATACTTCAAAGAAAAAGGGAAAATTGGTCATAATTGCACTGTCCAGGGAAAGCACTGTCAATATCTGTAGTGCTCTTTTTCTGGGAGTGTATTTGTGGTAACCTGTTTGAGATCATACTGTTGAAGATAGTTCAGGATCCATTTTTCACTCAGATGAGAGCTTTTTTCCCCTATGTCATTCAGAATTCTCTGGAAGTGTGATTTTTGATGCTGGCCCAGTATCTCATTGTATGTACATCTTTTTCTGTTAATGTTATTTATCCACGTTTATGCGTAACTGGAGTAAAAACCCTGAACGTACTTTGAAGCCCATGTAGCCAGAAATATTCCCCCGTTTCCTCTGATGAGGCAAAAAGTGAAGTGGAGTATAGCCCCTTCCCAGCTCCCCCCAGAGGCAGGCCCCCTGCACTGTGGCCCTGTCGCCAGGCTGCACCCGCCCTCCCGCTGACGCACACTGTCCTCTTCCCTTCAGGAACATTGTCCCTTGGCTTAAGAAGTATGGGACCAACCCCAGCAACGGAGAGGTAGGTGGCTGTGCAGGAGCTTTGGTGATGCCGGTGAACACCAGGTGTCAGGTACAGGAACGTGGTGGAGGACCCACACCGGTCCTTTCTGGAGTGTTCCCCACTTGTGTGCACGTGTGCAGGCATCTGTCTTACCTCAGTCGTGGACGCAGTTGCTCAGTGATCCCACTGCCCCTTGCTTCCACCCCCGAGGTGTCGGTGCGTCCGGCCCTGCCTGCGTCCGTGGTGGCTGCGTGTGCCCTCCTGTGGTGGCACAGTTCTGGGGGGCATTTGGAGTTCTGCTGTTGCAGATGGTGGTCACACATGCGGTGTACCCCTGGGACTGCTGGACGCTGGGGGCTGCGTTTTAGGCTTGGTAGCTCCTGGCAAGTTGCCCCCTGGAGGAGTCGCACTGTTCCAGACTCCCAACAGCGGCGTGTCAGGGGAGATGCGCGTCCCAGACCCTCGGCAGCTCTAGGAGTCACCTGTCTCTTTGGGTGATGTAGCTTGTGGGCACCAGCGTTCTGTGACGTGCACTCTGTGGAGAGTTAGGTTAAGCAGCTGTTGATGTGTCACATGTACAGGTGCAGGAGAGAATCTGGAGTTGAGTTCCAGCATACTTCCCTGCTGGACACCCCCCGCCCCTCCGCATGCCTTGTTGTAAAGCCCCGGGGCGCCCACTTTCCGCTCCTCCCGCTGCTCTCTGTTCACTTCTCAGCGCGCCTTCCCTCTGCCACATTTATTCGGTTGCACCCATTCACTCACAGAAAGGGGTTAGCCGTGCAGCACGGGGCCTGGCGCTGTGAGCAGAGTGGGACGGGATGCTGACCAGAGGAGAATGGGGGACCTGGGGATGTCTGTGGAGCAGTGCCATGGAAGCTGTGACCTGGGGACGATGGGAGATGGCGGCAGATAGTCTGAGTTACATCAGGGGGGTCTTGCCAGCCCTGGAGGGAGCCTGGCTTCGTTCTGGATGGGCTGGCGGCCAGATGGGTTAAGCCGTAGCGAGCTGTGATCTGGCCTGTTTGGAAGCCTGGCTCTGGCTGCTGTGTCGGGACCAGACCTCAGGGAGGTGAGGATGGAAGCAGGAAGGCAGCAGGGGCCGTGTACTTTCTGGGCAAGAGGTGCCGGGTGAGCCTGGGCTAGGGTGCAGGCTAAGGAGGTGCAGTGCAGGGGCTAGAGGTGGGCAAGCAGGGAGGGCGGGGCCTTCTGCAGACCCTGGGAGCCAGGTTGGCTCCCCCAGGGTGTCAGCCTGATGGAAGTCCGGCCTGCGTTGGGGGAGTGGCGGGCAGTGTGGTGACTGGCACTGCGGAGCTGGGAGCTGGGCTGGGTGGTGGTCAGAGCCCGTCTGCCAGGATGAGGCCTGGTCAGCTCTGTGACAGACCCTGGGGGCCCTGTGGAGAGTGGAGGCTGTCATTGTCATCGTCTTTGGGGAGGCCTAAGAGGACCCGGTTGCGCTGAGGCTAGGGGGAGGGAGGGAGGCAGACGAGGGGTGTGAGCAGGGTCCTGGCCACCAGCCTCGGACGTGTGAAGTGTCGTGGGTTCAGTCTTTGCTCAGCTGTGCGCTTGTTACCTGTGTTCTGGAGGCGGATGTGTACTCTGGGGCCCTGGGCGGTGGCCTTGTTTTCAGGATTCACTGCCTCCCCTGGGATCAGGCTGCAGCTGTGTCGAGGCTGGAGCTTGCTCCTCTGTGGGTGGGGGCTGCGCTTTGCCGTCGCCCCCAGCCCCCCGTGTTTCCTGGTCCACGTCTGGCCCCCTGTCCTTGGTCTCCTCGGTAACTGTGGACGGCCGCTCCCCGGGTGATCCCCAGCCCCACAGCACGCCAATCGCCTGCCCCCAGCCATCGCCTCTGCTGCGGGTGTCCTGTCAGGGAGTCTGTGGTGCGTCCTCAAGCGGGGCCCGTGCCCCGAGTCCCCGCGGCCGCGGCCCTGAGGACCATCCCTGTGGTGTCAGCTGCCGTGAGCTCCTGTCACCTCCCAGGGCCCCAGGAGGAGGGTGCTGTGTGTAGGTCTCCCTGGGCTGGCTGTGCCTGGGGCGGGCACCCACCATCTGTCCACAGGTGTGTGTGGGGGGGTGGTTGGCTAACGAAGGCAGGGCCGAGGTGGCTGTCGGGGAGCGGGCACGGGGCTGGGCCCGGGGACTGTGCCAGGGGAGGGAGGACGTGGGGCAGAACCGGGTTCGGCCCTGGTGGAAGGATGCCTGGCATCTCCTCCGGGTGGCCCTTGGAGCTGGCCGGCACTGCAGGGCCTGTGCCTCCCCATCCAGGGTCTCCGCTGCCCCCTCGCTTCCTCTGACGGAGGCCTCCCCACTGGGCGGCTTTCCTCTGGCTGCTGGACTTTGCTTTATTGTCCAGGTTCCTGGAGGAGAGGTGAGCTGCAGACGAAGTCCAGAAGTTTTGAGAAAGGATCCCGTCCCATCCCCTCTTGGCATTTGCGTGTATTGACTCCTCTTCCCCCACGTTGTAGTGCCCGGTGTTTCTTGGGTCGTCACACAGCAGAACAGCAGAGCAAACGCCTGGGTCCCCACTGCCCAGCTAAGGAGATATTGATTTGGCCAAAAAGTTTGTTCGGGTGCCTTTGCCCTTCTTCATGTGAGTTACTTGTTATTATTAATTACGCTTCTTTCAGAAACTGGACGGGAGGTGTCTGATCAAGCTGAACTTTGCAAAGAACAGTGAAGGTGAGTAATCCTTTACAGCCAGTTCTAGGATTGGCCCGCAGGACCCAAGGCCCCCGCCTCTCACCAAGTTTTTGTTCCTTTCTGATCAGGCTGGAGGCTTGCTTTTGATTTCTCAAAGGCTAATAATTTTTTCTTAAAGGTCCAGATGGTTTAAAGCTGGGGTGGAGGTGAAACCTCAGGCTTGGGGCACTTCTTCCCACAAGGGCACTTGGGCCATGTGGGCTGCCGGTGGCCTTTGTGGGTCCAGCTGGGCCCCACGGGAGACAGGCCCTACCTGGCCGTGGCTCTGGTCCAGTCATCGTTGGAGACAAGCTGCTCAGGCTGCGGCCCAGGGCGGGCGGCTGGGCAGTGGGTGTGGGGGGTCTGACGGATTTGCCAGGTGGCTCTTGGGCTGCTTTCCGCTCGGCACTGGTCATAAAGCTGCAGTCCAGTCCTGGGGTCCTGCTCTGCACCCCTTCACACCCTCCACTGTTCTCGCTGGCCAGACGCCTGCGCCGAGGCGACCTCCGTGGACACCGACCTTGTTCTCCATTCTCTGTGGGCCTGGCGCCGTGCCCTGGGCGCGTGCGGGTGCCGTGGTTGAGGTCGGTGTCGGGGCTCGCTGGGCGGGTGTGTTCCGGGAGATGCTGGAGCAGCTGAGGCTGGCCTGGCTCCCAGCAGGTGCCAGATGGCAGTGAACGAGCAAGCAGGCCTTGGTGGCCAGGAGCACAGCACCCCATGGATGGTCCCTGGGTGCCGTGTGGCTCCCTGCTCTGAGAGTGGGTGATTCGGGGAGGCCCTCGGTGTGTCTCCTTCACAAGTGTTTACTGAGC
Source organism: Balaenoptera borealis (assembly GCF_965194805.1). Classification (NCBI taxonomy): domain Eukaryota; kingdom Metazoa; phylum Chordata; class Mammalia; order Artiodactyla; family Balaenopteridae; genus Balaenoptera; species Balaenoptera borealis. The sequence continues at coordinate 65,227,647 of NC_138875.1, forward strand.
GCCTGCTGTGTGCGGAGAGCAAGACAGGCCAGGTCTCTCCCGGAACAAAAGGGAGGGAGGAAATTGGAAATGAGATCACTGTAGTGCGTCAGGTGCTGCGTGTACCAGGTCAGAGGTAAAGCAGGGTGAGAGAGGGTCACAGGACGACTCGCTGACAGGGTTTGAGTGTAAATCTGGGGGGAGGGGGAGGAAGGGCGGGGGAGGGGAGCCCTGTGGGGATGTGGAGAGAGCATTCCGGGCAGTGGGCTCAGCCTGTGCAAAGGCCCCGAGGCACAGCCAGGAGTCCAGTGTTGCTGCATCAGGGTGAGCGGAGCGGGAAGCAGGGTCTGTGGTCCAGAGTCAGGTGGGATGGGGTGCAGAGCAGTCATGCGGGGCCGGGGTGGCCATGGGAGAACTCAGAGATTCCAGCAAGAAAGATCTGACCTAACTTTGCCTTTTTTAAAGTTTTTACTAACTTTGATCTAGAGATGCCTTTTTTTGGCTTTGTTTTGTCTTTTAGTTGAAAATTTTTTTTTTAAATTAATTTATTTTTGGCTGCGTTGGGTCTTCGTTGCTGCGCGTGGGCTTTCTCTAGTTGTGGCGAGCAGGGGCTGCTCTTCGTTGCAGTGTTCGGGCTTCTCGTTGCAGAGCACGGGCTCTAGGCGCGCGGGCTTCAGTAGTTGTGGCATGCGGGCTTAGTAGTTGTGGCTCGTGGGCTCTAGAGCGCAGGCTCAACAGCTGTGGCACACGGGCTTAGTTGCTCCACGGCATGTGGGATCTTCCTGGACCAGGGATCGAACCTGTGTCCCCTGCATTGGCAGGCAGATTCTTAACCACTGCGCCACCAGGGAAGTCCTTTTTTTTTTTTAAAGAAAGCATTATTTATTTTCTTTCTATTTTTTTTGCTAATTAATTTATTCTTGGCTGCATTGGGTCTTCGTTGCCGCATGTGGGCTTTCTCTAGTTGCAGCAAGCAGGGGCTACTCTTCATTGCAGTGGGCGTGCTTCTCATTGCGGTGGCTTCTCTTGTTGCAGAGCATGGGCTCTGGGTGTGCAGGCTTCAGTAGTTGTGGCACATGGGCTCAGTAGTTGTGGCTCACGGGCTCTAGAGCACAGGCTCACTGGTTGTGGCACACGGGCTTAGTTGCTTCACGGCATGTGGGATCTTCCTGGACCAGAGCTTGAACCCGTGTCCCCTGCATTGGCAGGCGGATTCTTAACCACTGCTCCACCAGGGAAGTCCCTAGTTGAAATTTTCAGGGATGTGAAAGTAGAGAGAATTAGGGACTTCCCTGGCAGTCCAGTGGTTGGGACTCTGCGCTTCCACTGTGGGGGGGCCCGGGTTTGATCTGTGGTCTGGGAACTAGGATCCCGTGGTGCAGCCAAAAAAAAAAAGAAAGAAAGTAGAGATAGTGTGTGACTCCCTGCCCCGTATCCATCCCCAGCTTCAGCTCCCATCCATTGTCAACGTGTCTGATTTTACCTGTGCTTGCATTCTGCACCTACTCAGGTGATTTTAAGCAGATCCCTGACATCGTACTATCTCCTGCTTAAGTACTTTAGTGTGCATCTCTAAAAGCTAAAGATTTAAGAAATAATAACCACAATACCATTGTCACATCTAAAAAGTTAGTAGGAATGCCATAGTATCATTGGCTATCCAGCCAGTGGTCAAGTTTCCAGAATGCTCTCATAATTATTTTTTGTAGTTTTGAAATCGGGATTTTTAGAATCTATACAACTCAAGGTCTCTCATCTCTAAGTGTTCCCCTTTCTGCAGTGTTCTTGCTGGGACTTGAACAGGCTCCCTGGCTGCGGGCGGGTGTTGGTGGGGCAGGGCACGGAGGGCAGCCGGGGCTGGTTGCAGTAACCCAGGCGAGGGACGCAGGATGTACGGGGACGGGTCAGGGTCTGAAGGACGGGCTACTGGTGGGTGGGCAGGGGTGACGGACGCCCGAGGTGGAGAGGGAGGCCAGGTGGTCTGGGGGCTGACAAGGCCGACTTTGCTGAGGAAGGCCCTGCAGGGGTTGGGTCTTGCAGGATGAATGGGAATTCATGCTCTTGGAGGAGGAGCTTGAGCTATGGGCTGTCCCTCGGGTCCGCCCTGGGCGTGCTGACGCAGGGTTCCGCCTCTCCTGCTCTCTGACCTTGGGTGTGTGCCTCCTCTCCAGGGAAGTACCACTGCCCTGTGCTGTTCACCGTGTTCACCAACAACAGCCACATCGTGGCCATCAGGACCACCGGCAACGTCTATGCCCACGAGGTGGGTCCTTGGGAAGCCCCAGGCCGGCTCATGGGCTGAGAGCCACCGGTGCAGCCAGGAGATGGCGGGGCTTGCTCGTGCCCTCCAGACTGGACCGGGGCAGTTCTTCCCACTGAGCAGGTCCTTGTTCCCTGGTGCCCCCCACAGGCATCGGCAAAGACCCTGGAGGGACCTCAGCTCCTCGTGCCGCCCCAGGGGAGCATTTCCACACCCGTCCTGCTCTGGGCCTGCTTTGGGCTGGGTGCAGATGGCAGGGCTATGGCCCCGCGATGCGGGAAACCCTCCCTAAGCCTTTTTCACGCCCATCCCTGGAGGTTGGCCTCGCGGGGCTCTGGGGTCACGGATTTGGGTGGCTCATTGGGAGACAGATGTGTGACAACAGCAACCTGTCTGGGGTGCAGGAAGCCCCGCCCCTTGGTGGCACACACCTGTCCCCCCACCTTGGTCCTTTCCCTACCTCTGGGTGGGCTCTGGGCTGCCAGGTCAGAGGGCAGGCAACGTGACAGCGGACTTTCTCCTGGCTTTAGGCGGTGGAGCAGCTAAACATCAAGGCCAAGAACTTCCGAGACCTGCTGACCGACGAGCCCTTCTCCCGGCAGGACATCATCACCCTGCAGGTGGGTGTCCCCTTCCCTGCCTGCCCGGGGACCACCTGCCCAGGACCTTGGCTCCTCCTGCCTCAGTGGTCTCGCGGCCCCCTGCCTGCGTAGCTCCCAGCTGTCCCGGCTGTTGGCAGAGCCCCTCCCGCCCTCCCTGCCCTCAGTCACCCTGGGCCTCCACACAGGCAGTCTCCTCAGTCCGGGGCTCACTACTCCCCTCCGAGGCCGCCCCTGCCATGTCAGGGCCCTCGTCTCTGCCCCCAGAGCCACCTCCACGTCCAGGCAGCCCCGTTGCAGGCCTGAGGGCTGGGGCTGGTGTGCTCGGGACCCAGGGGCGAGTGTAGGGTGTGCCTGTAGGTGTCAGAGCCCCGAGTGAGTTCATGAGAACCCGGCCCTAGAAAATCAGGGTGTCTGGATCCCCCTGTGGCTCATCCCGTTCTAATCAGAGGCCAGTGCATGGCTCTCCCCAGTGGTGGGCTCGCTGTCCCCAGGGCAGACCGTGGGGTCAGTCTGGCAGCCGGGCTGAAGGGGGGAGGCCTGCAGGAGGCCTGGAGGTGGGCACCCCACGTCCCGTGCTAACAGCTAAGGGTGCTCGGCTGTGTGTGGGGAGAAGGGGATGCAGCTGGCTGAGCAGCCATCTGTGCCGCTGTCCCCGCCCCACCCCTGCTCGTCACCCTGCGCAGGGCAGAGTCCCTGTTGACCTGCAGTGCCCATGCAGCCCCCAGCCTCTCCCCTCCAGCCTGGTCCCTGTGCTGGTCCACCCGTCCTTTGCTGCCCAGCAGCCGCACGGCCCAGGACGGGTCTGGCTGTGGTGCCAGGCTCACTGCCACACGTGTTCTTTTTGCCATAGGACCCCACCAGTTTGGACAAATTCAATGTCTCCAACTTCTTTCATGTTAAGAATAACATGAAAATAATAGACCCAGGTATGTATGGCCAGGGCTGGCCCGGGTGCCAGGGACTTGGGTAGAAGAGCCTGGGCGAAACCCCCCACCTCCCTGGGGCTTGAGCGTCTGGGAGTCTCACCCAGGTTTTCACAGGTCTTGCATTTCCTGAGCTGATGCTCCATTGTTCTGTGCTGGGGTTGGCAGACCACCCTGGCCCATGCCTGCCATCGGGGGCCAGACATGTCGGTGCCAGCCGGGCCATCACCATGATGCCCAGCCTGGCCATCTCCCCGCCACCTCCGCCCCATCAGGACTTGGCTCTAGGTCTGTCAGAGCTGCTTCCTCTCCCATGTGCTCGGGGGCCTGGGTGGGCCTTCTCCTCAGAGATTGTCTGTGTCCCACCACAGGGATGGGCCATTCGTGCTGGCCGCTGGGTGGGTATGGAGGTCCCATGAAGGGTGGTGAGTGCTCATGGCCACTGGGTCCTGTGATGCGAGGCTGTGACCCCTGGGGCTGGGGCCAGTCTGGGGACAGGGCAGTGGCCTCGCTCTTTCTTCCCCCACTGGCTCCTCCCTGGGCTGTTGTGACCAGGAGGCTGTGACTGTGACAGAGGCTCTGGTCACTTCAGACTCGTGTCCCAGCCGGGGCTCTCAGCGGCTCTGGCCTCCTGTCCCCGTCACGACATCTGGGGATGCTGCTGGGTCTCGGCTGCTCAGGGCGACTGTGCTGTTTTGTAGATGAAGAAAAGGCCAAGCAGGACCCATCTTATTATTTGAAAAACACGAACACGGAGACCCGAGAGACGCTGCAGGAGCTCTACAAGGAGTTCAAAGGGGACGAGGTGCTGGCGGCCACCATGAAGGTCCCCGAGAAGACAAAGGTGGACAGGCTGAACGCTGTGAGTAGGCAGTGGGCCTCGCCGCTGCCCTCTCTGCTGCTCGGGGCACTTCTGGGGATGGGGCTGCACTGAGGCTGGCCCAGCAAGGCTGGGGCCACGGACAGGTGTGGCCGGCCCGGAGCAGATGTGCTGGGTGGACAGCTGCCTGGTAGCTTCAGTGGTTCCTCGCCCCACAGCTGCCTGGGGTATGGGCAGAGACACTGCCCTGCGAAGCTGGTTACTCGGTGCCCAGAGCAACCTCAGGGGTGCCAAGCTGCTGGGGGGAGGGAGCCAGTGGTACTGGGGGTACCTGGCACCCGCCCTCACCTTCTCGTCCCACACAGCCCATGGTTGGTCCTGGGACCCCCAGTCGGCAGTGAGGGCACCAGGGTTTGCACCCTGGCTTGTCAAGCCCCAAAGCTGCCCCTCCCCTATTCAGGCAGGACCTGGTGAGCTGGGGCTGGGGGACCCTGGGGGGGGAACTCTGAGGTGCCCCCCTAAAGAACTGTCCAGAAAACTAAGCGTGCTAAAAGAAGAAGGTTTGTCGTTTATAATTTAATCCCACCTCTAACACGATGGTTCTTAGCATTTTGGTGTATTTCTTTCTCATGGGAAGAAACTTTTTTGTCCTTCTGTTTAGAGGGAAAAAACCGTTTATTGAGGCTTACTTTTTCCTGTAGGGACTTGACACATTTAAAAAGAAGCTCAAGTTCTTGGTGCTCTGAACCCCAGAGATGCCCAGGCTCCGCCTGGTGTGTTTTTCTGGGTTTCACTTAATGTGAGAGCTTTGGCAGCCGGGCCTTCAGCCCAGTTGAGGCCCGTGGGCTGCTGGCTCACTGTGCTCCCGCTCCCTGGGCCCTTGGGGAGAGGCCAGTGCGGGCTGGGCTGTCCTGTCCGCCTTGGTAGGCCCCTGCGGGCGCCTGTGGGTGGTGGTCAGGGACACCTTCCTGGAGGAAAGGCACCGAGCAGGGCCTGAGCAGCGGGGTGGCCTCCCGGGGCTGAGGAGCCACCGTGGTTTCTCGGCAGGCCCACTATTCCACCGGGAAGGTCAGCGCCTCCTTCACCTCCACTGCCATGGTTCCCGAGACCACGCATGAAGCAGGTAGTGGCCTTTGTCTCCACCGCCAGCGTTAACAGCGGCCAAGGGTGGGGCGCCCTTGTCCGTGCCCTTCTCAGCGCTGCTCTGTCGTGCCTGGGCTTTGTGGGCTCGTGGGCAACTCAGGAGTGGCCAGGCATGGCCCCTTTTGAAAGTGGGCTTGTGCTTGGGATAGGGGCGGCTGTCCAGGGGGCTCCCTGGTGGTGGGAGGCCCTCCCCATGCTGGGGCCACCCCACCTCAGGCTCCAGCCCAAGTCCCACCTTGGTGTTGCCCCCAAGCCCCCTTCCTCTCCTGTTCTTGGCTGGTAGGGCTCCCCCCCTCCCCTCCCCCCTCCCCCCAGCCCTCCCCTCCCCACATTGAGGAGCCTTCAGGCCCTGCTGCTCCGCCCTCCCCGATGCCCCTGGGGGCTCCGGGCCACGGGCAGGCAGGCAGCTCAGGCCTTTGCTTGCAGCCGCCATTGACGAGGACGTGCTGCGCTACCGGTTCGTGAAGAAGAAGGGCTACGTGCGGCTGCACACCAACTTGGGCGACCTCAACCTGGAGCTGCACTGCGACCTGGTGGGTGAGGTGGCCGCCTGCGAGTGCCTGGTTGCTGGGCCTTGCAAGTCCTTCCTCACTGTCGGGGCCGCCTTCCACTGCCCAAGGGCCCTGGGGGTCCTTGGGACCCTTCCCTGGTTGCCACATGCCTCAGGGGAGCACTTTGCCTTTTTTGTAGACGCCAAAAACCTGTGAGAACTTCATCAAGCTTTGCAAGAAGCAGTACTACGATGGCACTCTCTTCCACAGGTCCATCCGCAACTTCGTGGTGAGTGCCGTGCACCGGCCCCCCAGTGCCCACGTGCGGAGTCCTGCAGTGACCCACGTGTACCCGGGGGCCAGCTGGCCACACCAGGCCTCTCGGGGCTGAACCGGGAGGGCCCCATTCTCACCAGGAGCAGCTGGGGGAGGGGGGGCAGGGGGGCTGAGGCTCATGGGTGCGGCTCCTCACTGGCTGGTTCTTCCCGCAGATACAGGGGGGTGACCCCACGGGCACAGGCACAGGTAGGTGCTCGTGCTGGGCCCCTGGGGGCTCTGGCTGCACAGCAGGCTCTGAGGGCAGGGGCGTGGGGACTCTGCTAGCCCCACGTGCTGTCTCTTTCCTCGTTTCAAGGTGGTTGTGAGGCCTCAGCCACAGATGAAGGGTGGGGGCACGGTACCTCCCGCTGGGCCTCCAGGGGCACCCCCTCTGTCCACAGACCAAGGGGGCCCACAGTGGGCGGAGGTTGGGCCCCACCCTGGACGCTGCCCCTCCAGAGCCCCCCTTAGCCTGCCAGCTGCCTGGGCCAGCTCATCCCTCACCCTGTGTGGTGTGAGCAGGAACCACCCGTCTCCTTGGCACTTTACTCCTTGTTCTGGGGGCCGGGCCCTAACCAGGGGCTCTAAGGGCCCTGGGGCCGCGGGGATGTCCTGCGGGGAGTTGGTAATGAGGACCCCAGGGATTGCGCACAGGTTTTTGAGCTGGGCCGCGTCCCAAGAGCTGCGCTCAGCTGGGACCTGGTCATTCTTGCTGCCACATGCCCCCTCCTCCTCCAGGGGGGGAGTCGTACTGGGGAAAGCCCTTCCGAGATGAGTTCCGGCCCAACCTCTCGCACACGGGCCGCGGCGTCCTCAGCATGGCCAACTCGGGGCCCAACACCAACAAGTCTCAGTTGTGAGTCAATGCGCGGCCATGGGAGGGGCCCGGGGAGGGGGTGGCTCCTGCAGATTCTCCGTCAGCCTCGCCCTACATGTTGTGCCACCCCTCCCCCGAATCCAGAAAGTGTGGGGACACGCGCAGACCTGCCTGAGCGCTGGGCGTGTGCACTTGCACGTAAAACGAGTCATCCGGCAACCCCGTGCCTCGTGGTGGTGCCTGCAACAGGCTAGGGCGGCACCAGATACGGGTGTGGATGTGGATGCCCGGCCGGGGGGCAGAGACCCAATGAGGGGTCGGGAATTCTGCTGTGAGTGTTTCGGCGGCGTTAGATACCCAGGACACCCACCTTGGTCCTAGTAGGTCTAAGTTTTGGTGCTGAGAGGGTGAGAACAGGCTAGACGTACAGGCTTGGGCGGCCTGTGTCTAAGTGTCGTGGGGGCCACCAGGAGCAGTGGAAGGTGGGGGGCGGCGCAGGGGAGCTGCGGGGCCGCAGAGGAGAGTGTTTTCCCAGGAGCCACACGCTGCCTGCGGAGGTTGGTTTGGGCCACATGGCCACTGATGGCGCGTCGAGGACGGTTTGGGTGGCGGCTCGCATGCACGTTTGCTGGCTTCACCTGCAGAGCCGCCTGGCTTGGTGGAATGGGGCCCCAGGTGGAGTGTTTCTCTCCCGCTCAGCCTTCTCTAGGAGCTTTATGAGTTCATCTACGTTTCTTGATTTATGATTCTTAAAAATCCTTAAATTTTTACCTGTGTTCCAGATATTTTCCCTAGACTTTAAAAATTTCGTGGGAAGGTGGCACATGTTTTTACATATCTCCTGTGGCATTTCCACTTGGGCTTAAAGAGTCCCCAGTGCCATCGTGCGTGTGTCTCGGGGAAGTTGTGGAAGGCTTTGGTTTTGAGATCTCGCTTGTCCGTGGTGATTGTGTGTGGCATGGGCACAGGGTTTGTTTCCTCCCAGTTGTGCTGGTGTCACTCAGAGCAGTCCCCTCCCCAGGTGGATGGCAGCCTTGCTGGCGACTGAACAGTCAGGATGCCCGTCACAGGCTGTCAGGTGGCTAGTTGGCCCCCCGGCCATCGCGGGCACCGGTGGAGTGGGGAGGGGCCCCCGAAGGGTGGAACACGCCCTCCTACCTGATGGGTGGTCCCCTGTCTTAGGTGACTCCTTCCCAGTGATTTCCCTGCTCATCCTCCAGCGGAGCCCCTGAGAGAGCTTCCCACAGAGAAGGCACTTCCCGCCAGCCATGAGGGCCTCGGGTCATCCTCCTCGTGCCCCGGCACTCGGCACCTTCCTGTGGGAATTGGCTCTCACTCTGTTTGTTGTTACTTCCGCCAACGTTACACTTAACCTGCTCACACCAGCTCCGCACTGGGCTCTGCAGTGAGTTCCAGAAGGAGGTCCACCCTCACTGTCTGTTTGCACATTGCTTTGGCTTTGATTGCTTATTCTCTAATCTGGACTTTATTCTAATTGGAGCGACATGACGTGTGTTTTATTTATTTATTTATTTATTTATTTAAAAAAATTTTTTTGCGACGTGTGTTTTAGAACAACGGACGTGCGTGGGGTAGTTTCCATCTAAGGATGTGCCTTGACTTCTCCTGTGGATGTCTTCTATCTTCTAATGCGATTTTACAGTTTCTTCACTTGGGTCCTTTGCCTTCCTGGATAAAGCTATTCCTTAAGGATTTTGTAGTTTGTGATATTTTTGAAAACAGAATTTTTTTCCCCTAATTCTGGGTGGTTCTTGTTCATGTAGAGAAAAACTATTACTTAGGCACTTTATCAAATTCTCTTATATTTCCAGTAGTTGTTTACTGAAACTGTCTTAGGCTTCGTAGACATTTCACGTTATCAGCTTGAGGGGATGTCCTCTCCTTCCTGGTGCAGACGTGGTCCCCTCACCGTCGGGCTGTGCGGGGGAGGACATGGGCTCTGTTGTGTCACCCGATCAGGTTTGCTGTTGGGCCTACTTTTTCAGGCGAGGTTGCTGAGTTTGCAGACGCTTTCCTGTAGCGTTCTGTCACTGTAGCGTATGCTGTTTTTCTCCCGGAGGCTGTGGGCCAGCCTTTCTGCTGTGTCCGTGTGTCTGTCCTGGTCAAGATTGTAGACTGCTGCTCCCTCCACATGGGGGCCGGCCTGGGTCATCTGCACTGGTTTGATGGGGTCTGAGTACCGTGGGCGCTGCCCACGGGGCGAGGTGGCCGGTGCCTTCTGGGGGGACAGCTGAGCAGCTTTGGAGGCGAGGCAGCTGTTGTGACCTCGCTGGGCAGGGACGGCCGCAGAGCATCCTGCTGACCCTCAGGTGGGCTTTGCTGCTCCGGCCAAGCACTGATTCACATTTTGCTGGAATGGGACTCACCCATCTCTGGATTCTCAGCCTGTGTCCATGCATCCCCCTCTCTCCCCATCCCTGACCACATCTGTGTCCGTTCTTCCTCGGGGCTTACAAGGGTTGTCTACTCTCACTTTCTCTGTAATTTTCAGTTTCTACCTCGAATTGCTTCTTCCTGGTTTCTGTTCTCTCCTTTCTTATTTTCGTGTCTCTCCCCCTGCAGCCTCGGCCTGTGCATCCCCCGCCCACTGCTTGCTGGTGGCTGGTGGTTCCGTCTGTCTTGTCCTGGCAGGGCTATGTGGCGTTTCTTAGCCCCACGGGGCTGGGTGGGTGCTCTGCGTGCTGTTGGCAGGGCTGGTGGTCTCACCTTTTTTTATTATTTCCGACTCTGCTTAAATAGCCAGTAAAACCGCTGCTGGATTGGTGGCGGTTTTCTCTTTTTATTTCTAATATTATCGGGTGTTTTCTTTGTCTTTTCAAAGAGCTAACTTTAGACTTTATTTCCTTTCTGTTATGTTTTGGTCTCCCTTTTGTTGTTTTTCTGTTTTCCTCCTGTTACTTTAGGTTTATTCCATTCTCTCTTGAGTTTCTTTAACTGTGTTAGAAGTGAGAATAGGAGCCCTGCCTGGCGGCCGGAGGTCGGGGACGCACAATTCCGCGATTTTTGATGTTTGGCAGTCCGATGGGCTTGGAAGGCATGCGCTCCCTGGGCGGCTGCTGACGCGTGTTGATGGAGCTCGGTCCCGCACGGGCTGTGGGGGTGTGGGGGCATCGCTGCACTTCTCCGGGGACTGCTCCATGTTGCGACCGTCGCCACACTTCCTGCCTCTATCCCTGCTTTTAGCCTTGTAGATTCTTGAAGTCTTAAAGCAGTATCTTACACAGCACACACCTAGATCTTGGTTTATTTTAATTCAGCCTGACAGTCCTAAGTGTGTATTTAACTTTCCAGTCACTTTGCTGCTTCTGGTGATCTTAATTTGTTTTCTACTTAGCCTTTTCTTCTATTTCTTTTTGTTTCCTTCTTTTCTCTCTCTCCTGGTTTGGAACTTAAACGTTTTCCTTGTGGCCTCACGTCACGAAGTACATCCGTCTAATGTCTGAAGTTACTGGTTAGCGCCCTTCCCCCCCTCCCTCTCAGTCAACCCGCCGGCTCTCACATCCGTGTCCTCGGGGAGTTTAATTTACCCTTAAAAAAAATTTATTTATTTATTTATTTATTTTTGGCTGCGTTGGGTCTTCGTTGCTGCATGCGGGCTTTCTCTCTAGTTACGGCAAGCGGGGGCTACTCTTTGTTGCGGTGCGCGGGCTTCTCATTGCGGTGGCTTCTCTTGTTGCGGAGCACGGGCTCTAGGCGTGCAGGCTTCAGTAGCTGTGGCACGTGGGCTTCAGTAGCTGTGGCTTCTGGGCTCTAGAGCGCAGGCTCAGTAGTTGTGGCGCACGGGCTTAGTTGCTCCGTGGCATGTGGGATCCTCCCGGACCAGGGCTCGAACCCGTGTCCCCTGCATTGGCAGATGGATTCTCAACCACTGCATCACCAGGGAAGCCCCCTGATTTGCCCATTTTTATACCAAATTAGACATGAAGATTTTTGAGGTTGGCCCTTGTGTCCCTTTCCCGCATGTGTCTGTGTCCGGACCCCTTCCTGCTCGTCGCCTCCTTTCTTCCAGGCTACAGTCTGTGGTCCTGTAGTCAGTCTCTTGATGGGACGGGCTCTGGGCACAGCGTCGGCCCAGGAGGAGGTTGGTGGCGGTCAGGCCTGGAGGCAGAGCCCCTGCCCCTTCCTGGGCGGCCTGGTAGGGGGCCGAGGCAGGCGGGTGGGGGGGGCGCAGGCTCTCCCTGACCATCCCTCTTTCCCCAGCTTCATCACCTTCCGCTCCTGCGCTTACCTGGACAAGAAGCACACCATCTTCGGGCGGTAAGGAGCTGCACGTGAGGTCTACCTTTCCCTGGGTTGGGCCTGCTCCCACTTGCCCCGTCTGTGTGTCTGCACAAGTGGGGGCTTGGGGCTTCTCTTGGGGGGGGGGATGGGGGTGGGCAGGGAGTTTGGCCCTCTGGACCTGAGACCCGCCCCAGTGGCCTACCCAGCGCCCTGCCTGACTCCCTCAGGCTCTGCCTTGAATGGTCCCGAATCTCAAAGCTGGGCCACATCCTGTCTCTCTCCCCATCTCCTGTCTGGGGCTCGGCACCCATCCTGTGAAGGCCCAGATGGTATTTCCAGCTCTGTGGCTTCATGGTCTCTGTCACACCCCTGCTCTGGTCATAGCACAAAATCAGCTACAGACATTATGAGCGTGGACGGGTCCCGATCAATCTTTGTTGACAGAGCTGGCTGCCAGCTGGACTTGGCCACCAGCCGGGCCCGGGGACCCCGCCCCTCATCTCTGGGTCCTACTGGCTCGTTCTGGAGCCACTCTGTGCCCCTGGCCTGCGCAGGGACACGGCCTTTGTGGGTGCCCTGCCCTGGGCACATTCTCAGGCGCCCCATCGCTCTGCTGCAGGGTTGTTGGAGGCTTTGACACACTGACGGCCATGGAGAATGTGGAGAGTGACCCCAAAACTGACCGCCCTAAGGTATGTGCCTGGGAGCATGGGGGCTGCTCCTCAGGCTTGGCACTGGGTGGGCCCTAGGCGGGCTGGGGGCCTGCGCCAGCTCTGCTCACCCCCTCCCGCCCCCACCAGGAGGAGATTCGCATGGACTCCACCACAGTGTTTGTGGACCCCTACGAGGAAGCCGATGCCAAGGTGAGGGGGGCACTCGGGGCCCGTTCTGTCCCCAGGAGCCCCACCTGGCCCAAGGGCTCCAGGCCAGACACTCCCCTGCCTGCCGCAGATCGCTGAGGAGCGGAAGAAGACGCGGCTGGAGGCAGCGGCCCTGGAGAGCACAGCCAAGACCAGCCAGCCCCAGCAGGGGAGCCAGGGCCCCCAGACGTACCGCCAGGGGGTGGGCAAGTACATCAGCCCGGTGGTCACGTGAGTCTCCAACCACGGATGGTGCCCTCCCTGCACTTACCGCCGGGGGGTGGGCAGCCGGGGGCACGGGATTGTGCCATGAGCTGGCTGCTGGGGGCGCCTTGGTGCAGGGTGAAGGAGGGGGGGTCGGGGCTCCCAGTTCGGGGCCTGGTACCCACATGGCAGCTCTCGTCTGCTGCTTCTCTCCCCAGGAAACGGGTAGCAGAGGAAGAACCCTCCACCAGTGCAGCTGTCCCCGTGGCCAAGAAAAAGCCCAGCCGAGGCTTTGGGGACTTCAGCTCGTGGTAGCAGCAGGCTGGCCGCTCTGGATTCTGGTAGGGACTTGGACTGTGTCCCTGAGTTGTCTGCCCTTCGAGCTGTGACTCAATAAAGCTCTGGTTTATTGGCCTGGGTCCTCTTTCCTGGCCTTGGGAGTCCACGGGCCACCTCGTCTCTCCCTGGGTAGGATGGCCTGGCCCTGTCTGTCTCCACCTCTGCCCCTCTGCCTCAGTCAGGAGGGCGAAGCCAGCTGGCTCCCACTGTTCCTGGCAAAGGGCGAGCAGAGGCCCTGGGAGCTGGTGTCCCCCCTGCCAACTCTTCTCCAGCCTCAGGGCCTGGCCTTGTGCTCACACACGACCTGGGGACCTGCTCGGGGGTGTCTCTATTGAAGATCTTCAAAGCCTGCCCTTTATGCGCCCTCCATCCTGCAGTCCTCCTGACTGTGACACTGCTCCCTTGGCTTCCAAGGAGCTCCCGTGGAGGAAGGAGCTGCCTCCTCCCAGGCCCCGTCTGCTCCTGCTGCGAGGCCAACAGGGTCATCGCTGCCCTCCCCTACTCTCAGCACCTGTGTCCTCGGGTCAGCACGGCCACCACCCCCTTGGGCTCTGGTCCGTTTCTCTCCTTTCCTGCCTCACCCGAAACCTCACGTCAGTGAGTGCCTACAGCTCTTATTTCTAGAAGGTACTGTGGCTCTTTCCGCATCTCTGCTTCTGCGCCCTGGGCCTGTCTCACCTGCCTCCTCCGAGCCTCACGTGCAGGTCCCCACGGATGGCGGCGCCTTCCCTGCGCACGGACCCGCCGTGCAGCCCGTCCTCCGAGGCCCCTGCCCATGACCGTCAGCTGGGACCTGGACTCTATGGTGACCTTCCCACTCCCCCGATGCCTTGGGCCAGGCTGCTGTCCCTCACATCTTCCCAACCCTCTCACCATTGAGGGGCTTACACACCCGTGCTGTCTCCGGGAGCTGGGGTCACGGGGAGGAGGTGGCAGGGCCTGGTGACGGCCAGCGTTAAGTGCCCTTGTGGGCCACGCGGGGACGCTTGCCTAGGGCTCCTGGACCCCCGGATTGGGGGCTCTGCCCTCAGCAGCTCCTTGGCTACCCCGTCAGGCCGCGAGACCCGTGATGCTGCTAACTAGGAGACACTGGATGTTGGAAGCTTTATTTTTAAACCTCACACAGACAGAGGACGGAGAGCCGGACGTGGGGCCAGAGGAAGCCTGTGCACGTGAGCTTGGCAGTCCTGCTTGAGGGGCAAACCTTCGGGCTGGCCTGGGCTTCTGTCCATCCGTCTGTCCGGCAGCTGTGCCCAACTGCCCTGAGGGAAGGCCGGCCACCCTGGGCTGCAGCCCCGCGGTGCCACCCACAGCAGAGGACAGGCCTGCCCAGAGGCTTTGACAAATGAGGGTTTACATTTCTGTAGGTCATTTTGAGCTTAAATTTTAGTTTTCTAGATATTAAAAACGTTCAGATTTTGTTAAGTCCCTGGTGAGGTTATCAGGTAAATTAAAGGACTTTTTAAACAATTCCCATTTCTGATCCCTCCTAATATCTGACAGATGCCATCAAGAATAAGCGTTAAGGTATAAAAATACTCTATATATATGTACTGTGCAGAAGACATTACATAGTTTAACTTAAATGCATTTATAATCCTGGCATCACCTCCCACTCTTCGCAAGGAAAAAAATATCTTAAATAAATAAAAGTCACAGGGTGATATTTACTGTTTAGGAATTTAAAAGGGTGGCGCATTCCAGAGCACTTGACCAGCACATCTGGTTGTGGTTTCGTGAGTGTCCGTCCTTGAAGCTGCTCACAGTCAGTTCATTTGGTTTCAAAAGGAGCTCGGATTTTGCAGAAGACTAACAAGAAAATTGTTAAGAGTCTTTGTTGGTGTCAGCTACAAAAATACAAAAGTCATCATGGACCACTGGTAAAAACACTTCAGTGCCACCACAGAGACGGCACAAAACCAAAGTGCTCAGAGCGGAGGAGCGGTAACTGCCCAGAACATACAAAAGCTCTAAATATAAGTTGAGTGTATACAGAGGAATTTTAGGAGGTTCCTCAGCGTCAGCAAGCATCTTTTGGAGAAGCAGCTGGGCCACAGGCTGAAGCTTGGGGAGGAGGCCCGGCTGAGGAGCCGCTGGCTCAGGTGGGGTCTCAGGGATTCGTACTCACGTCTCAGGGAAGGTGCTGGCCGGGCCTTCACGGGGCACTGAGGACCAGGCCCGGGGCCCAGCTTGGGAGGCGGCAGAGTGCCTGCAGTGGAGGCTTGCGCCGTGCCAAGCACTTCCTTGGCAACTTGAGATGCATCCAGGCCCGCTGGGCACCCTCGTGGACGACCCAGCACCCAGGGCAGGCAGGACACTCCCCACAATCCAGGCTGCAGGTCCAGGCAGAGATGGTGTCAAAGGGAAGCCCAGGTGAGTGGCTGGGGGTCAGGGGAGGGCCACCCACCAACTGGCAGCCAGTCCCTCTCTGTCCCTAGCCAGCTCGCACTTGTGGCCATAGGACTAACCTCGTCTGAAGGAGTTTGGGAGCCGGCCTGTGCCCTCCTCTCTTCCCCACTCCCTCAGCCCTCTCTCTGACCCTCAGCACTGGGGTCCCGGGAGTCTCATGCCCCGGTGACCACACTGAAGGCCCCCAGACGCCCAGTGGCAGGCTGGGCCCACTGGCCAGAGCCAGGTAGAACACTGAACACGAAAACTGTTTTGGGGATGCCTTTTGGCCTCCATTCTCTGCAAAGCGGCCAAAACCCGTGGGTGGTGCCCACTCCCTGCATAGGCACGGGTGAGTCGGAACTTGAACCTGTGGCAGAAACGCAGGACTCGGGAGGCTGCTGGGCCCTGCCTGTGTCGGCCCACAGGACAGAACCAGGGAGGCACGGGGACCTGCTGAACAAACCAAACATCTTCACTGCAAAGTTTAAACCTTGTCTTCCGACTGTAACCTTTTCCAAAAAAATTTTAAAACTACCTGGCAAATGTTAAATTTGGAAGCCTAGCCTGCTCTGGCCTCTTTCAAATATGCAAAAAATAATTCTTTTTCTTCAAATACATCAGAGTAGAAAAGGAAACCCGATTTCCCTTGGTCCAGCGCGTTCCACTCTAACTCCATGGACCAGCTGCCCAGTGCCTGACCTGGAGCCCCCGTGGGCCTGCGCCTGCACACCAGCCCGAGACTGTCTCTGCTAACTACTCGTTCACTTGCCTGCGAGATGAGGGAGCTACTGACTTAAATAAACAGCATGTTCCATTAGACACACTTCTCTATTTATAGCTTATCTAAAATGTTATCACTGGTGGCCTCGGTGTTTGAACAAGGCTAAAAAACACCCTTGGTGCATAGATTCATAGATGTCTGAGAGATTCCTAAATAAGCACTGCCCTCACAGCTCATCTGCGAGAAGAATAACCAACGTGTTGTTCCACGAATCGGGGAGCAGTGGTTACTGTACCTTCTATCCGAACAAGAGGGGAAGCTGGCTCTCCGAAGAGACCTCCCTGTGGGCTTTGGGGCTTCGGTCTGGTTTTCTATCAAACACGAAAGAGCAGAGCCAAACTATCTTAAAGGCATTGGTTAAAGAAGGTGTTAACTGGATGGATAAGTCACCAGTTGGTTAGGTCTTTTCTCTACATCTTGAGAAATTAGAAAAAGGTCATTGAAACTTTTCAGAAATAACCGTGTTATTGAAGACACAGATCGGAGGGACGCCTTACCCAGGGGATTGGCCTGGAGAGGCCGCCTGTGAGACTTGAGTTCAAGAAACACTGCCATCAGATGTGCCTATGTTTCCATTACATTTACCGTCTCTTTCACAAAATCATATTCAAAAGAGAACAGGAAGTTTTCACTTTACTCCCAACCATTGTCTTTGATCATGTGAGCAAGCTCAATGATAAATTTTCCTTCCTTATATTTCTGACTGCTCTCAAAGGCGTGTTCCTTGAAAAGAGAGAGACAAGGTTTCAGGACAGAATCAGTTTTGTTTTTCAACTTCATTTTACACTTCGCAAAGAAAACAACTGCAGTATCATGTCTCCCCAGACGCCCCTTGTGCCGTGCAGTCCAGGGCCGGGGAGGGGTGGCTATCTGGGTGACCAGCCCTCAGGAGCAGGGCAGGTCTGGCCTGGACTTGCAGAGTGATGGTGAAACTTGTCGGGAACTACTGATTCAAGTTTGTTACTGAGCACCGACTACGTGCGGGGCAGTTTGGGAAGGGAAGCCAAGCAAAGGCCTCCTTCCCGGGACTCCAGGTACAGGGGAGTGAAGTCCTCAGGGTCACAGATGGTGGAGAGGGGAAGGCCCTTCTCGGGGGCAAGGGATGCAATGGCTCAGACACAGGCCCCCCCCTGCCCCGTGCTGGAGTATGGGAGTGGGTGGTGTGTGGGACAGCACCAGGGCACAGGGCCCAGGTGGGTCCTGGGGGTGGGGCCCCGAGCGCTGCAGAGGGGTCTGCTGTGAGCGCAACTGCAGGGTCATGTCCAGTTCCCCACCTCCCACCTGGCTGGTGACCATCCCTCCCTCCCCCAGTCCATGGACTCTGAAAGATGCGGTTTTAAAATGTGTTCCTTGACTGGCAGCACCTATCCCGCTTCCTGGCATGTTTTGTTTCCACTGGGAACGTGTTCTTTATTACAGCGGACCCGCGGTCACTCACGTATTTCCACCCGAGTGTGGTCTTGCAGTTCTCACAGTAGATGTCCGCCACGGCGTGCAGGCCGGTAAGAAGGACCCGCTCCTCCGCAGGGCCGCAGCCCACGTTCACCCTGTGGGGAGGAGGTGCTGGGACCCTCATGGGGCCCCGGGCCCACAGTTCCGCCCCCACCAGCTGTTCCCAGGACACAGGGTGTCCTTCCTGACTCCCCTCCTGTCCCTGCCTCCCCCACCTATGATGAGAAGGAACAACTTCTTGCCTCCCTCGAGAATCCAGGATGGGACAGGCTGTGGGGAGGGGCCCACAGTCCTGCTGTCTCGGTGGAAATCAAGATCTACCCCAGTAGGAAACAAACCACACGCAGCCCGGGAAAAAGGCATACTGCTTTCCTGAGCCCTCGACGGCAGCGAGCACTGGCAGGCTCTCGGAAGCAGCACGCGGGGCCTGGTGGCGGACGTGGCACTGGTGAGGCCACGGCAGCGATACTCACACTGAGTTGAAGAGGTAGGCTCGTCCCTGACTTCCCTGAAAGGACTGCAAAGAAGAAAGAGGGGTTAAAGGCTTTGTCGTGGTCAGATGGAAGTGACGCCATTCATCACCAGCTGGAATGCGAGGCCACGTCAGGGCGGCTCCACCCAGAGGGCCTCTGTGCTTGATTATTTTAAAGAACAGCTTACTACTGGCTTTGGGGTCCTTTGAAAGAAGCACCTCAAATTCCTTTTGGACACTAACAACCCACTCCCCCCACCGTGTGGCCAGAGCAGTGCCTGAGCTACATGGCCGATCTGGAGGCCCCGGAGCAGCTCTGCCTCTGAAGCCGGTGCTGAGGGGCTGCCCTTCCACTGAAGCTTCTGGACGCACAGAGGGGCCACAGAAGCAGTGATGGCACAGACACCACCTTATCTGACGGTTTTCCCTTAAGATGATGGACCCAGGACTTCCCTGGTGGTCCAGTGGTTAGGACTCTGCACTTCCACTACACAAGGTACAGGTTCCATCCCTGGTTAGGGAACTAAGATCCTGCAAGCCGCACGTGTGTCCCCCCCAAAAAAAGGACCCTGTCACTTCCTTACCACAAGTACAGAGACGTTCTTCTAACTGCCTGAAACAAGAGGCCTAAGCATGGATTCCAGAAACTTCTTGATGACTTTGTTTTCAAAGGAGCAGAAGGCTCCTGCCCAGGGAGGCGGACTTAGAGGACGGGTGGGGGTCGTGACCCACAGCACGGGGAGAGAGGACAGTCACTGTCTCCCGAGGGATTGTTTTAAATGTTCCCAAGTGGTTGGTTATAAACATGACAAACTGCTAGTCAAGAGTTCAAGGCAATGAGGTGGGTCCTGCCCTCTTTGCCCCCAGGGGCTGCTCGTGGCCCGCACAGCGCTGCAGCCCTGGCAGAGCTTCCCTCCCAGGTTCTTTCCTGAAAGATCCCATTTCCCCCAAGGCAGCCTCTTCTCTTCTTAACCATTCTGAGTTTTAAAACTTTCTTAATTCCCTTATTATGAAACTATTTACACAGATTTTCCAGGCTTCCTTTGTACTGTCTATGTCCTCTGGCTTTACATGACTTTAACTGCTCTGACAAGTCACTGACATCTTACTGTGGGATCTTCAGAGGCCCGTGGCCTGGCCCCCAAAACCCACCACTCGGCAAAGACCACGGCCAAGACCACGACGTAGCTGCCCTCACTCACACACACAATTTCCCTCAGTGCCGCCCACAGGGCTCCAGACATTCTGGGCCCAGCAAACCCAGGAGGCCATGGGGTGGTTCAGTATTTGTCTACACTTAGGCTCAGTGATCATGGCTGAGGGCAGCCTGCCGAGTTCTTGACCAGACACTTGCCTTGGAGATCAGCTCATCGTGATTGGCCAGGTGGGCCCTGCAGTGGACACAACTGTACGTTCGGTGGCAGTTTGGCAGATACGCTTGGAAAGTTTTGGACCTTGTCATCTTCACCATCTCCGCTGGGCACTCCTGGCTCAGCTCAGGGCTGGCACGGGAGGAGCTGCAGCTCTGCTGGGCTCTCTGACAGAAGAAACACTGGAACATGCACGCAAGAGCCGTTGTTGTTTGGAGGGCGTGTGGCTCTGTCCACACAGCTGGGGTGAGAGAAAAACGCCACAACCTGTCAACAAGTCAACACAGAGCAGAGGGTCACAGAGAGAATGAAACACAAAAAGTGTGTTTAGGAAGCCTGTTGTAAAGAAGGGAAGGGCAGGCCTAGATGTTAAAGATCTAATACTTAAACAGTAATATGAGTACATAAAAATACTAATAGCTAATCACGGCTTAGCCATTCTAAATTTAGTTGGAAGTGGCAGGTGAACTACTTTTACACATAAATAATTTGAGAAAACTTTTGCCCAAATACATCTTATATCGTGTGGCTCAGAAAACGTGAAAGAAACAGCAGCCAACACGACTCCCATCTGAGTGAGGCCAGCAGCACTGGATACATCTTGTCCCAAACGATGGAATTGGCGACTCAAAGCACCATGTCACTTATGAATACGTGTGATGGATCCGGTATTAATCTCTGAGAAATTACGTATCAGTCCAGAAGTAAACCCTCACATATATAGTCAAGTGATTTTCAACAAGCGTGTCACAACCATTCAATGTGGATAGAACAGTCTTTTCAACAAATAGTGCGGGAAAACAAGATATTGACATGTGAAAGAATGAAGTTGGACCCCTGCCTCACACCATATACAAAAATGCACTCAAAATGGATCAAGGAACTAAACGTAAAAACTAAAACTATAAGACCCTTAGAAGAAAATGTAGGGAACAATCTTCACGATGTTGGATTTGGCAGTGACTTCTTGGATCTGATAGCAAAAGCACAGATGTGTGTGGATTTACAGAAGGTAAAGTGAGAGGAAAATGGGGCAGAGGCACTATGTGAGGAGATGAGGAGGCGATTCCAGAACTGAAGAAAGACACCAATCCACAGACAAGTCCAACAATCCCAAGCAAGATAAATAAAAAAGCCACACCTGATCACATAATAGTGAAACTGCAGAACACCAAAGAAAAAAGCAAAAAAGTCTTAGAAGCATCCAGAAGGGAAGGGAAAATTACCTTTCAACAGCAACTTCCCAAGTAAAACAGTGGAACCCAGAAGGCAGTAGGGGAAGGTACCTGTAAATTCCTTAAAGATAATAACTGCTATCCCAGAATTCTACATGCAGTGAAAATATCTTTCAAGATTTCGGGAAATGGGGGCTTCCCTGGTGGCGCAGTGGTTAAGAATCTGCCTGCCAATGCAGGGTTTGAGCCCTGGTCCGGGAAGATCCCACATGCCGCAGAGCAACTAGGCCCGTGTGCCACAACTACTGAGCCTGCGGTCTAGAGCCCGCAAGCCACAACTACTGAAGCCCACGTGCCTAGAGCCCGTGCTCCGCAACAAGAGAAGCCACCTCAGTGAGAAGCCCACACACTGGAATGAAGAGCAGCCCCTGCTTGACGCAACTAGAGAAAGCCTGCACGCAGCAACGAAGACCCAACACAGCCATAAATAAATAAATAAATAAATAAATAAAAAGAATTCAGGAAATGACATTTGCAGACAACTAAAAAGTTTGACTTCTGCAAAATATCTCTAAAGGAAATTCAAGGATATGATTCAGACAGAAAAATAAAAAAAACCCCACTAAAGTCTAAACTTCAGACTCTAAAAGAAGGCAGAATGGTGAGTAAAGAAAACGGTCCATGTGCAGGTGGGCAGAGCAGCAGTGTCTCACGGAACTTTGAAGAGATCCGCTCATGATATGTGAGCAGAAGCCAGGGTGAAGGCGCAGACCAACGACTCCCAGAGTCTGGGTACTGTCCAAAAAAGAAGACCCACATATGGATTAAATGTAGATTCTGGTACATTAAGGATAAATGTTGTAATTTCTGATGAAACTTCTGTAAGAACAAAGAGCAGGTGTATAACTTCCAAAACTGTAAAGGGCGGTGAGGAAGGGAGGAAAAACACCATGGGAAGAACAGGAAGCACAACGACAGAAGGAAGATTTAAACCCAAATATTTCAATGCGTATATTAAATATAAATGAACTAAATGTTAGAGTTGAAGGTTTCAACTAGACAGAAAACAAACTTTATCTAGATGCTACTTATGAGACACACACCTTAAACAAGGACGCAGAAAGGATAAAAAGATATGGCTAGAACCTCGGTGGTGGCAACACAGACCTATGAATCATAATTATTTGCTAACAGTATATTTGTTTTATGAATATCTTGTATGTATGTGATTCACACAAAGAAGTTAAAATAGAAAAATGCAAATCAAAACCACAATGAGCTATCACCTCACACCTGTCAGAATGGCTATCATCAAAAAGAACACAAATAACAAATGTTGGTGAGGATGTGGAGAAAAGGGAGCCCTCCTACACTGTTGGTGGGAATGTAAATTGGTGCAGCCACTATTGTAAACAGTATGAAGGTTCCTTAAAAACTAAAAACAGAGCTACCATATGATCCAGCAATCCCACTCCTGGGCAAATATCCAAAGAAAACCATACTTTGAAAAGATACATGCACCCCAATGTTCATTGCAGCACTATTTACAATAGGCAAGATACAGAAGCAACCTAAGTGTCCATCGACAGATAAATGGATAAAGAAGATGTGGTATAGTTCTACAATGAAATATTACTCAGCCATAAAAAAGAATGAAATAATGCAACTTGCAGCAACATGGACTGACTTAGAGATGATCATACTAAGTGAAGTAAGTCAGACAAAGAAAGATAAATATTATATGATACCACTTACAGGTACAATCTAAAAACTGATACAAATGAACTAATTTACAAAACAGAAACAGACTCACAGACTTAGAATACCAAACTTATGGTTCCCAAAGGGGAAAGGTAGGGCAGGGGGTTGGGGGGAAGGGATAAATTAGAAGCTTGGGATTAATTTACACACACTACTATATATAAATAGATAACCAACAAGGACCTGCTGTATAGCACAGAGAACTCTACTAAATATTCTGTAATCTTTCCCATATAGGGAAAAATATCTGAAAAAGAATGAATATATGTATATATGTATAACTGAATCACTTTGTTGTATACCTGAAACTAACACAACATTGTAGATCAACTATATTTCAATAAAAATTAACAAAAAAAAGAAGTAGCAAAAGGACAGAAAAAGATATTTAAATAATAAAGTAAAGGGACTTCCCTGGTGGTCCAGTGGGTAAGACTCTGCACTCCCAATGCACGGGGCCCGGGTTCGATCCCTGGTCAGGGAACTAGATACCGCATGCCGCAACTAAGAAGCCCGCATGCCGCAACAAAGACCCAGCACAGCCAAAATAAATAATAAATAAAAACAAATACTGAAAAATAATAATAAAGTAAAAACTATATTAAATATATTTATATTTTGCTTACATAGTAACATTTTTAAATTTTTAAAAATTAATTATTTTTGGCTGCATTGGGTCTCTGTTGCTGCGCGCAAGCTTTCTCTAGTTGCCATGAGCAGGGGCTACTCTTCGTTGCGGTGCGCAGGCTTCTCACTGCAGTGGCTTCTCTTGTTGCAGAGCACGGGCTCTAGGTGTGCAGGCTTCAATAGTTGTGGCACGCGGGCTTCAGTAGTTGTGGCGCACGGGCTTAGTTGCTCCGGGGTATGTGGGATCTTCCTGGACCAGGGATCGAACCCATGTCCCCTGCATTGGCAGGCGGATTCTTAACCACTGTGCCACCAGTAAGTCCCTACATAGTAACATTTAATAGAAAAACTTTATGAGATAAAACAGCAGGGAGATAAACAGCAAGCGTAAATCTTGTTACCTAATAACACAGTCTCAAAATATGTAAGTCAAAAATTGAAAAAACCTTAAGAGGTAAATTTATAATCAATAGGACTAGTAATTGTAGTATATAAATAGTTTACATAGTAATTTATATATTTATAGTATATTTAGTACATATAAATACATAGTATATATTTGTATAAAATATAGTATGTATTTTACTGCATCTTTCACTAACTGGTAGAACACCACAAACTAGGGCAGATATACAGGATTTGCACATTGTGATGAAGAAACTGGAACTAAAATACATGTAGAAAACTATCTAAGAGGGCTTCCCTGGTGGCGCAGTGGTTAAGAATCTGCCTGCCAATGCAGGGGACACGGGTTCGTGCCCTGGTCTGGGAAGATCCCACATGCCACGGAGCAACTAAGCCCGTGAGCCACAACTACAGAGCCTGCGCGTCTGGAGCCTATGCTCCGCAACGGGAGAGGCCGCGACAGTGAGAGGCCCGTGCACCGCGATGAAGAGTGGCCCCCGCTCGCCGCAACTGGAGAAAGCCCTCGCACAGAAACGAAGACCCAACACAGCCAAAAATAAATAAATAAATAAATTAAAAACAAAACAAAAAACCCCCCAACATTCTAAAAAAAAAAAAAAAGAAAACTATCTAAGAACCACAGACTCATTTACTGCACCTATACATTTACAAAAGTTGACCACATAGCACATCTCAACAAATTCAAGGACTGAAACCACAGTATATTCTCTGACCACAATACAATTAAATTAGAAATCAATAATAAAGTATAACTAGAAAAATCCTCATATGTTTATAATTTAGGAAATGTACTTCTATATACCCATGTGTCTAAGAATAATGGAAATTAGAAAATATTTTGAACTAAACAATAACAAAATAGGTACTTACCAGAACTTAAAGGGAAATGTAGACTCTTAATAGAAAATAAGCAGGTGGAATTAATGAGCTAAACACCCATCTTTAAGAAGTTTGAGAACAGGAAAACAACCCCCAAAAAATATAAGGAGGGAAAGAAATAGGAAAAAAATATTGAAACAGAAAAGGAAAACTTGGATCCACTAGGGGGGATCGACAAGGCAAATGTGCGTTCTCGGAAAAGACTAATGACCTCTGACAGCAGAGCCAGCCATCAGAAATGCAAACGGGTAGCGCCTTCTGGGGGCAAGACTCATGGGGAAGAGGTGCTGTGGTCAATTTAAGTCAATATATTGGAAAATGTAAACCACACAGATAAATTCCTGGAAAACGTTAAGTTAAAAATATGATTCAAGAAGAAATAGAAAACCTGAATAATCCTATAAACATTAGGGAAATCAAATCACTGGTAAAAAGTCTCCTCCCCCAATATGCACACATATCAATACAAATCAAATACACCTACAGGCAAGGAGCTTCCCTGGAGAGCTCCACCATACTTCAAGGAAGAATTCATTTCAATCCAACACAAACTCTTTCAGGAAAGAGAAAGGGGAAGCACTCTCCAACCATCTGATGTAGCTTAAACTGACACCAAACCTGGGTCAGGGCAGTACAAGAATGGAATTCAGGGGAGTTCCCTGGTGACCTAGTGGTTAGGATTCTGGGCTTTCACTGCTGTGGCCCAGGTTCAACCCCTGGTCAGGGAACAGATCCTGAAAGCCCCACGGTGCAGGAAAAAAAAAAAAAAAAAAGGGAATTCACTAAGTTTCTTCAAAGAAACCAAGATGCAAACATCCTAAGTAATATGACCAAACAGGGTCTAGCAGTATTTTAAAGGATGGTACAATATAATTAAGGTGATTTTATCACAGGAATGCAAGATAATTTATATCAGAAAAATTTACCAATTGTTCTGTTTATCTCAATAGATGCAAAAAAAAAAAAAAAGCATTCAACAAAATTTTAACATCCATTCACAATTTAAAAAACATTCCACACAAACTAAGATTGTAAGAGAACTTCCTTACTTTTACGAGGCATCTACCAAACAAATAAAAAAATCCCAAAACCACTCACAGCAAGCATCATGCTTAATGGTAAAACTTAGAAAACATTATCTTTGACGTCAGGAATAAACCAGGATGCTCTCTATACCGCCACTTCCATTCAACGGTACCAGAAGTCCCAGCCAGCTGGTAAGTCAAGAAAAGGCTTATAAGGGAAAACATACTCTCATACAACAGTGTAACAATAAAGTATCTAAGAGCACATTCAAAGACTGGAAACACCTTTACAGAGAACATTAGAAAACTCTGAGGGGTATAATAAAAACCTAAATCAATGGAGAGCTAAATCATGACCAGGACTGGAAGATACTGTAAATATATGAATCGTCCCCAAAGTAATCATTAAATGCAATTCAAATCACAATCCAGGAGGGTGTATGTGTGTGTACAAATGAGCCAGAGAGCCAGTGAGACAAAGAGAGAGCTTTGAGTCTAGAACTTATCTTACAAGTGTCTGTAGGGGAGGGAAAGTTTTCCTTGACCCTCTTAGGGTCCCTGGCTGGGTCTGAAAATGAACAGAGTAACAGGAGCAGGAAGCTTTTATACCTTTTAGACAATCAATAAGTTTGTGAAGAACTGACGAGGCCGGAGGGGTTTGGGCTGGGGTGGTCCATGGTGAAGGAGTAACTAGGAAGACAAGACAAGGTTTGTTTATACAGATTTCTCGGCCCCAATTCCCTGCCTTCCCTCTTCCTGGTGCAGGGAGGGGGCCCTCTCAAAGGGGAGTTTCATGGCCAGGTTCAGGGAAGAAGGTCACTCTGACCACCCCCCCTTCTGCTGTTTTCTCAAACTCCTTCAAGCTTAAGATACTCAGGAAGCCTAGGTGCCACACGTTAGGGTGGCGTGTCCTGAACTCCATCACATCAGAGGCCAGAAGCAGCCAGAGGGAAGCTCGTGCTGCGCCGGAGCCGGCCCGGGAGCGGTCATTTCAGGGTCATTCAGACTCACCAAGGCTGGGGTATCCCGGCTCAGGACAGAAAAACCAGCCTTAGCAAGGACAGAATGCACTTGTTCTGACTGCAGTGCTGACTGAACGCATGTTGTCTGTTTCAGTATCTTCACCTGAGTTTTTCTCTTTGTATTTAAAGGACCCTTAAATGAATAAACTCCTCTCTTATCCCTGGTGGTTCAGGCCTTCAGAGTCCTGGGCCCTGTTAGTGGCAGAAGCATGGCTCCCAGTGACCTGAACAGAGACTAAAGAAACGGCCTTCACTTAGCCCATCCTTTAGACAAATGACACCACTCTGACTCATGATTAGAAAGCAGGACACCCCTTGTTTCTAAATCGGAGTGGCCTCTGATGGGGCGACTCTGTTTAAAGGGGCAACTTAGGACGTCCCCGACGGTCCAGAGGTTAGGACTCCATCCCCCACTGCAAGGGGCCCGGGTTTAGTCCCTGGTTGGGGAACTAAGATCCCGCAAATAAAATAAAGTGGCAACTTGCCAAGCGTTTCTGTTTCTTTGAATTTCTCCATGCCGTGAACGCCCCCCACATGCAGGGGGCCTACCTGAACGCCCCTTCCCTCGGAGCAGCCCCACTCTTGGGCTCCTGTCACCTTTGTGGAGCCCGGTCCATCCTCAGCACCCACAGTCACCCTTCAAGGGCTGGGTTTGCCTCCCACCCTGGCGTCCTGCCATCTGTGTCCTGCCCTCCGCCCCTGTCACCGCCCTCCCGGGGGTCCTAGAGGAGCAGCGGCCCAACCTGGCTGGATCTCAGTCACAGAGAAGCGTGTCGTGATTAAACTAGGTTTTCAGGCTGGATGTCCCCGAGGCAGGGAAATCCTGGCCAAGTTCTCCAGCCACCAGTACACAAACAGGCTCTTCCAACCACACCTGCTGACAAGTCAGGACCCACCTTAGTACCTGAGGTGAAATGCATCACGTGCCTCACTTCTACTGCAACCGCCGTGTCCCCTGGGTTTGGGGAGCAGCCACCACCCCACGAAGATGTTAGTGTGGGGTAAGTTCTTAGGCCAAAAACAACATTCTGGATTCCAGAAGTTTCTCTCCTAAAATAAGCATGGATATTTATTTTAAGAGAGCGTAAATCAGGCCCATGTCCATATGGTGCTGTTACCACGCTTCCAAAGACAAACCCTGAGAACCACCACCCAAGCAAGCAGCTGACACTCCCGGGAGGGCGCGGGCTCCCGGCCCTTCTCGTCCCCATACGGGTTCACTTGTCCTCCCGGCCCTGCCTCGCCCACCTGGCTGCGGGGAGGGACGGAGGCACAGGCGGGCAGGGAAGCGGGTCTCCCTGGGGCTGGTGCACAAGCTCCGGCGCTGGCAACAGCGGTGAAGAACACAGCTCAGAAGGCCGAGGTGCTGCCCACGCGCCCGCGCCATCCAGCAAGGAGAGAGCAGCCCATCCAGCACCATCACGAGGCGCCCAAGAGCCTTGTGGCCCAGGCTGCTGCTGGTCTATGAGAATCCCATGAATTAACAGCAGCCCTAAGACACGAGTGGTCTGATTAGTCCCACCGTGCAGACAGGGAAACGGACACCCCGAGAGCTAGTAAGCAAGCTGTGCAGCTGGATTCAAAGCTGAGAATCTACACCCTGGACCCCTGTAAACATGTGTCTATAGACAGGTGAGCAGGTGTGAACATCACAAACGTATGCAAACCAAAGGCGCACTGTACCTGTCTTACAACCTAGCAGGCTGGCAAAGATTTTAAAAAGTTGACAACTCCACTGGCGAAGGCGCCTGGGACATCGCTGCCATCTGGCAGCACCCACTGGCGCACCTGGGCGCAGGCCCCAGGCCCAGGGTCCATCCCCGGCATTTCCCTCCAGGCTGCCTGGCCCCTGCGCAAAGTAACCCGGAAAAGGCTGTTACAACATTGCCTGTAATAACTAGAGATTAGAAACCATCTCCCATCTCACTAAGAGGGACCGGCCAAACGCACTGATGGACTTATCAGAACTGTTTCCAAGGTGGGGCCTCAGCCACTTCTTTCTCACCATCTACTTTTTTGTAACTTTTGATTTTGATACCAAGTGTAGGTACTGACCACAAACACACACACACAGCACATGGGCCCAAGGCGTCGGGGGGCCTGGAAGGTGTCCATCAAAGAGCAACAGCATGTGTAAAATTTGCTTCAGGCAGTACCAGCTTCCCTTCGCACACATGGACTTCCTACTTAAATTACAGGGTGAAAAGCTTTTTTCCACGTCTCTGGAACCGCAGCCTTCCTGGATCCCTGGATCCGCTGGGAGGGGCGAGAAGACTCCTTCAGTTCTCCCGGCCGCCTCCTATGCCCTCAGATGAAGCCCCCTCTGCCCTCATGCCCCACCAGCTGCCCCCGCGTCCCCCCGTAACCAGCCCCCTCATTCCCCCAGCGTGGCCTGCCTCCACCTCCTCCCACCAGACTGCTGAGGAGGGCGCTGGCACTGAGCCTTTCTTTTCTAAGAACCTGTGATACATTCTTTTTAATTTCTCCCACTAACTAAGTTTCCCAGCCGTGGCCCTGGGATGCCTCCTAGCAGAGGTTGCCTTTTTCCTCGCTAAGAAGGGAAGATGCAGGCATGACAGAGGGAGGGCTGCCCTGTCTTCAGCTGGAAGTGGGAGGAAAGAGCCTGGGAATCTTATGCCATTTTATTAACCACATGCTAATTGAAACATAATCAAGCATCCCTGTGTTGGGGAAGGGAAGGGAAAAAACAGAGAGGCAGAGAGAAGCCAGAATGGGGCTGGTGCTGGGGGGTGGGGGCCGTGTGGCTGCGGGAGCCAGGCTGCTGCGGGGGCTCGACCCAACCAAGCCACATACGCGGAGCCTGTGGGGCCTCAAGACGAGCTGGTACCCAATCTGTAAAATGGGGGTGAATCGTGAGTCCCACGGAGGACCCGAGAATCATACCAGGTGTCAGGTTGCTGTTGCAGTGGCCGAGGGTTGGCAAGCTGTCTCAACGCCTCACAAACCCCACGGGGAACTCTGGTCCTGGTTCTCAGGCTTCCCAGGTGTGGACTACGTGGCTTGGCTCCATCACCGGCGACAGGCTTTCAGCAGTGCCGGTGCCACCATCACGGAAGTGATGTCGCCGGCAGCTGACTGGACCTCATTCTCTCGACTTCTTTCCTGAATCCAACTCACACTGCCCTCCCCGGAACCCTCAGCCTCCAGTGACCTGGCGGTTCAGAACTTTCTCCATCCTCCCCTCACTCAACTCTCTGCTCACAATTCCCACTCCCTGCAGGTTTTGCTGATTAGCAGATCTAACTACTTTCTAAAAAGTTAAAAGCAAATGACTTGCGAATAAAGTGTCAGAGATGAGAAGGTTTTAAAGCAGGGGACTTCTACTGCTTCTTCATATTTGAAACTATGTTCCACTCATCAGGCTACCAGGGAGAAAAAGACACTGCATGGAAAGTCCTTGCCCTCTGTACCTGCCACCCCCGCCCCTTGAGAGGATCCTGGCGGAACCTGGTGAAGGCAGGTAGGGGTCAAAGGCTCTCAACATAAAGAGCTTTATAAATTTTAGTGCTTCAAAAACGGAAAAAGTAATGTCTGGAGTTTGGTCAAAGGCATATACCTCTATCAGTTTTTAATTTTGGCAAACGTACCATGGCAACATGGGATGGTAACACCGGGGACACGGAGCGCGGGGCACGTTGGGACTGTCTGTACTATCTTTGCAACTTTTGTGTAAATCTGAAGTTTCCAAAATAAAGAAGTTGATTTAAAATCAGAAAGACGGGGACTTCCCTGGTGCTGCAGTAGTTAAGAATCCGCCTGCCAATGCAGGGGACACGGGTTTGAGCCCTGGTCCGGGAAGATCCCACATGCCGCGGAGCAACTAAGACCGTGTGCCACAACTACTGAGCCTGTGCTCTAGAGCCCACGAGCCACAACTACTGAGCCCGTGCGCCACAACTACTGAAGCCTGAACACCTAGACCGTGCTCTGCAACAAGCCACTGCGAGGAGAAGCCCGCGCACAGCAACAAAGAGTAGCCCCTGCTCGCCACAACTAGAGAAAGTCTGCACGCAGCAACAAAGACCCAACCCAGCCAAAAATAAATAAATAAAATAAATTTATTTTAAAAAAAAGTCAGGGCTTCCCTGGTGGCGCAGTGGTTGAGAATCTGCCTGCCAATGCAGGGGACACGGGTTCGAGCCCTGGTCTGGGAAGATCCCACATGCCGCGGAGCAACTAGGCCCGTGAGCCACAATTACTGAGCCTGCGCGTCTGGAGCCTGTGCTCTGCAACAGGAGAGGCCGCGGCAGTGACAGGCCCGCGCACCGCGATGAAGAGTGGCCCCCGCTTGCCGCAACTAGAGAAAGCCCTCGCACAGAAACGAAGACCCAACACAGCCAAAACTAACTAACTAAATAAATAAATAAAAAATAAAAATAAAAGGAATTCCTTTAAAAAAAGAAGTAAAATAAATATCCTTTAAAAAAAATCATAAAGACGATTAATCAGATTGGTGATTAGGATCATTCAGTTACTTTTTTAAAGTGCCCACTACAGGCCAAGGCTTGTGCTACAGCTGTGCTAAGATAGGGTCCCCCTGGTCCTGGCTGAGGGGCTCCCACACGCAGAAGACACTCTAGCCCCTGAGATGCAAGGAGAGGCAGCGGGAGGGGCTCCCAGAGCCTGAGTTAGCTCCCCTCAGACCAGATCCCACGGCGAGGGTGGGGGGGACCTGGGCAGGATCGCAACGCTCAACACCGGGATTAAGCACAGCTGCCGCGGAGGGGCAGGGGCTCAACCAACGTGTGTTCCATCTCTTGGAGCAGAGTGGAGGCCGCAGCAGGCACAGGTGCAGGGAGAGCAGCAGCTTGCTCAGGGACGCACCTGAAGGCCATCCCCGGAGGAGGGAGGCCTGGGTAGGAGTTCAGGAGACTGAGGGTTATGGGTGGAAAGACTAACATTCTTAGCAAAGGAAACAACAGGTTGAGGTGTGTATGTTTCATACAGAAGAAAAATGCAACTGCACAGAAAAAGCTTGGGGTGGGGACGCCAACGTCGTCCACACCGTGGTCCATCTAAGACGGAACTGCAGCCCTTTCCCACGCAGAACTCGGCACCTAACCTGGACTCCCGGCGATGTCCGTTGGAGGCCGGCCCCGCCAGGGAGAGGAGGCTCAGGCTCCTGCAGGCTCTGCGCCCGTGAAGCTCAGTCGGTGCCACAAGTGGGGAACGAATGCGGGACGAGGCATTTCGGCCTCGCCCTTCACGTGGGCAACTTTAAACGCCCCCCTTCCGTGAACACGCTGGGAGGCCCCTTTTGTCCTCATTTCCCTCCCCAGGCGCGACCTTTCTTTTAGGGGAAAAGCCTGTTACCGTCAGGCGGGCGGCTCCTCCCGAGCCTTCTCCAGGGCGGGGTGGGGAGGGGCGGGAGGAGGGAGAACCGGGGAAACGCTCCTGACCCGGCGTCGCGGTCCGCGCCGAACCCGTGTGGTCCCGCCGCAGCGCGCCCCCCGCCCCCCGGCCGACACCGCCCGGTACGCCCGCCGGGCCCGCCCTACTCACCGCCGCCCGCCGGTCCGCGCCCCGGCCCGCAGCGCCCATCGGCCCGGCCTCGCTCAGCTCGGGCGCGGCTCTCCGGCGGCCCCGGCGCGGCCCGGGACGCGCTGCGGCCGTTGGCTCCCTGGCCGCGCGCGAGGCATCCCCGCCGCCGCCGCCGCCGCCGCCGCCCCCGGGCCGCCTGCCCTTTGTTTTGAAGCCGCTGCCCCGCCGCGACGCCGTTAACGGCCTGGGAGCGCGGCGCCGACCAATCAGCGCGCGGCCCTGCCCCCGGACACACCGCGCGTCCCGCCCCGCGCCCCGCCCCGACCGCGCGCCCCCGCCCCGCGCGCCCCCGCCCGCAGCTCGGCCGGCTCACCCTCGGCTGGGCAGGGCAGGGCGCACGTGCCGCAGGGCGCGCCGCGCTCCCATTGGCCGGCCCGCCGAGCGCGGCCTCGGAGCCCGCCAGTGAGGGTCGAGGGGTGCGGGGGCGGGGCCGCGCGGGGAGGGAGGGGAGGATGGGGCGGGGCTAGGGCGGGGCGGGCTCAAAAGAGGAGCGCGCCGCGCAGGCGCGGGTTGCCCTGAGCTGAGATCTCGGCTGCGGTGTCAGCGGCGGTCGGAACCACGAGTCCGGGGAGCTGGCGGTCGCCCGCTCTCCCCGGCACACGTGGGTCGGCGGAGGCCACGCCGGCTCACAGCCCCGGGGGCTGGGGGAGGGGGCGCGGGCCGGGCTTCCTGGCCGGACCCCTCGACGACCCCGTCCCGAGGGCGGGTCCTCCGCGTCGCCACCCCGCCCCCCTCCCGGCCGCTCGGAGCTGCTGGACCTGAGCGCCTTGGATGCACACGTGGCCCGTGGGGAAGCTCCGGACAGCCCGCCCCGCCCCGCGTCCGCACTCCGCCCCGCAGGCCTCCCCTGTGTTCATTGTGTGGGTCCCCCGGCCTTTCTCCCTAGATTGATGTTTAAATCCCAGCATCAGCATCAGCCCACCCCGTTTGGGTCACAGCGTAGATACCCTTTCTATACATGGTAGCGCCCATGATCTTGTTTCCTTCCTGTGATGCAATGTATCCGCACAGCTCTCGGTGCCTCTGGGTGAGTCCCATCTGCTGTTGGAACGCGGCCGTTCTCCCGGCCACGTCCGCAGCTCCCGGCTTCCACAGAGCCCGCTGCTAAGTGACTTGAAGACGGTTCTTGCACATTTTCAAGAACTATTGAGCCTTTCAGGTCTCCTTCCATTTCCAACTGGGTTTCTTTTTTCTTGTGAATTTTCAAGATTCCTTTGATTGTTTTAAATATTAAGCTTTGGTTATTTTTGCTATTGTAAATATTTTTTCTCAGCCAGTCCTCTGCTGAAAAAAAAATCCTAATTTTGATGTGAGCCAAAGTTTTATAATTTTGTATCCTGCTTTTATTCTGTTATTGCAGGTTTTTTAACAGATATTTTTCCTGGCTGCTCAATACTAACCTAAATATCTAGCTATGAGTGGTAGTTGGGCACTTTTATTAGTTTTGCACTATTTCTTCAGACCCCTTCATTCTTTGAAAAATTTAGCACCAGATTCGCTGTTGTTCTTTGCATTTCCTGGCTTCCTTCTTGGAGACACAGCTTTCCCTTAGAATCGAAGTGAGTGCAGCCACAGTGCCCTGGCCTGTCAGCTCACTGGCCCTCTCCTGTAAGGATCTTGCCCTCTGCACGACCCCAGACACGAACCCCCTCGCTGGCCATTGACCAGTGCCTTTCAAATGTTTTTAACTATGACCACAGTAAAATTTACATTTTATAGGTACAAAGTTTCTGTTTCGGATGATGAAAAATCGGGGGGATGGTTGCACAAGAATGTGCATGCACTTAACACTACTGCATTACACACTTAAGAATGGTTAAAATGGCAAATGTTATGTTATTGTGCTTTACTATAGTAAAAAATAGTACAAAACACATTCTACATTATGATCCAGCACCCACATGTATAGGACAAGTTTCATGATCTAATCTGCATCCTTGTGCAAGGCCCTAATATTTTCTATAATCTCCTGTTTTATTTTACTTAACCACAGCCTGCATATGACTCCCTACACAATTTCACAAGCCCTCCATCCGCCACAGCCAGCAGGCTGCCACCCACTCCCTGGTCACCACCCTCCATACCCTCAGTTATGGGCAGCCCTCTCTGGGGCACCACTCTGCTCCCTGGCCCCCTCCTGCTGGTGTCCCCACCACAACCGCCGTCACCACACTCAGGGCCACACTCACTGTCCCCCCCCGCCACCTACCCACCCTCATGTCTCACCTCCTGCCTCGGCCCCCTTCTCACACCACATACTTTCTGGGCAGACCCCGTCCCGGGTGGATGGGACTCTGCGTGGCTCGGGGAGACTGGGTTCCGGGGCAGTGCCCTCCTCCTGGCTACCCTACACCTGCCACACCTCTTTTGTCCGTCCAAGCCCCCTTCCTGGACGGCGCTCCTCCCTCCTTCTGCTCCTCCCCCTCTGCTGTGTCCTGCTCCCAGCCGGCTCCCTGCCCGCCCGCCACCACCAGTCCATGCGGTCCACCAGTGCACACACCCTTTCTCCTGCATCCTCGGTCCCCTCTTCCCTGGGTGGTCCCAGCAGATTATGGGACCTGCTGTCATCTCCACACCCCCCTCCGCTGTCACCATGCTTCCCTGCAACCCTGCAGAGCCAGCCCGGCTCCTCCCATTCTGAGATTCCCATCCCACCCTCCCCACCAAACCTCGGGTCTGGTCCTAGACACATCTGACAGGACGGTCCGAGCAGCATTTCACTCAGCTGGTCACCTTCTTTAACCGCTTTCTCACTCTGGTCCCGGGCTCTGCTCTCTCCTCCTCTCTGGCCCCGCGTCACCGGCGCTCCCACCCTCCTGAGGCTGGGGCCCCAACAGTTCCCAGCACTGACAACTCCCTTGAGCCCCGCACTCCAGGCTCACGTCCAGCTGCCGACTGCATCCCCCTCGGAGGTCCATGAGACCTCAAGCTCTGCACACCCTCCATCAAGCTGCCTTCTTCCTCACCTCGGCAGAAGGCTCTGCCCCCTCCCAGCACTGGCCAGAACCCCCAGCCCCTCACCTCCTCTCTCCCCATCACACCCCGCAGCCGCCCCCGCACCCAGGGCCACGCCACACTCCTCTCTCGCCTAGATCCTTGCCCCAGCCCACGTGGCCCTGAGCTGCAGGCTTTGCCTCCTTAACTGTGTTCTCTGTGGACAGATGCTTTTAAAATAACAACCAGATCCGCCACCTCTGAAAGCTCCCAGGAGCTTTCTGCTTCGCGCAGACTAAAAGCCAGAGTCCCTCCAATGCCCCACGTGGCATGGCTGGTCCCCGGCTCCCCTAACTTCCTGCTTCTGTCCCCTCAAGCTTTGAGAAAGCTGGACGTTGGGAGGGGACTTCTGACACCAAATGCAGGCTTGGGGTCTCCAAGATGACCCTCAGATTTGACCGTCTCACAGAAGGACTCGTGGAAAGTGTTACACTCATGGTTTCAGTTTACAGCAGAGAAAGGATCCAGATTAAACTCGGCCTTCACAGGGTCAGGGGCAGAGTTCTTCCTAGGGCTCCATCACACAGGCATGACTTACTGATCTCAGGCTCCAGGCCCCCAGGCAAATGGGTGCTCTTGTGAGGGCTGAGAGACCACCTCCCAGAAGCAAGGGGCGATGGTAAATTCTTTCCCAGGAAGCCCCACCTTGCTCACCGCCTCCAGACACAGCGCCTCCTGCCACTCCGCTCCGTCTCGGGGACTCCGCACCTGCCATCCCCTCTCCTGAAGGCCCCTCATTCCCGGGATTCT
The DNA here is from genome assembly GCF_965194805.1 of Balaenoptera borealis. Lineage (NCBI taxonomy): Eukaryota > Metazoa > Chordata > Mammalia > Artiodactyla > Balaenopteridae > Balaenoptera > Balaenoptera borealis. Next base: position 65,263,332 of record NC_138875.1, read on the forward strand.
GCTCAAATGTGTCCCCATGCCCTCCAAGCTCGGGGGACCACCGTGCCCACCACTCGCTGCCTCACATCCCCTGGATTTGTTTTCCCTCCTTAACACCCCCCAGCAAGTGTCTTCTTGGTTTGGTTTCTTGCCCCCTCCCCTCACCAGGACGCCAGCCATGGTGGGCAGGGGCTTGGTTCCTTCTCAGCTGTGTCCCGGAGGCCGGGGTGCAGGCAGCCTCCCCGAGGACCCAGTCAGGTGGGTGTCAACTGGCTGAACTGTGTCCCCCCAGATGTCACTGTACTTGGAGATGGGGGTCTTTAAAGGTGATTAGATTAAAATGAGGCCATTACGGTGGGCCCTAATCCAATCTGACTGATGTCTTTATAAGATAAGAAGATGGAGACACAGAGGGTGATCATACAGGGACACAGGGAGAAGATGACTGTCTACAAGACAAGGAGAGAGGCCTCAGGAGAAACCAAACTAGCCGACACCTTGATCTGAGACTCCCAGCCTCCAGACTGTGAGATATAAATCCTGCTGTTTAAGCTGCCCAGTCTGTGGTGCTTTGTTATGGCAGCCCCAGCAAGCAAATACACTGGGTTTTAGGGGTAGAAAAAGACCAAAAGCAATTCTCCAACAGGGTCCCCCCACCTGCCTTCCATCCCTGTCTGCCTAAGACCCCTGGGTGGCCTGGCCAAGCAGCCTGCGTAGGGAATTCAAGGCAGGCTGGTGCGTGGCTGTGGGGCCTGGAGCCCTCAGCCAAGCGAGGGGATGAAGGTTCGCTGTAGCCCCTTGAGGCCTAAAATCTATGCCTATGCGTTGTTGCTGGTTTCCTGTGTGATATTCCAGCCCATTAGGAAGTAGCTGCTGTCGGCATAGCAACCACAAGGCATCTTACGTTCCTTCCAAATTAAAAAAATTTCCCAGCTTCAGGACTGAGGAAAGAAAGATGTAAAAGCAGAGATGAAATTAAATTACCAATGGAAGTGGTTGCCATGGCATCCTGCTGTCCTTGGAGTCCGCCAGCTGCTGCTGTGATTTCTCCATTCTTGGTGCAAATGAAGGGGTCCGAGAGAAGTTAAAACCAGTCTCCCGCAGTGAGAGAAAAATCAAGGCTGCGTTTTAACAAGAAATGGTAACTAACGATGGGGATTTATATTTTGAGAATAACTGTATAACCAATGGACAGAGACTTTCAAAATTTAAACAGATCACCTGGGAATTTGTTAAAACGTTTACCAAAATGCAGTATGTCTGAGGTGGGGCCTGAGATTCTGCATTTTAATGTTTAATTGTGGGAAAATAAACATACCGTCAAGTTTGCCATCTTACAGCAGAGATTCCGCTTTTGAATGGGCTCCAGGTGACAGTGATGCTGCTGGTCCACAGCCCATTATTTTGCGCATCAGGCTTTAGTGGAGACTTTCTCTGTACCAGAGTCTGAGGGAGGCGGCGGCCATACCCAACCGAGCAAACCACGCAGCATGCTTTCCAGGAACTTCCTGGCAAGTGGATGAGAGAAGAGGCAAAGTCACTCCAGAGGAGTGGACAGAAAGCTACCTGATTCCCCAGTGAGGCTCGGCTTTGCGTGTGGGGGAAGAGGAGGTGAGTGAGGACACGCGGACACTGTCACCACTGTGTCCACTCGCTAAGTCCCCTAGATCATTCCCTAATGCTGGGCATGCAGGCTACTGACCTTCTTTCTGCTCTTACAAATAATGCTGGACAAACACCTCTGTACACGTGGCTGTTCTCCCTAGAATTACTGTCTGGGAAAAAAATCCCAGTAATGGAATTACTGAGTCAAAACACATCTTCTGATTTGTTCCTGTCACTCTGCCGGACGTATTCATTTACAGCACTGTTAGCAATGCCTTACAACTTCACAATGTTCAGCTTTTATAATTTCACCTTTGCTTAAAAAAACAAAAAACAAAAAAACAAACCACCACCAACAAAAACCCCTGAAAGTAGGGTGTGCACAAAATGGCACTGTGTCTTTATTTTCATTTTCATTTCCCTATTTACTAATGGCACTGGGTACTTTTCCTCTTGTAAGCAGACAATGTTCTTTGATTGCCTATCAGCTGGGAATGAGGCAAGGTGTTCGTATTTTTTAGGTTCTTTTTATGTTTTGGAAAATAGACTTTTCTTGTTGGGTCCCCATGGCAGATGTGCCCCTGGCTCCCGTGGTGTCTCCTGCACTGTTGTCCTTATGGGTCTGTGTTGAAATCAGATGTGGACATGTTTTTCTCCAATCCTCCAGTTTGTCCAAGACACTAGACTTAATAGTTTTCTACAGCTACATCTGCTGCGCCAACTCCTTGCCCTTCTAGATGCCTTTGTTAGGAAGGGCAGCAAGTGCAAAACTAACTTCCAGTTTTAGCTTCAACATGTAAAGAGCTTGGAAGTCATCACCTGCCCTCACAGCAAGAAAAAAGCTGAATAAACTGAAAATCAGTGACTTCTAGATCCATCAGATGGTTGTCACAGGACAACCCCAACCCCACAAACTGGAAGAGAGAATCACAGCTTACCAGCAACAGAAACCACGGGGCCAGGAACTGGCAGGAACACTCAAATGACCCCATAAACGGTAACATCAAAGATGTTACCATCGAAGAAATGCTGGAGGCTGAGTGGACTGGCTTGAGACTTAAAAAGTCATAGGGACCCAGTCTAAGAGGGCCCCACACTTTCACAAGTTTTACCTCCAAGGAACCCCACCAGGTTCTCACAGTGAAGACTGAAGCAAAATCCCCTGTGCATGTCTAGGGACGGGGGAAGTAACCATCGGGAAACATGCCCAGATTGTTCTCCACAAGGAAGGTCAGCTAGCAAGGAAGGGAGAGGACTTTCTCAGAGCTTCATCCAACACAGGGGAAAGGTAGACCTAAATCACCTCCCTAGCCTTTCCGTCTTACTTAAGGGGGCCAAAAAGCCCCGAGAAGCACTTGTGAGGGTCACAGGCCCACTAGGAGACTGAGACTTAATCATATGATCAGAAAATGCTTCCTCTCCCTCCGTGTCTTCTGCCTGATCAACAGGGCTCCTGTATACTGCAGAGAATTACCGCTGAAAGAACAGCAAGGCTCAGATTCCACCTAAGAAAGAGGAGTCTCTAGGGAAACCCAGGGACAACAGGGGAAACAAAGCAGGGATACTGGAGGACATTTCAGCCTCTGACACCTACAGCTGAACAAACAGTAAGCAGAGCCTTACTTCTAGCCAGAAAAACAAAAACCTCACACTAAAGGCCGGTCTATCCCATTTCTACTACCCAATAGATTGTGTCTGACTTTCAACAGAAAGTTACCCATGTGCTGAGAGAAAAGGAAAAACACAGTCTGAAAAGCAAAGGAAGCATCAGAACCAGACCTAGACATGGCAGAGATTTTGGAATTACTGGACTGGGAATTTAAAACACTTACAATTAATATGCTAAGGGCTCTAATGGAAAACATGGACAACATGCAGGAACAGATGAGTAATGGAAGCAGAGAGATGGAAATGCTAAGAAAGAATCAAAAGAAAATTCTAGGGAAAAATAACCTAACAGAAATGGAGAATGCCTTTCATGGGCTCATATGTAGATTGGATGCCACTGAGGAAAGCGTCAGTGAACTTGAAGATATGCCACTAGAAACTTCTCAAACTAAAACACAGAGAAAAAAGAATGAAAAAAAAAACCCCAGAATGTTCAAGAACTGTGGGACAACTGTAAAAGGTATAACATGTACACAATGGGAATTCCAGAAGGAAAGGTGGGCAGAAGAAATGGTTAAAGTAATAATGGCTGAGAATATTCCAAAATTAATGACAAAACAAATCATGATTCCAGGAATCACAGACAACACTGAATGGGATAAATACCCAAAAATCTCCATTCAGGCATATCATATCCAAGCTGCAGAAAACCAAAGACAAAGAGGGAATCTTGAAAGAAGCCAGAATAAAACAAACAAACTCTCTTAACTATAGAGAAACAAGGATAGGAATTACAGCAGACTTCTTGTCAGAAATCACACAAGCAAGGAAAGGACTGGAATATTTTAAATGCTTATATGGATCTAAATTTCTGATCTGTATCATTTTCCTTTTCTCTGAAGAATTCTTAAACGTTTTTTGCAAAGCAGATCTACCAGCAATAAACTCCTTTAGTTTTTGTTTGTCTAAGAAAGTACTTTGTTTTTTTTTTGGCCACACTGCGCAGCATGCGGGATTCTAGTTCCCCGACAAGGGATCAAACCTGTGCCCCCTGCAGGGGAAGTGTGGAGTCTTAACCACTGGACTACCAGGGAAGTCCCTATTTCTCCATTTTTGAAGGATAATTTCACTGGGTACAAGATACAAGGTTTTTTTTTTTTTTTTTTCCCTCTTTCAGTACAATGTTTAACAGGAGTGGTGAGAGGAGACATCCTCACCTTGTTCCTCATCTTGGGGAGGAAAGCATGCAGTTTCTCATTATTAAGTATGTGACCTGTAGGTTTTTAATAGATGCTCTTTAACAAGTTGAGGAAGTTCCCCTCTATTCCTAATTTGCTGAGTTTTAATGATGAATGGGTGTTGGATTTTGTCAAATGCTTTTTCTGCATTTATTGATGTGCTCATATGAGTTTTCTTTAGCTTGTTGATGTGATGGCTCACGTCAACTGATTTCCAAGAATTGAACCAGCCTTGCATGCCTGGAATAAATCCATCTGGTCATAGCATATAATTCTTTTTATACATTATTGGATTCCATTTTCTAGTGTTTGGTCGAGCACTTCTGCATCTACATTCATAAAAGATACTGGTTTGTAGTTTCCTTTCTTGTAATGTCTTTATCTGGTTTTGGTATTAAGGTAATGATGGCCTCATAGAATGAGTTAGGTGTGTTCCCTCTGCTTCTATTTTCTGGAATAAACTTTAGAGAATCCATATAATTTCTTCCTTAAAACTGTGCCTGGTGCAGTTGTGCTCCTTGGTATTTACCTGAATGACTCGAAAACCTATGTCCACACAGAAACCTGCACACAAGTGTTTATAGCAACTTTATTATTGCCCCAAACTGGAAGCAACCAAGATGTCCTTCTGTAGGTGAACGGATAAACAAACTGTGGTCCATCCATACAATGAACTCTTATTCAGCAATGAAAACGATGAGCTGCCATGAACTAGAATAGAATGGTTACCAGGGGCTGCGGGGTGGGGGAAATGGGGAGATGCTGGTCGAAGTGTGCCATTCTTTAGTTCTTCTTCAGTTCTGGTGGCAGGGCTGCCACAAAGGGGGGTTTGGCCTCCATCCTGGGGGGGGCTTATCTCTCTGCTCCCTGCCTGTGGTCTCCAGCCTCCAGTTTGTTCTGACACTGGAGCCAGGACAGGGGGTGGGCTTGGAGGGAAGAACCAGGAAGGGCGTGGGGTCATGGGGCTGGAGCAGCAGGTGGGCAGCAAGGCAGACCCTCCACAGGAGGGGAGAGGTTTTGAGTGGGAGATCACCGTGACCTGGGGATCTCATCCCCGAGGCTCGTGGCAGCTGTCCAGGTGGATAGAGGTGGGGATGTGGTGTCAAGGACCAGAGGGATGGGGGCGAGCTCCCTTGGGGGCCTGATACTGCTTCCAGAACCAGAAATGTACACCTGTTACTTCAAGGAAAAACAAAAGGCAAAGCCAAGCAGCAAAACACAAATGACAAGGAAGGTGTGTGGGGGAGGGGAGGGGGGAAGCACCGGTGTGGAACCCACTGCAGATGCAGGACATACCCGTCCTCCTGAGTCCTGGGAGCCACCATCCCAATTTCACCAGCGGAGACCCCGAGGGCCTGAAGTGCCTCAGCTACGGCGTCAGGCTTAGGCTTCCATCTCTTCCCAGGCTTCGAAGCCCAGGCTTCGCCTGCTGGGCTGCGCCCCTCCCCCCAGCAGTGACCGAAGTGGGCCTGGCCAATGGCTCAGCGGCCAGACAGCGGGCGCTCAGGGGGCTCGGGGTGCGTCTGCCTGCCTTTTGGAGCCCCTGCTGCCTGCGTCCTCTGAACCCAGGCGGGGCATCCTACCCTGATGGCCACACGATTTTAAATGAAGCAGTGGGTGGGTGGGCTGAATACCCGCACCTGCAGCAGCCAGTGTGGGAAACTAGAGAACGCACATCCCAGGTCATTCCAGGTCGGCGCACTCGCAGGCCACCGTGGGGGGTGGGGTCAGACCCCACAGTCACCCAGCTACGTGTCTCCGGCCAGGCCAGTCTAAGCCACCACATCTGAAAAAGGGAGAGACAAGTCTGTGACTCCCTCCAAAGCTCTTAGGCTCTAGGTTATTCTAAGACCTCGTTCCCTGTGGAGCAGCCGGGCCGTCCCACGACCCTGGGTGGGTGGTCAGGGAGGGGCCCTGTGCCCAGCCTCCATCTGGGAGAGAGCAGACTAGGCGTCCTGTTTGCTCGGCCATCATGACATCATCTGCCTTTTTCGTCCTCCTGACTTCACCCACATGCTCTGTCTGCACTGTCTGCTACTTGTCTTTTCAGGGAATGTACCCTGGTGGCAGCACACAACCCCCGCCCCTGTCCTGAGCCCCCCGTACCTCCTGGCCAGGGGAGGCCTCCTCTGACGGTCACTTCCTCCTCCTTGCAACCTGCTTGGCCCAGTGTTTCCTTCTGAACCAGCATGTTCACAGACGATGCAGCTGCCTCTGCAGACATGCCCTTGCCAGACCCTGCATCAACGCTGGACGCTTCATCCTCCATCCTTACAAGCTCATCTTCCTCATCATCTATCCCCCCAACTCCCTATTTGTACTTCTCAGTGGTCTTAACAATGTTTCCTGCCCTTTTTAAAATATATTTTTTTATTTGAATACGATTGCTTTACAATGTTGTGTTTGTTTCTGCCACACAGCGAAGTGAATCAGCCACATGCATACACACATTCCCTCCTTCTTGGACCTCCCCCACCATCCCACCCAACTAGGCCATCAAAGAGCACCAGGCTGAGCTTGTTTCCTGCACTTTTAAATCAGGAGGCTGACCCCACCTAATCCACCGGTGAGGCGCTCCCGCAGGTAACCCCCACACTGCAGGCCCGCCCTGGTCCACTGTGGACGTGGTGTCCTCTGTGGCCTTGTTTCTTCAATTGCTGCCTTTTTGTGGCATCTGCTCTTCTCTCTATGGCTTCTATGATCATCTTTTGCTTCTTCTGGGGAAGAAACATCATGCTCTGTGGGACGGAGACAGGTAGGGGTGCTGGGCTGCCCCACCCCTGCTTATTCAGAGCAGGTGAATTTTGAGTTCACTTCATGAAAGGGCACTGGTGATAAAAAATGCTTGAAAATTTGAAAACCGGATGTGTAAGTGCAGCAGAGACTTTCAAAAGCAATCTAAGAAACCCCAGTTCTTCAGAAGAAATCAGCTCTGGCTCCCTGGCGCCATTCCCACTGGTCCCCATGGCAGGTCTATTGCTGTGGTTGTGCACCCGTGTTCTCCTGCTCCCTGGGTGCTTGATTCAACCTCAGGAAGCCCACACGCTCCAGCCTACAGAGCTGGCCAGCTCCCCACACTCACGGAATGGGAACACTTCAGTGTGGAGTAAGAGCGCTCATTTGGGCTTTGAGAAAAGTAAAAAGCGGGCATAGATTTCTGTGAGTGGCGATGTGGTCACTGGTTCCTGCCCAACTCTGGCCTTAGGGTCAGCCTGGTGACCCGCTGGGGACGGACAGTTGGCTTGTGTGCCCACACTGCCAGGCTGCGCAGACCCCCCAACCACCCGCCAGCGCTCGGACCTGAAAGCTTTGGCCCCAGTGCCCCAGGCCACAGCCCCACCCTCCAGCCCCGATGCGCCCTTTCTGGTCCTCCCACTATTTCCACGGCTGCTACCAGACTTGTTACCTTCTGGTCTTCCTGAAAAAGGGGCGGTGGCTCCCCTGCCCCTCTGGCCAAGAATTTCAGGCGTAATCCTCCCCAACTCCCACCCAATTTGGTGCTCCCCTTACCTAACACCTTTACCCCTCAACACCTCTTTCCCAAGTCTGCGGCCACAGCAGAAAAAAGCTGGAGGCCGTCCTCGGACCCAGCCCAGCACAGGCTGAGTCAGGACCCAGTACCTGCTTCTGGTTGGTCTGGGGGAAAGCATGTAGACACCCAACATGTGAATGCATGTTGTTATGTACAGAATTCCTTAGACTCCCAATTTTAGAAAGAAATTAGTTACGAAACAGAATGAAGGGAAAGGAGAAAACAGGAAATAACTTGTCCAGACATTAGTGATTAAAGATACCTTAATTTTGAAATGAGGAGGCTCCTGCCTATTTTCTGTGTCCACAGCACTGGGGTGGCTTTCAAGGCCCTCATGAAGGGAGTGAGGATGGCCCGCAGGGTCTCCCTGATCCACTCAGAAAAAGACAAAACTTTGCTTTCTCATAAAAATGACTAATTTTCACATTCCTGTTGTCATCGTTCAGATTTTAAATCCACGCATCTCTGTGGACCTGCGCAGACATGGTCATTATCGCAAAGCTGCTACATGCAGGTCCTCTGGGCCTTTTCTGGCTGAGAGGTCCCCCTTCCCTCACAGGCCGGCAACTTCATGGATTTCCTGGCAGGCAGGGCCTGGCACCCAGTCCACTGCGAGCAGATCAGCCTTGAGGCCGGCAGGAGGTCTGCGTGACCGGAGTCTACTAGGGGTGGTCACAGCTCAAGGTGACGGGTCTCTCCCCTCCCCTCACTGTTGCCACCCCAAGGGTGACCTGGCGAGCCCCGGGAGCCTCAGTTGCACAGGACCCGGGTGTGACAGCACCAGTTCCCCTCCTACCTTCCTGTACCTCCCGCCACGCATGCTCAGCAGTGGCAGGTGCCTGTGCAGCCTTGGTGGCCGTGGCTGTCACTCAGCCGTCTCTCCCAGGCCCCGTATCGCCCAGCCGTGGGTCACCGCTGATGACGTGGCCCCTCAGGTCGGCTCCACTGCAGGCCTCCTCGGATCTCCTCCTCCTCACGACACTGTTCCCATTTCACCTGGACAAACATGTCACGAGCACCGCCACCCCCTCTAGAAGATGACCGTTGTCCTCAGCCAGCCTTGGCGCTGGACTCAAGAAAGCACCCCCATGGCCCGGGTCTGCCTGGACCCGCCCCCCCAGCCTCAGCCCCGCAGGTGGTCAAGCCCCCATGACACCAGGCCTCGGCTAATCCTCTGCAGACACCCCAGCCCCTCTCCCCCTCCCTCCCACCTCCACCTGCTCTGCAGTCACGGTCAGCGCTGGATGCTCTGGTTCTGACTGAACACAGTGAACTGGGCCAGCCAAGATGCCATCTACAGTGCCAACCAGAATGGCTGCACTGCTGCTAAGGCCGGGGGCTCATGATTAAAGTGGGGGACGCAGGGTTATCAGACTCCTGTGTCCACTAAGAGGAGGATCATTTGAATCGTTGTCTAAAGGATTGGGACAACAGCAAAGCGTGTTCATCTCTCCAGGGAAAGCAAATGCAATCAATACCAGTGCTTCAAACACCCCTCAGAAACTCCCAGTTCAGGCGGGATCCGCTCATTTGCCCGAAGAATGTTTGGGGCAGTTTTCCTCTCAGGTGAACAGAAAATAGTTTGCTTAGCAGACACTGTCGTGCTGCCTCACAACAAAAACTTAAAGAAATAAAAAAGCATTTAGGAAGATTTACCGCTTGCTTGGAGGTACTACGCCAGGCACTTGAAGTATCTGTATATAACCTTCACCGTGCTCAAGGCGAGCGTGCCGGCTCCACGGTGCAGCTGCAGGTCCGAGGCCCAGAGCCGAGCTCCTGCTGTCTCACCATAGACACTGCTGGTATCTTTTCTCGTAAATAAGCCACCGCATGATGCCCAACAGTGACAGGAACCAAATGTCCAACAGTCCCTCCTGTGGTCATGATTTCTTGGTCTGAAAAGAGGCGGCCAGTGACACCTGCCCAGCAGCGGGGTCGCTGAAGTTCAGGGAGATGAGAGGAGATGCGCGTGGCACCGCCTTCTCCCCCTACGGCCAAAGGTCTGAAGACCACTCTGGACAGCCCGCTGGACACTAGGATTTCCAGTGCCTCCAGAGCACCAGCTGACGGTACTATCACCATGTACTATGAGCAAAGTCAAACCAGAAGACGCACTTGCTTGGGAAACGTAATAAAGGACCAGGTGACTCCATATCTTCATGTATGAAATTCCAGTTAAACTAGACATGCACAGTACTATGTTATTTTGGTAACACGGACACAATTTAATGATTCTAATTTTTTTGTAGTTTTTGTTTTTTTACAAGTTAGGTGCCATAAACAATCAAATAATCCATCTTTTAAAAAGTACGTTTACAACATCAAAAGAATTAAGATGAAATATAAACCTTTCTACTTACAATTTTTATACAGATTAACCAAATCACAAATACCACAAATAAATGTTAAGTTGTAACAATATAATGAATAAACATTCAGATTCTTAATAAAATCTTCCTTTAACATTTGTTTTTAACTTACCATTATACTAAATAATCTATGCAGAGTTTTGGGGTACAATACCAAGAAGGCACCAACAGTACAAAGCAGATAACAAAGCAGTTTCAGATCTTGAGTGCTCTACATGGATAAACAGCACAGAAAAGGCCATGGGCTTCAGGGAAGCTGGTGCAAGCCTACAGTATCCCTCTGGATTTCCTGTCTCTGACCCATGATGCCAAGCCGGCCACAGTGAGGAAGACGGCGTGTTTCCTCTGGTGGAACACGCCTCTCATCTGTACTAGGAGGATCATATTTCAAACACCAGCACGACAATTTTAAAGCACAAATGCTTTAAAACGTATAAGCAAAAGGACTGCTCAGATTTTCAAAACCACTACATTTACAAAAATATTTCCCTTAAACTTGGGATTGCTCCAAAACATTGATTTACAAATATAAAAGTATTATGGAAGGACCCAAAGCATGTGTGCATATGTATGTGTATTAACATACTATTACCATACTATAGAAAAATTACCAATTTAAAAACTGTATTAACACGTAAGCAAATAAAGGTCAGTCTCCTCTGAATGGTCTGCGCGTGACTGGTACTCGGCTTGTCATAGGCAGTACACCTGTCTGCCTCAGGGACAGCCACCGACCACTGCGGCCCCGCCACACCCGTCGCTGTGCCTGCAGTAGCAGGAGTCACGTGAACACACCACGCACCAACGCAGTGATCTTCTACCCTCACGTCCACAGTCTGCGTGTCTCTACCAGCTTTGAAGGCTGTGTCTGCACAGTTGTCCTGAGTTCTCTCAAGTCCATCCCGCTGGCTTGCTAGGTATTTTGTTTCATACTAAGTGAAAGGACTGGAATGTTTCGACAGGAATTTTTTGCTTACATTTTAGACACCAAAAAAGCCATCGGTCTGAAACTTATCTGCGCGGAGCAGTAATGGAGGCGTTCGGGATCACCAGCATGAATTTAGATGACCTAACCTGTACATTTTTAGAGATGAAAGATCCAAATGATGAGTCTTTCACACCTAACAGCTAGTACTTTTCACAGGTACCTTGGTTAAGACAATTCCCTGACCTGTTAAACCAAGTTTGGCATGATTAGTAAAAAGCACACAACCTGTGGCTACAGGGACTCTAGGACGCAGTTAGTGGTTTCATGCCCATCTGACTCCATGGTACCAGTGAGGGGGAGGGGAAAGAGCCTAGAGTCCCCAGGGATTAGTAACCAAGGCTATGGCTTTCTTTCTAGTTAGAGGACTGCAGGTTAACCTCATAATACTGCTAACATTCCATTTTAAAAGTACAAAGAAACAAGAGCAATAAAACTATCAATGCTCCTTTAAAAACGTATCGAAGAACAGTCAAATCTCTGTATCTTTTCAATGCTGTGTGGACCTTCACAAGGCAGCTCTGTGCATGGAGGTGAAAATCACGTATCTCAGGGCAAAAACCTAGACGTAGTTTTGATTTCTGAGGATGAGTCAGCCACCTGCTCTGGCCCGTGAGGTGTGATCACCAGCACGCTGGGCTGGGGGGTGGGGGGTGGAGCCCTTCCCAGCACTCAACTGGGACACAGGCCGGCCCTCTTTAGAAAGAATCAGAGAATCCAACCTGAGACATCTGGACTGCTTCATCAGAGCCTGACAGAACACTGCAGACCTATGATCTGAAGAAACGAACATGTCAGAATTGATTCTCTGCTGTGTGGAAGGAAAAAAGAACCCTCCAGAAATCCTTTCTAAATCACCTGACGTAAAGCAAAGTCTTCGGGCAGTGCCCGGTGGGAAGGGGAGGCCTGCAAGCCTTTCTGTTCTAAAGCACAGACTGAGCCTGACGGTCCATTTGGACCCGCTAATCCAGAGGAAATCAACACCGAATCTTAACATGAATATGAAGATAGAAGATGTACATTTATTTTCATGAATTACAAGTGCATTGCTGTTCATATTAGCAGGCAGTCTTTATATAACCCATTCTCCATTGCTGTCAAAAATCAAACAAGAAAAAAAGGACAGCTGAGAAATGAAAAGCTAAAAATAGAATTATTTTTCCTAAGTGATCTGCTGGATAGCATTTTCCGTGGAACACAACTCAGAGGTAACAATAGATTTTTTGTTTCAATCATAGGCATGTGGCACTTGGACAGTCATCTCCGCACAGAAAGCTGTAACAGTCATGCGAGGGTACAGTAATTACTGAACAAGGCAGATTTCTCACCACAGAGAGCAGTGGGGGAGTCAAGAGGAGGCACCGCACCGGGACAGAACACCGAGTCCACACCACAGGGTGCGGCGGCGGGAACAAACACTAGAGGGCTCAGGAGGGCAGGGGCTAGGGCTCCACGCACGCAGAACCTAGTGCTAGCTGCTCCTGACGGCCTGAGCTCGGTGACATCAGAGACGTGAGCGAGCACTTGACGACAGAACAGTGCTCCAGTCATGAGCTCACGGAGGCTTTATTACAAACTGTTATATCGTAGGTTGAAAATGAACTTGAGATGCTGACATGCTGTAGGAGGAAAAGGAAGTGTACACTTTCTCATTGAAAGATGCAGTGTTCCTCTCCGCTAGACCCTCAGGCGTCGAGCATGGCCACAGCGCCTGTGGCACCTGTGCCCACTGGGCGTGGAGCTCAGCCCCACGCCACCTGGGCAGCCTGCATGACCTCGCGCACCTCTCACCAAATCCCGAGAGAAGCTGCCACTTTACATCCTTTTGCATAAGTCTTACAAACACCCAGAATTGCATATAACACATTTTGGCAAGTGTTGTGCCCCTGTAAATGGTACAGGTGGAACTGCCCGATGCAGGACTTCTTCCTTTTATTTAGAAAAAGGACTGAATTTTCTAAAAGCTGGGCAAGCAGTACATATACCTCACATCTGCTAGGGATTAACATGACACGAGGAGAGGTGCTGACGAGCACCCACAGGGTCCAGGGGCGGGAGCACGAGCTGCAGGGGCCCCGGCAGGGTGGGAGAGGAGTGCAAAGAGGGGCCGTCACTGCCTTAAAGTGCCCGAGGAGCCGCCGCCCTCCCGAAAGGTGAGACGCAGTGACCGACGGTGAGGGCGGAGTCAGCAGGGCATCGGGAGGGAGAACTAGGGAGGGTGGAACCACAGCATCTTTCAAACCAGAAAGCGATTAGTGACTAAAGCAAGGTGAGCAGTAGGTGCCCTGAAGTACGTACTGCCACAGGTCACCGGAGGGCGACACACACAGGGGTGCCAGGAACAGTTCTCTGGACTGAAGGAATTCTTTGAAAGCATAAAAGCCACAACTACCAGAAACTGCCCCTCCGAACGGCTCAAAGGAGTCAGGTGGACACGCCGAGACAGGCTGGAGACGGGCCCGGGGTCAGGAGCTGGGAGGAAGAACAGCGATGCCTGCGCGTGGCCCGTCCTCGGAGCCCGTGTCCTGTTGGGAAACAGACAGACCGACTGTGAGCTAAGGGTGAACCACGTGGGAAAGGCAGCAGCAGCAGTGCTAGGAAAATGGAAGAGTGAAAAAGCAAAGGAAAAACACTCCTGCAGAAAAGGTCATTTCCATCAGAACCACATGGCATGAGTCACACCCGAGGCTCCTCAAGGGTGGGCTTGCCTCCACCCACCCTCCCCGGTCCCGGGCACCTCCTCTCAGACGTTTCACAGAGGATGTTTCCAGAACACTCAGGGGGGAGACACGCACGCTCACTCACAGCCAGGCCAGCGTCAGTATTCCCCAGATGCCATTTATTAACCAATGGTCCAAACCAGAGTCTGAGAATCTTTGTAAACACATGTGTGAAGTGGAAAACGCTTCTGCCTCCTCTTCTTAGCACGTCTCTCTCTCTGGATGAGCAGGGAGGTCAGAATCAACCACACAGGAGGCAGAAAGTGTGTTGTTTTTAATGCTCAAGTTTTCTGTGACTAAGCACAACAAGCACAACCAAGTGCTGGTAGGAAGCGTGAAGCTGGTGGGCCTGGACCCGGGAAGGGCAGGAGGGGACCCAATGGCTGCTGTCCCGCCAGGCCCCCCAGCCCTGCAGACGCCCGAGGATCCCTCAAGAGGCCCCCGAGGTCCCCCATCACTCTCCTAACATCTCTATTTTACTTGAGGAAATTATATTCTGGGTTAAATCCATTCCACCCGTTTACAGACTAGCAGTTCTCAGCTGTGAGCACAGACGGCTGGGGGTGGGGCGCGGGTGGACACGGGAATTCCCTCCACCCCAAGGACCATCCTGGGGAGGAGAGCTGCACATTCTCTGTCTCACAACGAAGCCATGTGGAGACAGCGGGAGGGTAATTGAGTGTGTCAGGATGCGACCAAAGCAGACCTTCCTTCCCCTGGAGACGTGGTCTGTTAAACGCCCACCGGCAGGTGTCACCTGGCTCATAGGCACTGCCAGGTGGATAGTCTTTGTCTGCTGCTCGGGGAGACGGGCTCGGGGACAAGACGTGACCCTCCTCCTAGAGGCGTGCCACCATGAACTGAAGCCACACCTAGCAGCTGGCAGAAAACTAAAACTGCCCTAAATGCTTTTATCTTTAATGAAACCAAAGGGAAACAAGAGGTTAATGCCCCTAGTAATCAGTCCTCCCCCACCCCCCGAGAAAGTCCACTGACGGGCAGAGGAGGAAGAAAGGCAGGCACCACCTCCTCTTCCCCAGCTTCTCGGGGAAGCAGGTAAGGAGACGGTCTGTAAGGATGAGGCTGACCCGAGGCTGGAGGAATCGGAGACTTGTCACAACGTATTAACCACTTACACCTTTCTACCTTTCCAGTAGAAACATTTCTAAAATAGAGCCCCTTAAACAAAATATAATGAACATACTTTGACCCTTTACAATCACTCAGAGCCGCCACTAAGAACATCAGCGAGCAGGGGACACCTAGGGTCTCCTCTGAAGCGGTCCCTGCTGTCCCCTCCAGCGAAGCCCCCACAGCTGTGCGAGCACGTTTCCCAGGCGGCCCCGTGTGTCACAGCACCGTCACCTCCAGGCTCTCCTCTGCGCAGTTCTGCCCTCACTGCAGGGTGGGAACTCACACCCACGGTCCCTCCATCTCCCTGGGGAGCAAATCTAGGTGAAAAAAGATTTCTGAGTCTAAAGGACCTGGACTCTCTGCCTAGTTTTGCCACCGATGTATAATCTTGAGCAAAATGCTTAAACACACTCCTTTAGTTTCGTCAGTCATAGACCTGGGCTGTGTGCTGACTTCAGAGAACGCTGCTGTGATCATCAAAAGGCAATGTCTGTGAAAGAACCTGGCCCAGAGCTTAACAACGCCCCCGCCCCACCCTCCTCTGCACTCACTTTTCTATTCTAGATGACTAAATTATAAGTCAGTCTAGATGTTGGAAATTTCCTTTGAAATGCACAGAAAAAAACAAGATGGACTGATGGGTAGATGGAGGAATGGATGGACAGATACGTGAGAAGGCAAAGAAAGTATAATGAAGCGTTAATCATAGGATTGGGGTGGTGGGAATATGGGTGTCTACTGTAAAACCCTCAACTTCTCAGAATAGGTGAAAATTGTCATTTAAAAAACGTTTGGGAAAAAAATCAGGCTACAAGCACATTCTGTGCCTTCTGTGTGCCTGGAGGAAGTGAACTAAACACAGAGCAACCCCCCTGCCACCGCCTCCACTGGTGACAGGCCCCAACCCTGGATACTCAGAGCTGGGGTGGGCCCCGGGTGGGCTCGGTCCCCGTGTGCTAATGGCCTCCAGTAGGCATCCAGTCAGCAGCCTTGTCCTGCGGCCCAGGACCCTGGTCACTGTCACGCTCCCCTATGCCTGCTGCCTGACCAGCCACCCCACAAGTCCCTGCTGAGGTCCCACCACCCAGACTGCCCAGTGTCAGCTGCCCTGACACTTCAGGACCTAAGACCACCTGTGAGGAGAGGCGGGCCCCTCCCCACCAGCGGGGCGCCCCCTCCTGGCGCTCTGCATCTTTGGGGCCGAACCCTCCCCTGGTGCAGCACCACGATGCTGGGCCTGACTCCCCGGGTCCTGCCATCAGGCTGCTAGAAAGCAAAGCCTGGGTCTTACCCATCCGTTCCCTCCTACCTGGCACTAAGAAGTACATGACGGGGATTAAATGAACAATGACAAACTGATAGCTCCATCACCCCCAGATGTTCTACACCAAAGATGTGCATGATGGTCTGTGTCTTTCTCCCCTCTCAGGCCACGTGCTCCTCGGGGGTCACGTTCAGTCCTGTCTGTTCTGCTCACTGGGGTGAGCACACAGCATGTATGCTCTGAAACCAGAAGGCAGGGAAATCAGGGGCCACGAACACACAGGAAAGCAACCCATGGAAGGGACCGTGCAGAAAGTTGCTCAGCTCAACCTTCCAGGCCAGGGATCAGTGGCCTAATCTGTAAAGAGCCAAACAAAAGCTTATTCACCCAAGGCAGCCAGGCCGACCTGGCACGGACACGGGGACGGGAGAGCAGGTCCCTGGCAGAGACAATCCCCCCACCGTGAATGCAGGCAGAGAGGCCAGGAAGGGGTGAAAACGGCTGGGTCCCAGGGGCCGGTTTCCTTCTGTCAGTGAATGACCGCGCAGTGCCTTGTGTGCAACAAATTCTTCAAGAAATTGTCCCGATGTGAAGTGTGGACGGATGAACGCTTCCAACCCCACTGGACTGGCCTCCCTGTCCCCTGCGGCATCTCCCCTTCCTGCTCAGACACTTCCTGAAGGTTGGCTGCTGGGGGCACATGTGCTCGGGCTTGGAGTCTGCCCTCCAGTGTGTCCCAGCAAGGGCCTGCCAGTCCCCCTCCCTTGCTTGGTTAGGTAATCGGGGTCTTTCGGGCTCTGCTCCCCTCACTCCCCTGCAGTCACTGCTTCTCCCGACCACACCCCAGTCTGAGCCCCGGGTCTGGAAGCTCCTCTCCCACCCTCTCCTCTGCCCCAGTCCAGCCCTGGTGGCTCTGTGAGTAGGTGAGCTGATCGCATCTGCTTGTGGTCCCCCTTCTGCCCTTCCCTGTCCCCTGCTCTGAGCTCTGGGGCTGGGACCCTGCCTTAGCACCGCTGCCTGTCCCTGGCAGCTGCTTCTGGTGGGACTGCCAGTGGCAGGCACTGAGAGGAAAAGCCTTCCTTCTTCTGCCTCTAGTGACACATGGCTCTTCAGGAGGGGTGGTCCTGGGTTTCAGAGGTACTGGAGGGTGGCGGTGACTCAGGTCCCTGAGGTCCCTGGGTCAGTGGCAGTCGGGCTCCTCAGCAATGGTGATGCTCTAACAGCTGCAGTTCCGGCAGGGGCCCGGCACCCTCCCGGCCTGCTGACCACATCGCTTCCCCTCAGCTCCTGCATACCCCCGTCTGCAGGAAGCCCCACCACCCCCCTCTTGCTCTCCAGCCCTTCCACAGCCTCCTGACTGATCACACACCCTCTGTGTGAAATACCTCAAGCAGCTTCTGATCTCGAGCCTGGATGCTGCCCAACACAGGCAACCTCAGACCAACCCTCAGCCTGACCCCAGTATGTGAAAATAAATAAAAAGGCCCAGGCGGAAGAGAATGGACTTAAGATCCAGCTGAGAACCCCCAATGCCCACCGCTGCAGAACTCCCCCACTTCGTAACCCTGCCCGGAGCCCCCTCGATCACCTGTCTGCAGACCCCGCTGCCCGGCCATTCAGCTGTCCCGGGCTGGTCTGTCCAAAACATTTCCCCAGAAGGTGCCTCAACCCTTGGTCATAATTCTTTATCTCACTGCTCATTTCTATAGAGTTCTAACACAACAAGCCCCACTCTCTCTCCCGTTCCGTACATTCTCTAAAATTGAGATTTGTGTTTCCTCTTTTTAAACACTTTTTACCTGTCTCCTCTGCTAGGATTTACTATATGGTAAAGCTCCAGGTACCTGAGAAATTTAAGATCTGTATCCTGGCTGGAATCTAGCGGTCTCTTCAAAAATGAGTTCTTTGAGCTTTTCCTTGGGCAAGTCATCCAATTCCATGTCAAACTTGAACGGTGCTTCGGCGATGGGCTTGAAAAGAAAACAGAACGTTTAGACAAAAGTGGTTGTGGTTGAGGCAGTCATTCACTGCTCCACAGAAAGACCACGGCTCAGGCTCTGGAACTGAGACGGCAGGACTGGCACCTGTGATGAGCAGCCCTGTGCTGCGCCCCAGTCCCGGAAGTGCACCTCCCGAGAGCCCTGAACCAGTGAGAGGGAGCGTCCCCACATGATTCTCCAATGTCTTCAGGCACTGCATGCACATGGCAGCCACAGGAATCTGCTGTGATGGGAGGGCTGCTGCTGGTGGTGGTATGTGTACACAATCAAGACCTTCAATACTTGAATAAATGCATTTGATTACATACGTTACGGTTATCTTTATATGAAGAAATATTATGGAGCCATTAAAAAATGAAGCCGCAAGCAAGGTGAAAATCATGGCAAAATGCCCATATTTGTGTTAAACAGAATGAATTCTACTTTATTTTTAAAATTTAGATATAGAAATATAAGACTGAGAAGGAAACACTCCAAAATTTTAATAATGATAACTGCATAACAAGACTACGAAGTGATCTTTCTTGTCTTTTTCTGCAAGTTTTCGCTTTTTTTTTTAGTATACTCTCTCTGTAAATAACCAGAAAGCTAATACTGTCTATTCATATCAAAA
Organism: Balaenoptera borealis; assembly: GCF_965194805.1. Taxonomy (NCBI): domain Eukaryota; kingdom Metazoa; phylum Chordata; class Mammalia; order Artiodactyla; family Balaenopteridae; genus Balaenoptera; species Balaenoptera borealis. The sequence continues at coordinate 65,282,379 of NC_138875.1, forward strand.
AACCTCCATGCATACTCAATGATAAAAGATGTAATTAGTCAGTTAATATTTTGATTTGTAAGTACCCGCCCCCAAATGAATGCAATGTTACAGAACCTGATGACGATACAGCTGTTACCAGGCACCCCAGACCTTATCCGTGTCACCCTCACACCAGGTATTAAGGGGAAGGAAACGTGCACCCCAAACTCTGCGCTAGGCCCTGGCCTCTTGAAAGGGGGAAAAGAGAAAAACAAGCAGCTCCCCTCCCTGAAGGAGGGCTCGACGTACGGGACCCTACACATGCCACCCTTCTAATCTGCCTGGCCCCCTTGGGGTGTGGGGTACCACCCCAGCCTGAAAGTAGGACGTGGGGCTTAGGAAACCGCCAGCTCACAGGGCAGTAAGAGCCCCAGGTCCCATGTTCTCAGCTGCTGCCTTGTTATGTACCACGGAGGTCGCGTCAACTGTTTCCGGGAAAGGCTGTGGAAGGGGAAGCTGACTGATAAATGCTTCCTGTTTGATTTCCTCTTTTTCATGTAACTGCTTTTCACTTTTGTAGTTAGTTCTTCCTTTCCTCTTCCATTTCCCCTTTAACACACTCCTCTTGGTTCTCCCTTTTTTAAAAACAGGAGTGTGAAGCCTTACTGTCTATGCATTTGAGCCTCAACTAGAAAGATCCACATTTCTGGTTCCTACTGCACTTTCCTTCATTATCCTCCAGAGAACAAAGTTAAAAGTGAGCCCCCAGAGGAACCAAAGAGCCAAGGAATGGGGACTTTTGGACAGAAGATGCCCGACACACAGCACCTTCACCTGGATGCCCAGTGTGCACTGGAGACTCGCACACGCACCTCTGTGACCAGCATTCCTCATCATGACAGGCTCTCGTGTCTCTAGGGAGGCACATAGGGAGGCAGACACGAAGCCACCAAGCTCTGGTGGGACTGTCCTGGCTGACCTGTCCCCTCCTCCCCTCCACCCTCAGGGCGGGCCCTGCGGTTCCATGTCTCTTCCTGCCACAGACCGTGACCACAGTCCTGGGATCCCTTCCCTGCCTGTGCTCCCCTCCCCCTCCACTTCCCCAGCCCCACCCTATGCAGGGGACCTAGAGGAAGGGGTTTCAGGCTGTGGGGACAGCACTAGTCTCAGGCACATGACGGCAGGGCCACTCAGCCGGGCGGGTGCAGGCTCTCACCTCGTCACTTGGGTCGTAGTACTGCTCCAGGTACGGGTGGGCCAGAGCCTGTTCCACCTCAATCCTCTTATGAGGGTTGAACGTCAACATCTTGTCCAGTAAATCCAGAGCTACAAAGAGAAAGGTTTTGCAGAGGTGAGAAGCCAAAGAAACAGTCAATGAAATACTCTCTCGTCTTCCTGTTTAAGTCCACTGACCCACAAGACAACCGAGCTAAAGGAGCCCCCGCCACCCAGGGGTGCCTGTTCCATCTCTGAGCTTGAGTCTGAGCACCTGCTAGTAGAGACCCAGACTCACGAAGGTGATGTGCTCAGCAAAGGCTCCACATAGTGCCCAGGATTCAAGCCCAAGTCTGCTCCCAAACCTTGTCCTAAATCATGGCTCTGCTCGCAGGGTCAAAAGCAGAGGTTTTATGTATGTACTGCTCTTAAGTCAACTCCAAAGTCACTTCTGCAATGGTCACTGCCTCCCATGTGGTTTCAGCCTCCTCCTTCCAGGTCCCAGCTGAGAGGCATGTGTAAAGCACAGGCCCCCTGGCCTGCTCTGCAGCCTGGCGTCTTTCTCCAAGGCCCCAAACTACAAGTATTCTCTCGACCTGGCCGGCAGTTCAGCCCTGACCACCTCTTTCATGTCGACAATGCAGCAAGGCAGCAAGTGCAGGGCCAACAGGAACAAGCCGGAGGCGGTGGCCACTGAGCAGCCTGCCCTGGGCCCTCTGCAGAGTGTCTAGGCACCACCTCAGGCCGCGAGGACAGCCAAGGGGCACGGCTGACAGCGGCTGGGACCAGGGTTAAGGGTCATGTGACAAAATGCTTCCTGTATTTAGTGTCAGAAGTAGGTTTCAATGAGGGAGAATACATGCTAGAAAAGACATCACTGTTCTGGTAAAGAGGTAACAAAGAGGGCTTCTTTTAAAACTGTCTCCTTTTATTTAACAATGCTCAGACCAGTGGTGCTCACGGCCCTGAGACACCCCTGAGAAATCCAAGGGCTCCAAGAAATAAATCTAAAAACTACTAGGTAATTATTAAGAACACACATTTTTAGAAAATGTATTGACACTAACAAAAACAAAAGCACTGGCATCTACTTAATGAAGCCTTGTTACTCATGGTAATAGTTTCTTATTAGGTTATCAACCTCGTCCATCTGCAAATGAGCACCCGACTCTAAGCTCTAGGATAAAGAACGGTGATGGAAAATCACTGTAGTCACTAGGAAATGTGCTCCCCGATGGAGAGCAGCCGGCGGCTGGCCAGGAAGTCGCCAGGAGAGAGCAGGTGGGTGGGGTGCCCCACTGCCCGAGGTCGGGGCCCCCACGTGCACATCCCTGCACACCACCCCTACTCACCTTCAATCAGGAGATCATCGATGTAGTACACTGTGTGTTGGACATGATGAGAAATTCCACACAACAAAGGACTTTTTTCATGTCCATAAAGTGAAGTGTGAAAACCAGTACTTTTTTTTAAAGCCCACATAATGAATTTCTACAAATAGTACATTTTCAAACTGGATGACGGGCGAACACACCTGCTGGGCCTCAGAGCCCTACCATACCTAACACAGGTACTAAAACCGACCTCATTTCCCGCACCCGCACCCCTCCCCTAGAGCTCACAGACATTTCCCCAAGGACTGCCTTGAGCTCAGATAACCTCCATCCATGTCAGGAGAAGCCGAGGGCCCAGCCACAGTCAAGAGTCTAACAGCATTATTTTTAAATTCCAAGTCTTGTTGATATTAAGGAGGGATGCACTCCAAGGCAACTGGCTGCTCTGCAGCTGACGCACGCCTAAAACAGACCTTTCAGTTCCTTCAAGTTCAATCCTAGCCAACAATTTCAAAAGAAAAGAGTTTTTTTTTTTTTTTGCTACTTGAAAACTGACTGGCTCTCCAGCCTCCTTTGACTGCAGCGTTATTTCTGCACTGCTCGCAGCTACAGGAGGGGAGCGGGGGGAGATGGGAAGCAGCTGGCAGGTGCTGCTCCCACAGTCAGAGAGCCCGGCCTCCCTCCTCCCACATGCTCAGCATCCCGCTGGCACCACTCTGACGTATGAATCACGCTGGCTGTGCATATGCTTCCTTGGATGCAGATTTTATTTCCCCTAAAAGACTGTAGCCCCTTCAAGGCCAGGATGACATCCGACCACGATCCTGACTCTCCCTGGTGGTGGCCATGAGCCCACACCTCCCCTCTAACTCCGGGGGGTGTGCAGCAACATGACCCCACCCTTCCAGCTCATCAATCACTTCTCCTTCCAGGTCCTGGGGCGGGTCACCCGGCTGGCAGCACTGCTTTGGGGCCATCTCACCTACCCAGCAACACTCTGATCCCAGATCAAGGTTGCCATCTGTCACTTCCATCCTCAGCTCGAATTTCTGAGCAGGGCCAGAGAAAAAGGTCACCTGTGTAGACTGTGCCACTGCAACAGTGTTTCTCAAACTTTCTGATCTCAGAGCCCTACTCTTGAAAACTACTGAGGATCAATTATTAAAAAGCGGCTAATTCAACTCACGATTCCAACAACTGCACAGCACTACTGCACTCAGTACGTGGCAGATGTGTTCTGCGTGCACTTATCCCACGCTGTCACATGGAGCACTAAAAAGACTGGCACAAAGGACAGCACACAACAAAGCAAGTTCTCTGTGCTGCTTCACCAAGGGCACCTCACACGTAGCTGCCCTGGTTTTAGCTGGGAGGCTGGCACTGCCGCCTCGCCCTGCACTGAGCACAGATGGCAGCACAAGGGACAGGGTGCAGGATGCCTCAGTGTCGTCATGAAAGAAGTTTTCACCTCACCAACCCCCTGGAAGGATCTTGGGGACCTTAGAGGTCTAAGGAGCACACTACCAAGAACTGCTGAGCCACAAAAACTCAAGATCTTTAATCTTATCATGGTCCCCAAGAGCTCGGGGAAAGCCCTGGTCAGCCCTTCTCTACTCACATGGGTGGATCATGCCCTTCCTGCCCACTGGCCCTCATTCCTCTCAGCACATCCTTCTGAGAAAATCAAGATCCCCAGGGGTGACCTTCCTGGACATTCCTCCACCAGATCCACATGCATCCTTCTGTGGAAAGAGGGGACCCTCTCCCCACCCAAAGTCGATCCTCCCTGCTGTGTGGCTCCCCCTGCTGCCCTCACCTGGCCCAGTCCTTTCAGTCTCCGTATTCCCACTCCTCTTATGTGGTCACCCATGACCTGAACTGGAGGCCTCTGTGCCACGTGGAGGTGCTGGACTCGGCCACATTCTCACAAGCCGTTATCTGTGTCCATCTCCTCTACAGGTTGCAAGAGTCCCCATCCCTCCCGCACTGCCCAGGGAAGATTCTTGTCCAGCTCTTTATACATCTCACTCTTCACCTCCCCAGCCTCTTCCAGGATTTCAAATGCCATCTGTTAAAAAAACCCCTAAATCTATTGTCAGCTAAGGACTCTCACTCTCTGTATACAGAAACTCTCTGTAGGTAATGAAATAGGATACAGCTTATTATCCCATTGAGAACTTATATGTATGTATACGCATTTACAGGAGCAGTAATAAAGTCTGGAGGCTTTTCAAATACCAGGTTATCTGAGAAATGGACACAGACTTCTCACAAGAACAGCATTTTTAAAAATTTCAAAAAATAGGGGAATTCCCTGGCAGTCCAGTGGTTAATACTCCGCACTTCCACTGCAGGAGGTACCAGTTCGACCCCTGGTTGGGGAACTAAAATCCCGCATGCCGCATGGCATGGCCAAAAAAAACTCCCAAAAAACAAAAAACGAAAAACAAAAGTGGGACCAAGAGAACAGAATTCCTCATCTTTCTTCACGCGCCGACAGCCGTCTGCTGGCTTTGCGCACCGGTGTCCCCTGCTCTCTAACCACACGGAGCTGCACTTGCCATGCGGGAGCTCTCAGGCTTGCCCGTGGGAGCGGTGACACCAGCTCGGCCACATTCACCAGGTTCTCTTGGCCACAATGACTGTCAAGGGTGTGGACACAGAGGAAGTGAGCGTCAGCCCCACACTTGAGCTAAAACTATCAGGAAACAGGTCAGTGTGAGCCTGGAGATGCTGGTGGCCATCGTGTCACCACGAGAAAAGAGGCTGGTTAACAAGAAAGATGGAACAGGGGAAGGCAACGCTGAATGACAAAGTCCAGATTCTGGGCAAAGCGGCTACGCCCGGAATCCAAGCCCTGCTGGGCCCGTCGGTTCCAAGAGCCAGTGAAGTCCTTCTTCGGGCTGAGGCCAGTCCCAGTGGGTTCTCATGAAGTGGACGGAGAAGGCCTCAAAGAGCCGACCCTCCAGTCTGTGATGACTCACCCCACGCCCACAGCCCCATCACTCAGTGGGAACCACTGCTCATCTCTGGACACGTTTTGTAGAATTTCCCTGTGCATCTTCTTTCACACAGTTGAGATGATATTATACATAACAAAGGCTGTGTTATTTTCTCAGTCAACACTGCTCATTAGTATTTTCCCATGCTACAAAAACTTTGTAAAAATCACTTTTAGGGACTTGATATAATATTCCTTTGAGTAGATGTATCAGTTGACTCTGATCCATGAACAATGAACAGTTAGCGCTGAGGTTGTTTCTAACAATTTTTTAAAAAATTTATTTATTTATTCTCGGCTGCGTTGGGTCTTCATTGCTGCGTGTGGGCTTCTCACTGTGGTGGCTTCTCTTGTTGCGGAGCACAGGCTCTAGGCGTGCGGGCTTCAGTAGTTGTGGCACGCAGGCTCAGTAGTTGTGGCTCGCAGGCTCTAGAGCACAGGCTCAGTAGTTTTGACGCACAGGCTTAGCTGCTCCATGGCGTGTGGCATCTTCCTGGAGCAGGGCTCGAATTCGCGTCTCCTGCATCGGCAGGCAGATTCTTAACCACTGTGCCACCAGGGAAGCCGTTTCTAACAATTTAACACGGCCCAGACTAAACTCTCAACTGCTAACTCCCGACTGGCTCCTCCCACAGTGACCCTCGGCTCAGTACCTCTCCATGGAAGTTGTGTGTTCCTGTCCTTTGCTCATGTATTTATCCACTGATGTCTTAGATTTCTCTCTGCTCTTTAAACACTAATAACATTAACGAGAAGTCTAACATTAAGAACTACTGTTCTTAACCCTCCCTAATGTTCTTAGCTCTCAACCTTCCCAGTTATCCTATGAGATGGGTAAAACTTGCCCCAATTTTGAGATGAGGAAAATGTGAAAAAGTGAGGTCACAAGTCTGCACTCAGGAGGCCAATCACAGAGCACAGGACCTAACCACCATGTATGTGGCCATCAACAAAACAGGACAGGGATTCTTTAAATTTTATTCAATCTAGAGCAAATTACACCTATTTGTCCACACCTGGTCTAATCTAGTTTAAATTTTAAACTTTTAAATCTACTACCTTTCATTTATGTTTGTCTTCTTGGTTTTGTTTTTTTTTTTTTAATTTGTTTATTTATTTTTGGCTGTGTTGGGTCTTTGTTGCCACGCACTGGCTTTCTCTAGTTGTGGCGAGTGGGGGCTACTCTTCATTGCGGTGTGCAGGCTTCTCCTTGCGGTGGCTTCTCTTGTTGCGGAACACGGGCTCTAGGTGCATGGGCTTCAGTAGTTGCGGCATGCAGGTTCTAGAGCGCAGCCTCGGTAGTTGTAGCACACAGGCTTAGTTGCTCCGTGGCATGTGGGATCTTCCCGGACCAGGGATCGAACCCGCGTCCCCTGCACTGGCAGGCAGATTCTTATCCACTGCGCCATCCTGGTTTGTTTTTAAAGCTTATGAAGATATTCTTCCCCCACGCAGAGATCAGAAAAATACTGAATGCTCTGAATATTTAGTTTTTTTCCTTTTTTAAATAAATTTATTTATTTTTGGCTGTGTTGGGTCCTCGCTGCCGCGCGCGGGCCCCCTCCAGCCGTGGTGAGCGGGAGCCACTCCTCGCTGCAGTGCGCAGGCCTCCCATTGCGGTGGCCTCTCCCTCTTGCTGAGCACAGGTCCTAGAGCTTGCAGGCCCCAGCAGTTGCAGCACGCGGGCCCAGCGGTTGTGGCTCGCAGGCTCTAGAGCGCAGGCCCAGTAGCTGTGGCGCACGGGCCTAGTCACTCCGCGGCATGTGGGATCCTCCCGGACCAGGGCTCGAACCCATGTCCCCGGCACTGGCAGGCGGACTCCCAACCACCGCACCACCAGGGAAGTCCCTGTTAGTTTTTAATAGTATGATTTTTAAAAAAGTATTTGATCATCAATTGTTTTGGAATTCACTTTGATGTGTGAATAGTGATTTAAACTGATTTTCTTCCAAATAGCTATTCAACTAGCCCAGTACCATCTGCTGAAGAATAATCATTTCTTCCCCCTCATGGGAGTAATTTTGGAGAGAATCCTAAGCTAGATTCCTTTGAAGAAAAATCTACACTACTACTGGTTCAAGAGACTCAGCAGTCAGAAATTTGCAACAAACATGTGAAAAAATATTCAACCTCACTCTTAATTAAAGAAAAACAAATTAAAATGTCACTTCCCCCCATTTGGTTGGCAAACCCAAAAGTGCAATACCCAGAATTGCTGGAACAAAAGACATGTGACAGAATTGCCAAGCTGCCTTTCAGAGAGACTCCATGGATTCACATCACACTCCACCAGCTGCCTCTGAGAAGATCCCCCTTCCCCACAGCCTTGACCACACAGTGGGTTATCAAACTCTGTGATTCTTGCTACTGTGATGAGTGGGAAAAAAATGGAATTACTGACTTTTCAATGTTCGTATCTCATATAATAAATAACAATGAGTCCCTTTTCCTATATTTAAGAGGCATTTACATTTCCTTTTCTGTGAACTATTTGGGTTCACTGGGGTTTTCCCATAATATCTTATGGAAAAATCTGAACAAACATTTTGGCTAACCCAATACTATTAACCAGACTTAAAAGCACCAGTGTTTCAGCTTGAAAGTTTTAATTTCTTGAGATCCCCGAGGTCTTCCATTCATTTTTTCCTGTTATTTTCATGCAAATCTAGACTATTAGCTACCTGCATGCAGGTTCTTAAATCTGTTTTACTGCTGCTGTTCTATGTCCAGGGCCTTAGAATAGACACCCATCTATTTATTAAATGAATACATTTACCAATGCTGTAGTAAGAAACTAGAAGCAACCTGGTGGCAGATAAATATGGCCCCCATTTCTCTGCAGCTCCTCCCACGAAGGGGTGGATTCATTTCTCCCCCTCTTGAGTCGGGCCTGACCTTGTGATGTGCTCTGACCAACAGACTGTGGCAGAAATGTCGATTTCTGAGACCCGGCCAGGAGAGACCTTGCAGCTCCTGCTCTGGTTCTTTTGGAATGCCGTTGCCAGCATGAGAAGCCCAGTCTGGTCCACTGTAGGATAAGAGCCAACGGGGTGCTAGGTGCTGTGAGGTACCCTTAGGCTACGCAGCATGAGGCGAGCCGAGCAGACCCGCCCAGCTGCACCCAGCCCCGAGGGCTTTGCAACAAATATGTGCTGGTCGGGTTTTTAAAATTTTTGGTAATAAGGGTCAATTTTAGTAAGATCCTCTTCTATATCTCATTTCACAAGGTGCCACATTAACCTAGTTATAGTTTGGTTTGGTTTGACTGACCTGTTTCTAAGTTTCAGGTGTGCAGCATCATATGGGGTGATCTGAAGGCCCGGAGTTGTGGAGGGGTTTGTTGCACAGCAACAGATAACTGATGTGAACGTCAATGTCCAACATGAGGTTGTGAAAGACACTACAGGCCACCCACAAGGGAACATTATGTACCCGTTCTTTATAACTAGAGAGACATAGAAAGGACCCAAGATATATAAATGAAAAACTCTGTCTTGAGATCTCAGAACCTAGTCCTACCAATACCAGAAGTATAGACATTCACAAAACCCTGTGATGCAGGTACTAATGTTTTATAAATGGGAAAACAGAGGCCCAGAGAGGTTAAGTAGTTTGTCCAAAGGACGCTCAGCTGGTAAGCGGCTGGGCTGTGGACTGAACCAGGGAGGTCTGGCTGCAAAGCCTGTGCTCTGGACACATGATGTTTTATGCCCATTTCAGCACTAAACTCCATCTTTCCACTTGATTCTATGTATAGTTCTTCCCCGCTTTTTCATTATATTCACCCAATACCTACAATTCAAATTTAACTGGATTTTAGTGGGGTTAATTATTATCTGAAAGAACCAATCTCAAAGTTCATGACCTGAACCTAAGGAAAATAAGCTAAAAAAAACCTCAAATAGTTTGATGCAAATTATGACTAACTAGAGAAAAGTGAGGAAACAAACAGAAGAAAAGCCCAAGAGTTCTGTTTCTTGTAAGGTCTTAATTATACAGTTTTGTTATGTACACACCTCTTAAAAAAGGTAACTCAGGAAATCAGATCTAGGTAGGTAACATGCTTGGGATGGACGATACAGCACACAAGCCAATCTAATCAGTAACACGTGCAAGGCATGGGAAGTTCTAATTTTGAAAATTCTGCAACTAGAATACATTATATAACTAAATAGGTAGAAGTTGTGCACACTTTGGTAGAGCAAACATTAAAGGTTATCTTGGGATTCTGATAATTAAGACTATTTCTTATTCTCTGATTTACTTCTTCTATACGTCCAAACTGTCTACCATAATCATACACTACCTTTATATCAGAGAGTTTAAAAGACAGTTCCTCTTATATCCAAAAGAAATTCAATTTTAAACCAAGTGTTTCTGAAACTTGGCTCAGGTCAACACATAAAACAAATTTAACATCTAAGTAAATCGTTAACGTTAAAAAATACACATATATGTACACACACACACACATATATGCATACACACATATTAGAAAAAGCTAAAATCCAGTCAACAGCAGACTGGATGTAAATATTGTAAAATCACTGCACCAACATGTCAGCAAGCTGTTCTCGGGTTCCCTCCTCTGACCTCTTCCTTCCACTCTAAGGACCCCTATGATGACACCAGGCTCACCTGGACAACCCATGCTAATCTCCCCACCTTAAAGTTAGCTGACGAGTAACCTTACCCCTCTCTGTCATGTAACCTAACATGGATTCAGTTTCCGGGAATTAGGACACGGACATCTTTGGGCATGGGGTCATTATTCTGCCTACCACACTTTTATGACAGTATAAAGTTAAAAAAATAGCTGCCTAATATATTTAACAGGTACATGTTAAGCAGGAATGAAGGATAATATAATTATTAAACAAAATTAACTTATAAGGTATCAAAGACTAAAATTGAATGTATAACCTTTCTATTTTATGGAACATGCTCTTGGAACATATCTAAGATATCTTCACCCAACCTAAGGCCATGAAGATTCTATCCTGGTTTTCTTCTCAAAGCTTAATAGCTTTAGTCCTTCTGTTTAGGTCCATGTTACTTATTTTTTGCACACAAATGTCTAATTGTTCCAGCACCATTTGTTGAGGAGAACTGTCATAGGCACCAGTACAGATAAATCTAAATCTGAAATGCATTCTGCTGAGTGGAAGAATCCAGACATAAAAGGCTACATATTACATAATTGCAATTCTATGACATTCTGGAAAAGGTAAAGCCATAGGGACAGGAACCAGATCAGATGTTGATTGCCAGGGACTAGGCAAGGGAACTGACTACGAAGGGGCACGAGGCAACTTTTGGGGACGATGGGAATGCTCCAAAACTTGACTGTGGTGAAGTTACAGGACTGCATACGTTTGTTAAAATTCAAAGACTTGCACAACTAAAAAGGGTGAATTTTACTCTATGTGAATTATTCTGTGATAAACCTGACTTTCAAAATGATCAAATGACAAGATGACCTTAAAAAAACTGAACTTAATCCAAGTTAAAAAGTAGCAAAGGAACTAAAATGTGGAAAACTAAACAGTCACCTCCAGACTCCCTTACCCTATGGCCACCGCTCCTAAATAAGAGGGAAGAAAGCAATGAAGAGTGAGCACCAAATAAGGCATTATCCAACAGCCATAGACTAGTGACCTACTGCTTTAATGAATAAGACAAAGAAACAAATAAAAGCTAAGCCTAAGAAAAATAATCAATGAAATCACATTTACCTTTGGAGTCAGCATTTGGGAACAGCCTGTTCCATGGCACCTTATTTTTGTGTGGAAGAGAAAGCAAATAGTTTCTAGCTTTTAAATTTATTATACAATTCAGGTCTTCCTGGGATGGGGATCCAAGAATACCTATCAGATAAAATAATCAGCTGTTAATTATCAAGACCAAGGTAAACCAACTGCACACCATCAGCAGTGGGGCGGAATGGGCACTGACATTCAATGTCTTCTCACTACCTCCCAATGCTTTTTACAAAGTCCTTAATGTTTTAAATCAAGGAAGATTAAAAAAAAGCTCATGTCCATCACAGGTTGAAGAGTTGCTGGAACTCTTCTGAGTTTCATGAGGGCACTCTGATGTACACAGTGGGTCCCCAGAATGCTCAGGAACCTTACCCAGAATGTGGTTCAGCTGGTCGAGGTAATGCTTCCCCGGGAAGATGGGCCTGTTGGAGAGCATCTCTGCCAGGATGCAGCCTACAGACCAAATATCAATGGACTTGGTGTAGCCCTGTAGTGGAAAGGAGAGAAGATGGAGAATGACCTCTGCTGTTCCATGACACAACGAGACCTTTCTGCATGACAGGCACAGGGCTGCTGGAGTGTCAGCTTCTCCTCTGGCTCTATAATTCAGAAATAAGAGACCATGGAGAGACAAATATCATTTGGCTTTCTTATAAGACACTAAACAACCCAGATTGCTTGATTTTATTTCTCTCTTCAAAGTTGATTAACTTGTTATTAAGTTAGAATTTTTGCAGTATACTTCATTGCTTTTTTCAAATGATTTGAGAGAAAGAATCAGAATCCTTGTAAGCTGAAGCTGGAAAAAGAAAAAAGTAGAAACAACCACTGATTGCTTTAGGACATTTGTGGCCCACTTACTCATTTTGGAAACCTGGACTTCCCTGGTGGTGCAGTGGTTAAGAATCTGCCTGCCAATGCAGGGGACACGGGTTTGAGCCCTGGTCCGGGAAGATCCCACATGCCACAGATCAACTAAGCCCGTGCGCCACAACTACTGAGCCTGCACTCTAGAGCCTGTGAGCCACAATTACTGAAGCTCGGGCGCCTAGAGCCCATGCTCCGCAACAAGAGAAGCCACCACAGTGAGAAGCCCGTGCACCGCAACAAAGAGCAGCCCCCACTTGCCGCAACTAGAGAAAGCCCGCGCGCAGCAACGAAGGCCCAAAGCAGCCAAAAAATAAAAATAAAAAGTAAATAAATTAATTATAAGGGGGGGGGCATTGCTACATTTCCAGAATATCTTTATCCATTTTGAAAATCCTTAAAAACAAAACACAACAATTACCCATGATCTCTGCCAAAAAGAAGCACGTGCCGGCACCATCATGTCTCACTGATCCCATTGCTTATCTCCTTTTTCTATTCATTTTTCAGGTATATTTTTTCTTTTAAAGGAATTCAGTGAAAAGACATGGAAGAATTATCATACAACAGTAAAAAAAAAGATGTTACTATATAAGTTGAATTTTATGGAGAATGCTTAGGTATAGTGATAAATAGAAGAAGAAATGTGGAGAACAGCTAGAGGGAAAAAAATTTGCTCCGTGGCATGTGGGATCTTCCCAGACCAGGGCTCGAATCCAGGGTTCGAGCCCTGGTCTGGGAAGATCCCACATGCCGCAGAGCAACTAGGCCCGTGAGCCACAACTACTGAGCCTGCACGTCTGGAGCCTGTGCCCCGCAACAAGAGAGGCCGCGACAGTGAGAGGCCCACGCACCGCGATGAAGAGTGGCCCCCGCTTGCCACAACTAGAGAAAGCCCTCACATAGAAACGAAGACCCAACACAGCCAAAAAAAAAAACACATCAAGGTCAAGAAAGGCTGAGGAACTATTTCAGATTAAAGGCGACTAAAGCAACAATGCAACGTGTGAGCCTTGCACACATATTGAGAAAAGCTATAAAGGTTATTATTGGGACAATATCCAAAATCTGAATATAAAAGGGGCATTACTGTTGGATCAGTGTTAATTTTCCCACTTTTGATTACTGTACTACGGTCACGTGAAAGAACACCCTTCTTTCTCACCTCCACTGCTGCCGCTCTGGGCTGGACAAGTCTTTGTTGGGGGGCTGGCCTGCGCACCTCAGGGTGCTCGCTACTGCTCTGACCTCTCACTGTTTGATGCCGGCAGCACCTCCCCTACTGGTTGTGAGAACCAAAAATGTCTCTAAACACAACCAAATGTCCTCAGGGAACATTCGAACTACTGTTCTAAGGACACAAACGCTGAAATGCTTAGTGCTAAAGGTGCACATATACAATCCATTCTCAAATGACTCACAAAAACAGGCACACAGAGAGAGAATGAAAAAGCAAATGGGACAAAACATAAAGAGCTAGTGAGTGTGCATCTGAGGTGAAGGGTGGACAGTTCCAGCCAGCAGCTCTGTGAGGCGGCTTCCCTCTGCTTTAATACGACTGTGATTCTGTTTTCCTCTTCACTCATTCTCTCACATGTGTACAGGAGATTTTTCTAGAGGTTACATGACATTACAGGATATTATACATGAAATGTGACAATAGTGAACCGTGCTTCCCTAATGCTCTGTGTTACAGAATCACACATGGGTGTCGGTGTCAGGAAGAGCAATGGATGCCATGGTTTCAGATTTCATGTGGCAATTAGCCTTTCCTCTGCTGGGTTTTGGTGTGGTATCAATGAAGAGCCAAGAGTAGCTGAAAAGACTACTAACTCTCCCTTTCCGAGCTTCGTGCGAAGACTTCACTAACTCTTCACTAACTTCACCAAAACAACATATCTGACAGACTGAATGCAGAACCAGGTTGAGAATCCAGCAGTGTTCAAATCAAGCCAGACGCTGGAAAGATTTGCAAAGATGAGAACACCACTCTTCTCACTAAAATGTTTTTGTTGTGGAAAATAAACATTTTTTAAATGAGAACTAACTTTTTTTTTTTTAAAACAGCTTAAATTTTTATTTATTTATTTTTGGCTGTGTCGGGTCTTCGTTTCTGCGCGAGGGCTTTCTCTAGTTGCGGCAAGCGGCGGCCACTCCTCATCGCGGTGCGCGGGCCTCTCACTATCGCCGCCCCTCTTGTTGCGGAGCATGGGCTCCAGGCGCGCAGGCTCAGTAGTTGTGGCTCACGGGCCCAGTTGCTCCGCGGCATGTGGGATCCTCCCAGACCAGGGCTCGAACCCGTGCCCCCCGCATCGGCAGGCAGACTCTCAACCACTGCGCCACCATGGAAGTCCCGAGAACTAACTTTTTAACATTTATTTTAATATAAATTAATTTAAGAGTTAATAAATACTTAAAAAAGTTTCAGTTTTGGGGCTCCAAACTGGTGGCTCAGCAGTTAAGAATCTGCCTGCCAATGCAGGGGACATGGATTCGAGCCCTGGTCTGGGAAGATCCCACATGCCACGGAGCAACTAAGCCCATGCGCCAGAACTACTGAGCCTGCGCTCTAGAGCCTGTGCGCTGCAACTACTGAGCCCACGTGCCCTAGAGTCCATTCTCCACAACAAGAGAAGCCCCTGAAATGAGAATCCCGCGCACCACAATGAAGAGTAGCCCCTAATCGCCACTAGAGAAAGCCTGCACACAGCAACAGACCCAACGCAGCCAAAAAAAAAAAAAAAAAGTTTCAGTTTTAATTTCTATATAGTAAATATTGATAGATAAAACCCACATAAAGAAAACCTGCTTGGGGTCTTGGATAAATTTTTAGACATTCAGACACTGAAGGAGTCTTGAGAACAGAATGTTTGAGAACCCCTGCCTTTTCTTTTCTTGCAATGCTTCTGTGAATTGAAAATTCTATCAAAATGAAATGTTACAAATACACACACACAGAGCGCTCTAGCTGGCCAAAGCTGGGACAATGAGTATAAAAAAAAAAGAAGATAATGGACAGCAAACAAACAAAAACCCCCACAGCCACCATGAGTCCATAATCATGTTTTCAAAACAAAGACAGGGGTCAGAGGAAGAGAAAGAGAAAAGGGGGAAACCTCTTCTTCACAGATGAATGCCAGCCCATCGATGTAAAAGGAACAATCAATTTAGAAAATCACATTTTGCAGTGGAGACAATGGTCCTCAAGGGCACACCCCTGGAGGAGAGGCTGCCAGGAAACAAGAGGAGCCACACAGATGGCTTCCAAGACTCTGTGGGGTTTGTGCCAGAAAAGTGTGACCCAAACCTAATCAGGAGGAGCCAGTCCCAAGAATTCAGAAAGAGACCTGTTGGGCACAACACCACCTCTGCGCTCTGCCAAGTATTCCGTGTCATGGAGAAGCCAGGAAGGCGGGAGGACTGTCCCAGATGGGGCACGTGTGAAACCCGATTAGATCATGGGCTGAAAACCACTCACAAACAGCTGTGAAGAACTTTGGCAGTGGGGGACACACACACACAACTGGGATGGCACTGAATGAGCGCCGGCCGTCACAGGCACTCGCAGGGTACCGCGGCTGTGGGGAAGCACACCGCCTTTTCGAGAGTATTAGTGAACTCCTAGCATCAGTCGAGGTGTGCAGTGCTGGTTTATGTTGGTGAAGTGTCAAGAGGGTTTGACACAAGGGAAGAGAGAGAAGAGACAGGGAGAGAGAGGGAGGCAGAAGATGTCAACAGCTCGTGCTGTAAGGGGAATATGGGTGTTCACTGGACTCTCTTCTGTGGGTGTGAAAATGTTCTAAATCAATAAAAAAGAAAATCCTGAATACATTGCTATAAGTAACATTCTCAGGCTAGAGGTGCTATAAATAAAAAAGGATTCAAACTCAGTTTTGACTATAGTTAACTCTGCAAAAACAGAGGTCACCCTCTTGGCTACTTCCCCCTGGAGGGTGGCCAAGAAGTGAAGACAGGGGAGCGGCTCAAGTGGGGACGGATGCTGTAAGACCACAAGGCCCCAGGACGCAAAGGATAGCTTTCCTTCCAGCTGGCAGGCTCTGCTGCACACATGGGCGCCTCTGGCGTGGAGCGGCTGTCACATGGCCCGTCTGTCCATAGCAAGAACCTGTTGTGTGGGATTGTCGTACAGAATTATGAGAGAATCAACACAACATTTTCTCCTTTGAAACATCTGTTACACCAAATCCTTCTTTACAATGTAATTTATTTTAATGGAATTTTACTTCCATAGCTAAACTAAACACAGGTATGATATCAAGAATAACTAACTGCTTTAAACAAATTCAGTTTCCTCACAAAAGCAACCTACATCCCAAGCCCTTTCACTTGTAAAGAATGGAGGAAGAGAATGCAGCCTGTGGGCTAATTACACCTGTTCTTTTCATTCCCACGAAGCCTCTCAGGATGATTTCTGGTTCCTACACCTGAACATGGGGTCCAAAGTCTATTTTTATAGCTTTTTTTCCTTTCTTTTTTTTTTTGGTTGCACTGGGTCTTAGTTGAGGCAGGCGGGCTCCTTAGTTGTGGCTTGCCTGCTCCGTAGTTGCGGCATGCGAACTCTTAGTTGCGGCATGCATGTGGGATCTAGTTCCTGGACCAGGGATCGAACCCAGGCCCCCTGCATTGGGAGTGCGGAGTCTTAACCACTGAGCCACCAGGGAAGTCCCTATTTTTATAGCTTTTCTTCATGTATATTAATGTTACATTATGGAAGATGGAACCGAGATCAAGAATCTGTCTTGAGATATGAGATACAGGATTAGATATTAGATGTCAGGTGCACTTAACTTCTCAAATGTGACACCTTATTCAAATACTATTTGCAAATGATATATTAAAAACACTGAAACTCCAGGACTTCCCTGGTGGTCCAGTGGTTAAGACTCCGTGCTGTCAATGCAGGAGGCATGGGCTCGATCCCTGGTCAGGGAACTAACATCCCACATGCCGTGTGGCATGCCCAAAAGATAAAACAAACAAAAAACAAAACTGAATCCCCAGAGCAGCCCTCACTGTTTGCCACTGTTGCTCATACAGTTAACAAGGATGTTGTACTTCACTTTCTCTTGCTTTTATAAATTTTTCAATCATTCCTTATGACCCAGACAAAGACCTTGTTAGTAGTGTGCTTTCGATCCAGATACAGGGACTACCATTTGGAAGCAGGACCGTCATATAATTTTGAAAGAATTATAGCAGCTCCTATTTTTTCCACACCAATGTTTTCTTCCAACTATACTATAATTTTGCTAAAGAGACATTCTTCATTATCAGGTATGTCTGACCTTTACAGAAAAGCTCTGGTCCGCATTCACAGAAACACACACCGTATACAGAGCTCATCTCTGACACAGAGCCAGCCTGCCCCTGGCAGTGGCAGCCGCAGGAGTGAAAGCTGCCCCAGGTAGGACTGCAGGAGAGCTGACCAGGGGGTGGGACACAGACCATTCACTGTACCAGTGACCAGGGAGGCGGGCCCTCCAACTCTATAACACATCAGCACTACCCCAGCCGAGGGCCCAGAAGTTCAGTGTTGAATGGGAGACAAAGACATACCTTGGTTCTGGCCAGACAGGCCAGGCCTCAACCCAGTTGGAAAGAGACTTACTGAGTGGGAGGCTTACTGCAACTCATGTCCAAAGTTCTTTTGCCTCTTGGTTTTCTTTTTATGCAAACTTGGTCCTTACCTTGGAATTCAACATAATTTCCGGAGCCCTGTACCAACGTGTGGCAACATACTCTGTCAGGAACCCTGTGTGATCATGGTCTGGATCTGCAACACGGGCCAAGCCAAAGTCACAGATCTAAGAGAGAAAAAAAAACAGGACACGTTCCTAGAGATTCTAACCAATTTAACATCAAAGCATCATAAACACAAAAAAGACAACAGCAGTAATGATGACAAGTAACTGCTACCATTCCTATGTGGCAGATACTTCTTGGAATTCTACACACTCACTCTTACCTAATCGTCACAATCTGAAAGGCAGCTGCCGTGCATCAGACAGGAACAGGCTGGAGGAGTCTTGAACAGAACACATCTTCAGAGGTATCCTCACCTCTCATTATCTGCTTATCCCACAGCAACCTTGCTTAGGCCACTTGACAAAAACTGTTCTGCTCGGAAAATAAGGTCACCCAAACCAGACCTCTCCTGCTGACGCTCGGGGGTGGTCACCGTGGGATCAGCTCCTCTCCCGCACTCACCCTCTCTCCGCAGACCTGACCTCCTGCTGGTCCTCCACCTGCTCTTCCTACCTCCTTCCCCCTCCACGTAGCCAAACCCACTCCCAAAGCTTTAAAAGATATTTCACATACTGAAGATGAATCTTTTTTAAAAAACAAACACCCAGCTTCTAATTTCCCCTGACTCACAAAGTACTTGCTGGCCTTTCGCCATTCAACGTTTTGGCGCTGCTCCAGCTCCAATGTATAAGGAAAGTAACTATAACATATTTAGTCCCGTACAATTGCAGGATATTTTAATTCCTAGCTCCTGGGGAACTAACCCGAGAAAGAGAGAGAGATGTTAACAAAGACAGGCCAGAGTCTAGCAGAAGGCAGCCTGGGAGACAGAGATCACTTTGGAGGCTTATTATTTTAATTCACCTAAGAAGCGATAAGGGTCTGAGCTCAGGCCATAAAAATAGGATAAGGAGGAAGGGACACACCTCAGAGATACTCATGAGACGTAAACGGACATCAACCTCTGCTCAGAGATCCCATAGTTGAAGTTCTCGACAGTTCAGAAAGATTCTGAACGCTCCCGTCCACCTCACCAGTGTCTCCCTCTAGCCTTGGACACTGGCATCCCCCATGTGGCACCTCTTGACCCCACAGGCCCTGCTGCTTGCTTCGACTGCAGGATTCAAGAGAAGTGATGTATCTGTGTGGCCCAATTTCCATCTTTTGACATACTGTCACTGCATCTTCAAAGGGAGCCAATGTCACATCTGCTTCCCCAGTCGCTCTTCCACAGGCTACGCTCTAAGCACACCCTAACAAAGCTGCATGGTGAGGCTGTCTGGGCCCTCTCGCAGCTGACAGTCCCCTCTTGGCCTCCATCACCACCCTGCGCCCCCTAGCACCAGCCTCACCTCTCGAGCTGGCCAGCTTGCTGATGCCATCGCACCCTCGACAGTCCAGGGCCTGTCAGAGGATTGGGCTGACGGATGGCCATAAGTTTTACAGGGGGACCGTGGTAAGCTCTAACCTCAGCTTGACTGATCTTGAGGTTTTTGACATACCTGCACCCTATTTGTTTCCTTAGAGCCTATTCTACCAAGTCGTGTGAAACAAACTGCAGGAATACTCAGTTCACTAGCAGTACAATCCCTGCAGGTGTGATTCCAGCTCAGGAAGCAAGAGAGGAGCGATTTCTCCTTACACGCAAAGGTGGGTCCTCTAAGCCATCCAGAAGTCACCATTTGCCACGCAGGACTACCACCAATTCACGTCAATTCCATGTGGCTTCAACTTTCAATACAGCCCACAGTTTCTCTTTTTTCAGGGCTAACACCTCATCCTCTGATTCAAGTTCAATCTAAGCTCAGCGCTTCGTCTGCCTTCTGCATGTAAAGGGACACTTGAAGCCATACTCTGAGTCGTGCACTCAGAGGAGAAATACTGCATCTCAGCAGCAGAGTAAAAGCACCGCAAGCCCCTGACCAGGATCCCAGATCCTTCACCGCCCTCTACTACACTCAGCCCCACACAGCGTGGATGGGTCCAGACTTGATCCACAGCTTTTTGTGGGTCAGTGGAACCACAAAACAAATCCCAGATGAAAAAAAAACAGCATACAGGAAATTCCCAGCTCAGTGAGGCCAAGTACCGAGGCTGACGTCTCCACACACCTCTGGGAGCGTGGACAAAGAAACAGAAGCCACACTTTGGGAGGCTTGATGAGATTCTTAAACATCTACAAAGACAGGATAAGTGGTGTGAGCAACTTTAAACACAGCTGTGGCAGACTGGACTTTCTAAAGAGGGTCACACCAACATAACCCTTACCCACGCTCCTGTTTCAAGCTCTTTGGCTGAATTTGTATCAAGAGGGCAGGATCTATCTTCCCTTCTCTTGAATCTGGCCAAACCTTTGTAACTGCCTAAACCAAGAGAATATAGTGGAAGTGATGCTGTGAGACTTCCGAGGCGAAATCATAAAATGCAATGTGGCTTCTACCTGGCTCTCACCACTGGGGTCCTTGGAACCCTCTGCCCACATTGTGAGGACACCAGGCCACGTGGGCTACACGTGGCTGTTCCTTGGCATCAACTGCCAGGCCCTGTGGGAGATGACTTGAGCCTCCACCCCCATATCTTCTAGCCGAGGCCCAGAGGCTGGAGCAGAGACCAGTCACCGCCCACCACTGCACCCTGACTGAACTCCTCACCTGCAGAAACTATGAGCTCAAACATGATTGTTGTTGTTTAAGGCCACTACATTTTTTTTTTTTTTAATAACAGATTTTCTTTTTCTAGGGCCATTTTGGGTTCACAGCAAAATTCAGCAGAAACTACAAAGAGTTCCCCATGTACACCTGCCTCCCCTGCCAGGCACAGCCTCCCCCACTATCAACATCCTGCACCAGAGCGGGACGTCTGTTACAGTCGAGGAACCTACACTGACACATCATTATCACCCGAAGTCCATAGTTTACCTTCAGGTTCACTCTCGGTGTTGTACATTCTATGAGTTTTGACAAGTATGTAATGACATGTATCCACCAGTACACTGTCATACAGAAATAGTTTCACCGCCCAAAAAACTCTCTGCGTTCTGCCTTCACTTGGTCTTTTTATCCTCAATTTCTTCTTCTTTGGAAGGCCACTCCATTTTGAGGTGATTGTTACAGAGCAAGACACAGCTAACACAGTAGTGCCGGACAGCGTGCTTAAGACGGAGCAGCCCTCTCTGAGGAGGACCCACGTGCAGTGACACTGGAACACTGAAGAGATGCCAGCCATGGGAAGACCTTGGGAAACCAGAGCAACTGACTGGGAGTGTGTGAGGGACAGGGCCTTAGTCTGTCTGGAATTAGGGAGACTCGCTTTACCTGACTGCAATCTGATTCCTCCTCGAAATTCCTGAGTGTTACTTCTAAAACATAAATCACCTTTCTGGCTCAAAAATCTTTTAACCAATCCCCTCTGCCTAGTAAATAAAGCCCAAATTCTTTAAGCAAAGACCCTCCACACACTGTCTGCTCGGGTGTCTCCCACCACCACCTCTGTGCCACATCTGCTCCTACCGACAGTTCCATGCCCTTCCTGACTCCGCGACGCCCTCTCAGTTGAGGACCTGATGCTCACCATTGCCTGACCCTAAATACCAGCATAAAAGTGACCTCTTCTGAGAGGTTTCCCAGGAACCAACACCAATCCCACGAATGGCTCACTTTTCTGAACTCTGCTAATACTTTGTTTGACGTGTATTATATGTAAGCACATACCCACAATCCATGACAGTTAGCTGGATATATGCCCATCCCCACAGCTGGAATATAAGCCCTAGAAAAAGGCAATACTCAACTAACTTTTTATCTCTAAGTGGAGTGGGCTTTCAACATCAGGTGAATAAATGCCTTATTTCAAATGTTTATAGGAAGCATAGCAACTCTGGTGGATTAACTGGCAGAGACTCTAGCACTGACCACTTTTCACAGTATCTGAACTACTGATTATCTCTTAAAAGTAAAAACCAGGGTACAGCATTACCATTAACGTAAAATCTTACATTAATACTTAAACAATAATGTTAAAAAAAAAACTGCATTGTTCAGAGTGGCAAGATGAAGAAGGAAAAGTTTTAGAATTAGCAGCATTCCTTCCCCACGCAGAACGCTGCAGTACAGCTCCTTCTTTAAACAAGAACTAAAGCGGCAGTCGCTCCTCCTGTCTGGAAGCCATCAGAAGGGGTGGGTCCTGTGGCCTGAGGGTCGCTGTGGGCTGGGAGGAACTGCAGCAGCCCAGTGGGCTTGAGAGAGGGCTTCAGACCAGGACACGGTCTAGGTCCGAGGTGAACAGGGAGTCCACGTGGGGAGGCGGTGGCAGCCCACCCAGGGGACTGGCGTCTGAGCAGAGGGTCCAGGGATTATATTGCACAAATCAATTACGTCACTGGAGGTTGCAAAATGGCGACTTCTCTAATTTTATTATTCCTTGCGATTTATTAGCTGGCATTTATTTTAAGGAAGAGCCATCATTCATCAATTGGGGCTATTTTCTTACCCTGATGCCCAGATCTCACTGGGAAGACAGGGAAAATGTTTAATCCTTTCCCTTTAGTTACCAATTTTCAGAATAGTGAGTTGGTATAAGAAGGATCATGTTTCATTACTTGTATCCTCCACTCCTAGTATAAGGCATAGAACCAGCAGGTTCTCAAAATTTTTGATTATAATTTAAAAAATAAAGAGGGTGATGTAGGGTTTAGACCTCTACAAGATTGCACAACTTGGGACTTCCCTGGTGGTCCAGTGGCTAAGACTCCACACTCCCAATGCAGGGGGCCCGGGTTCGATCCCTGGTCCGGGAACTAGATCCCGTATGCTGCAACTAAAGATCCCGCACACGACAAAGATCTCGTGTGTTGCAACTAAGACCCGGCACAGCCAAATAAATAAATATTTAAAAAAAAAAAAAAAAAAAGGATTTCACAACTCCATTCATGGTCATCAATGGAAAGCTCATGTGATTTTTTAAGGTTCCTTTAACACTACAACACTAAAAGCTAATACAGCATTAACCAAAAAACTGCCAAGGCTTCAAAATAAAAAAGCAGTAAAATTCATTACAATTCCATAAGAAGGAAGGTAGACAACCAGGATACAGTACAAGAAATATGACCTATCACTCCTACTTGGCTACTTTTTGGGCCGAGTAAATTCAAATTCTCATAAAACAAAAGCCAGCCCCAAAAACGTTTCATTTTGTATCTTTCAAAGTCCTCCTTCCCACGCACACCCAGAACCACACGTGCTGTGAGCCTAGCAGCCCGGAACTCCTCCTGGGGCTGCTGGGGGCTCAGTATGCAAACGGCGAGGACATGGACTGCTGGAGACCACACTCCCCTGGCAGTTTCACTAAAAATATGCGAGCAGAATCTCGAAATAGGGTCTACAACCCTTGCTTTTCTGCAGCCCTGAGAAATAAAGAGGAAGTCTACAAGGAGAGGGTCCCAGGAGGGCCCTGAGAGGCTGGTGTCTGCTGGGTCTCTGGGCTTCAGGTAACAAGTACAAAGCATGTTTATAGAGCCAAAAACTAAAGGTCTAAGACACTGAGAAGAGTTGATATCCTGAGGGCTCAAGACTAGAAAATACTTAGTAACACAGAAGCTAACGGAAAAAGGAAGAAGTGACATCATTACCTACTTGAAAATTCAAAAAGGACCAAATAACAAGTCAGTAAGGCCACCGATCACAAACTTTCTAGGTACAGGGCTTGTGGGACAGCATCACGGTCACCCCAAGGTCTGAGGATGTGACGGGCATTCGGTGAGTCCAGAGCTCCACCCTCCCACGTGCACCTGCCCTGGCTGTTGGACATGCTCCCACGGCAAATCGGTGACTCGGTGACACACCACACTCATCTCTGGAATGAGAGTCTCTCCTGACTATTCATGCCCATGTGGATGATGCACACCCCACATGGACATTTTTAAACGTGGGTGAATTGTACTGTTGTAAATATCTAAAACATCCTATTGTGTTTCTGAGTGTGTGTTAAATTGGGTTTTGAAAACAATGCCTGGATTGGGCAGACAGCCAACAACACATATATATCAGTGTGGGTGTCCATTTTGGTGAGCAGTGAATAAAATGGCCCGAGGTAAAGACAAGTCCACAAACAGTGAAGAGACAACAGACAAAGTAGTCTAGTTCTGTGCTTCTTCTTAAGGACAAGCGTTTTCAAGCCAAAGTAAAAGTCAACTTTTCCCAGAAATATTACATACTTAACATATTAACAATGGCTCTCCAAAAAAAAAACAAAAGCAATCTGCCATAAAAGGACTGTGATAAGAAACAGAAAGAAAAAAAAAAAGCACTAGGATACACAAAAATATTCACTATAATTTTTCAAGAAAATCACTAAGAGCCGACAAAGTACGGCCATTCCTTGTGTGCCAACCTGGCTCTCATTTGCACAGATCCATGCACAGGGATCTGGCTACACCCCATGTAGGAAGTCATGAATTTAACTCAGAAGGATCCTAAGAGGTGACAGAGTCCAACTGAGTCATATCTGATGCAGGAAGCTGTCCCTCACAACGTCTCACAGGACATCTGCCACCCTGCTTTAAACACCCAACGACAGCGGATAAGATGACCACCTGATGACAGGACCCACTGCCTTTTTAAATAGTTCCAGAAGGCTCTCCATGATCAACACTTCAGTGATCACCAAAGCTGCAGCCACACAGAGCAGGCCTCAGTGTTGGTGCACTCGTCCCTTACTTCTTATTCTTACTATATTTCTGTTGTTCCTTCTGCCTGCGCCCAACACAGCCACTCGCCCACTGCAAGCCTGACATGCTGAGAGGGACAGCACGACAATCCTCCTTCCTGATGCCTCACAGCCTGGCCAGAACCAACTCACCTCTCTCCTTTGTGTGTGTTACAGTAGACAGTACTGCAATCATCTATTGCTTATCAGACTCCTGACCTATCAGTTTTCAGACTGCAGGGACAGACACTCACCACCCTTGCCAGGTATACCTTACACTGCTTCCCACAGGAACGTCTGTGGAAGTGAAGTCCACGAAATGATCACTGCTATACATCCATATGTACTTTTCAAACAAATTTATTTAGATATAATTCATATACTACACAATTCTCCCGTTTAAAGTGTGCAGTTCAATGGTTTTTGGTATTATATCACAGGGCTATAAGACCAATACCACTATCCAATTTTAGAACGTTTTTATAACCTCGAAAAGAAACCTCGTGCCCATCAGCAGTCTCTCCCAATGCCTCCCCAATCCCACCAGCCCACAGCAGCTACTAATCTACCGTCTATCTTTACAGACACGTCTATTCTACAATATATGATCTTTTATGACTGGTTTCTTTCACTCACATACTTAATAATGTTTGCAAGATGCATCCATATTGGGCTTCCCTGGTGGCGCAGTTGTTAAGAATCCGCCTGCCAATGCAGGAGACACAGGTTCGAGCCCTGGTCCGGGAAGATCCCACATGCCGTGGAGCAACTAAGCCCGTGCGCCACAACTACTGAACCTGCGCTCTAGAGCCCGCGAGCCACAATGACTGAGCCCATGTGCCACAACTACTGAAGCCTGTGTGCCTAGAGCCCGCGCTCCACAACAAGAGAAGCCACCACAATGAGAAGCCCGCGTACCGCAACAAAGAGTAGCCCCCGCTAGCCGCAACTAGAGAAAGCCCACGTGCAGCAATGAAGACCCAATGCAGCCAAAAATAAAACATAAATAACTCATTAAAATCCATTAAAAAAAAAAGATGCATCCATATTATAGCACATATCAGTACTTCATTCCTTTTTATTACACTGTATGGATCCACCACATTCTATTTATCCATCGTCATTTGGACATCTGAATTATTTCCACCTTTGGGCTATTACGCCACTATGAATATTTCTGTATTTGTCTGTGTGCAGATGCATGTTTTCATTCCACTCAGGTATACACCTGGGGCCGAATTCTTGCTGACACTTATCTGATTATATCATCGTAGTGTGTGTGATGTGGATCTCACTGTGGTTTTGATTTGCATTTCCCCACTGACTAATGATGTCAAGCATCCTTTCATGTACTTATTGGTTGTTTGTATACCTTCTTTAGATCCTTGGTCTTTTCAGATTCTTTGCCCACTTTTAAATTGTGCCATTTATCTTTTAGTTGTTAAGCTGTAAGAGTTTTTCATATATTCTAGATATAAATCTCTTATCACATATATGACTTATAAATATTTTCTCTCATTCTGTGGGTTGTCTTTTCACTCTCTTTATGATTTACTTTGTAGTGCATGCTTCTCATCTTGATGAAATCCTTTTTTTTTTTTTTTTTGGGCTATGCCACACCATGCCACGCCACGCCACGCCACGCAGCTTGCAGGATCTCAGTTCCCCAACCAGGGATTGAACTCAGGCCACAGCAGTGAAAGCACCAAGTCCTAACCACTAGGCCACCAGGGAACTCCCTGAAATCCATTATAAAAAAAAAAATGTTGTTGCTTGTGTTCTTGGTGTCATGTCTAAGAAGTCTGCCTAACACAAGTTTGCAAGAATTTAATCCCGTGTTTTTTAAGTGCATTCTAGTTTCAGCCTTTAAACTTAGATCTCTACTCCATTTTGAGTTAATTTTTGTACATAGTACAAGGCAGGGAGGGGCCCAAACTCATTTTTTTTTGCATGTGGCTATCCAATTGTCCCAGCACCATTTGGTGAAAAGACTATTCTTTCCCCAGTCAATGATCCTGGCACTCTTGTCAAAAATTAGTTGATCATAAACATATGGGTTGGGGCTTCCCTGGTGGCGCAGTGGTTAAGAATCCGCCTGCCAATGCAGGGGACACGAGTTTGAGCCCTGGTCCGGGAAGATCCCACATGCGGTGAAGCAACTAAGCCTGTGTGCTACAACTACTGAGCCTGTGCTCTACAGCCCGCAAGCCACAACTACTGAGCCCGCAAGCCACAACTACTGAGCCCGCATGCCACAACTACTGAAGCCCGTGCACCTAGACCCTGTGCTCTGCAACAAGACAAGCCACTGCAGTGAGAAGCCCGCGCACTGTAATGAAGAGTAGTCCTCACTTGCCACAACTACAGAAAGCCCGTGCGCAGCAACAAAGATCAAACGCATCCGAAAATAAATAAGTGAATGAATGAATGAATGAAAAAACAAAAACAAAAACATATGGGTTTATTTATTGACTCAATTCTACTCCAGTGAGCTATATGCCTACTCTTATGCCAGTATCACAATGTCTTGATTACTATAGCTTTGTAATAAGTTTTGAAATCAGGAAGTGTGAGTCCTCTAACTTTGCTCTTTCATAAGATTGTTTTGGCTATTCTGGGTCTCTTGAATTTCTATATGCATTTGAGGATCAGCCTGCCCATTTCTGCAAAAAAAGCCACCTGGGACTCTGATATGGACTGCATTAAACCTGTAGATCAAACTGGGGAGTACTGCCATCTTAACAATATTAAGCCTTCCAATCCATGAACATGGGATGTCATTTCATTCATCCAGATCTTCTTAAATTCACATGCATTTTTACTAGACTGAATCCACATTCCCTTCATCCTACTGGAGACAGCTGTAGCCCTCCTTCCTTATTTAGCTCTGCCACGTATTAAAATAGAAATATATATAAATGCTGCCCATTTTTAAGAGAACTCTAAGGACTATAAAGGATCTAGGGTTTTCCTATTTATTGGGAATGCATTATTTAGGAATCGAAATCATTAAGGTCAACTTTTCTGCTGTTTTCTGAGTGTTTACTGTATAAAATTTATCAAAGAAAAAGGTGACCAACGAAATAGATCGTTTAATGGACACATAATCCTATTTACATATATAAGTAAAAAAGTACATGTGTATGTAAGAGCATAGAAAAAACTTTGGATGAAAATACACCAATTTGTTATAGTGGTTACCTCTGGAGAAGGAGGAGCAATGGGATGCAGAAGAAAAAGAGAACTAGCACTCTTTACTTGCATTTTTTTTTGCCATAAATGTTTTCACGTATTTCTGGTATAATTCTAAATCTGAATAACAATAAATATAAATATGCCCCAGTAACATGAGTTTTTCAACAGATATCACCCTAAGAGTAAATAACCAAGCTGACCTTGAGATCGCAGGTGGTGTTGAGCAGCAGGTTGGAAGGTTTGAGGTCACGGTGCAGCACGTTAGCTGAATGGATATATTTTAACCCTCTGAGGATCTGGTAAAGAAAATAGCAGATATGGTCGTTGCTGAGGTGTTGCGTCTTCAAGAGCTTGTAGAGATCTGTTTCCATGAGGTCCTGTACTATATATCTGTTTGGAAAGGTTAAGGTAACACACCAAAATAGCTGGTCACACTTAGCAAAGCACTGAAAACAAAATGAACCCAAAGGGTCCACTGTTACATCATGAGGCTCAGGAGGGAAATGAGAACCTGATGAAAACTTGGTACACTTCAACAGAAGGAAGCGGAAAGTCGTGAACTCCTTCTTAGGTCCTGTGAGACAGCAGGCACCACTCCTGTCTGATGTGCGCAGTGATGAGCTAACAGAGACCTGACGCGGGTCGTGTGGACGAGTCCTGGTCTCCAAGCTGTCCACCATCAACAGACACCCTCTGGGGTTGTTGGGAAGGGCTGGGGGAGGGTGGGGGCCAGCACCAAGCACTCCCTCCTCTCTGGCCTAGCAACAACTCAAAACGTCACTGTTCTTTTACCTCCCTTCTTGTCCCCCTCCTTCTGCATAAAAATCAACCATAAAACTTTTGGAAACACAGGCCTAGAACACATTTCCTACTAATCTCAACCCTCAGTCTATTTGCTTCACTCTTCAATTAAGGTTAAGAGTATAAATAAGTAAGTAAGACTGTTGGAAGCTGTGCTAGGAAGGGGCCTGTCCTGGTTGAGCTCCTCTTGTTTTCCTGCCTATCCGTGTATCTCAGCATCTAGAATTTTAGTTATGGCTAACTTCAATCCCACAGAAAATAAATTTAAAAAGCCGCTAGGTTTTAACTTCACCACGATATTATTTCATTAGTGTTTTTGCATTTCTGTCATTCATTTCTGTGTAAATATTACACATCTACAGATTCATGCTAGATGAGACATGGTACAGGATTTGAAGGAAACATGACTGGAAAACTTGTCATCTGACAGAGATGTGATTTTCAAGGCAAAAGGTAAAGCAGGACAACAGGTGGCAGGAGGAGGCAGTTCACTTAAAATATCACCAGAACTTAGTGACAGAGCTGTCTAAAAATGGAAAGGCTAAAAAAAATAATAATAATAAAAGTAAAAATAAATAAAATAAAAATGGAAAGGCTGCCTGGAGACAGTGAGCTGCCTCTCCCTGGAGGGGCAGAACGCAAAGTGGGCAAACTGGTGGGAACACTGCTGCGGCCAGAACCGGAACCTTCTCCCATCAGATCCTCCTCAGCACACTTCACACTTCTACCTTTCAAACACAGTCTTTAGCCAGGCAGCCTCCTTTACCCAAGCCTTTACCTGCTTAGTCCAGATTTCTAAATGTTGGTCATAGTTAATCACACAACTTCAGAGCTGAGCCAGCCTTGAAGATCATGAGGACGAGCACGCCAGTTTTAAAAACGAGAAAACTGGACCCAGATGTGAAATGGTGCTAAGATCAGGACAGTCTGGACCTGACCAGGTGCCGTACAGGGCACCCTCTTCCACAGTCGATTGCTCTTTCCTTTTCACCATCATAACAAACCATACCTTGAGTGGCAAACACATGACTGGAAAAGGTGTTCTCCAAAATTTTCCACAACTACACTTTAAAGGAAATCTTTACTGAAACTGACAGAAAATATTGGATTTGCCAAAAAGATACTAAAATCAGTTACTGACAAATGAAAAAATGAATCAGAGAAAAAAATGTAAATGACAAGCAAAGTACAGTTTCCCCCTAAATGTGTTTTATTACTTTTCCTCCACCCCTGTAAGTGCAGGACACGTCCAGTTACATTACTCAACCAGGTGACGGAGCAGTGGAGCAGCTGCCTGAAAAGGATACACATCTTTCATCTGCTCGATGGTTGGTGCTCGAATAATATCATTGATTCCAATGATGTTCTCATGTCTGAAGCGCAGTAAGATTTTTATCTCCCTCAGGGTTCTCTGGCAGTAGGTCTGGTGCTCAAAAGGGCTGATTTTCTTGATAGCTACTCGAACTTTGTTGACATTATCATAAGCAGAGCTAAAAAAATAAATAAAAAAGGAGGGGAGGAGGGGAGACGGCATTAAAAACAGTTCTCAGAACAAGGCGGTAAAGTATTAAATGATTAGTACTCTAGGCAAATACTTGTTTCATACACACGAAGGAAGCATGTGTATAACCCACAAAGAGGCCTTAAGCTAGGGAGGATGCGGCTGGCAAAATGCAGCACACACAGAATCTCAAAACTAACAGAGGGCCTGGCCCTGGGAACTGTACAGATGCCCATTTTCATAAATCCAGGAACAAGGGTGTATGACACACACATGTCATTTTCCCACTGTTTTTAACAGCAACTGCATTCTGGTGAGAGCAATCATTTCTGCCTCCAAAACAACTTCCTACTGTTGTATCAGATTCCACGGACTCAGCAGAAACATTCAAATGACCATCAACCACATCTTCAACCCGAACAAAAATGGACCCAAGAGAGCAATAAGGATATACTGCATAGCACAGGGAATTATAGCCATTATCTTGTAGTAACTTCTAATGGAGCATAATCTGTAAAATTACTAAATCACTATGCCATACATCTGAAACTAATATTGTAAGTCAACTATACTTCAATTAAAAGGTGGGACAGGAGGATGCATTGATTGCTTGCAACAACTTTGTCTTACGTGCAAAATGACATGACTATTTCTTCCTCCTCCCCCACCCCCCCAAGAAATTTAACCAAGATGTTTGGGTAGTCTTATAACAAAACCTAAAAAGTATTGTTCAAAAAATACCTTCACAGCCATAACATAGGGCCCAGTTCTTTCCAAGTTGTCCTGAAGGTCTGACTTAATAGAATTCCAAGCAGAAGCAATAATAATTTTATCTTCAATTTTATGATGAATTTGAATCTTGAATATTACTACTATCTTTATGAACAATATTCTATTGAATCTTTTCTGTAAGAGCTTTTCATATTAACAAGTATCAACATCTGGTCCATTGACCGAAGCAATGAAAGAACACGGACGGGCAGTAAGACATTACTTCTGGTTTCCTCTGGGTAAGTGCTAGAAACAGGAAACAGTAAAATAAGTTTATTCTCAAGTTTGTGCTTCTATAATGGTATCTATCAGTCTACTTATACTGAGAATTACTGTTGCATTTGTCTGACTCTACCACAAAACTATGCTGTAGGAGGGACCTTGTCTCACTCAGCTTCAGTTTTCTCACACCATTTATACATTGCACTTGGGTACCCCAACACTTTGAAATGACGTCTATTTCCTTAAATAAAAGAATAACTGGGCTTCCCTGGTGGCACAGTGGTTGAGAGTCTGCCTGCCAATGCAGGGGACACGGGTTCGAGCCCTGGTCTGGGAAGATCCCACATGCCGCGGAGCAACTAAGCCCGTGAGCCACAACTACTGAGCCTGCGCGTCTGGAGCCTGTGCTTCGCAACAAGAGAGGCCGCGATAGTGAGAGGCCTGCGCACCGCGATGAAGAGTGGCCCCCGCTTGCCACAACTAGAGAAAGCCCTCGCACAGAAACGAAGACCCAACACAGCCATAAATGAATAAATAAATAAATAAAAGAACGTGAATTTCTTTAAAAAAAAAAAAAAAAAAAAAAAAAGAATAACTACTCAAATCTTATTTTGCTTTGGTTTGCTGCAAGAAGGCCTAAACCACTGATTTTTAGGTAGACAGGCAAAGGGATATGTCGTTCAAGCAAGTTTATTCAACACTGGGAGTAAATACTATTAGAAATCAAAACTTTTTTGGTAATTCAGATTTTAGAGCCTGAGTTCAACAAAAGAGAACACAGGTTAAAATAGTTATAAAATATTGGTTTAAACTCAACATTATAATATCCAGGGCTTCCCTGGTGGCTCAGTGGTTAAGAATCCGCCTCCCAATGCAGGGGAAACAGGTTCGAGCCCTGGTCCGGGAAGATTCCACGTGCTGCGGAGCAACTAAGCCCGTGCGCCACAACTACTGAGCCTGCGCTCTACAGCCCATGAGCCACAGCTATTAAGCCCCCATGCCATAACTCCTGAAGCCCGCATGCCTAGAGCCCGTGCTCCGCAACAAGAGAAGCCACTGCAATGAGAAGCCTGCGCACTGCAACGGAAGAGTAGCCCCCGCTTGCCGCAACTACAGAAGGCCCGCACGCAGCAGTGAAGACCCAACGCAGCCAAACATAAATAAATAAATTTTTAAAAATTAAAAATAAATAAATAAATATCCAGTTTTACTGAAGCATGGTAGTCAAACAAACATGGGCATAAACTTGCCTTTGAGAATAAGACTGCTTGGGGAGAGGGGCTTATGGTCAGTGTGCCCCTCCAACTGTATCGACTGACACTCAGTGATGAAATTGGAACTGGGTATGTTATTTAAAACAGAGAGAGGGCGTCCCTGGTGGTGCAGTGGTTAAGAACCCGCCTGCCAATGCAGGGGACACAGGTTTGAGCCCTGGTCCAGGAAGATCTCACGTGCCGCGGAGCAACTAAGCCCGTGCGCCACAACTACTGAGCCTGCGCTCTAGAGCCCACAAGTCACAACTACTGAGCCCGCGTGCCACAACTACTGAAGCCCGCGCACCTAGAGCCCGTGCTCCACAACAAGTGAAGCCACTGCAATGAGAAGCCCGCGCACCACAACGAAGAGTAGCCCCCGCTCACTGCAACTAGAGAAAGCCTGCGCACAGCAACAAAGACCCAATGCAACCAAAAATAAATAATAAATAAATTTAAAGTAACTAAATAAATAAAACAGAGGGGCGCAGACAAACACACACACACACCCTAAGTAAAGGAGGAAACTTTTTATCCAGCCATTTGGTTATACTAACAGGATACAAAGATTATATTATTACTGTGCCCTTGAGGAGCTCAAGCTATTGAGAGCACCCAGTCATCTTACATAAATGCAGCTTCAAGTCCCAGATGAATTCTATCCTGAGATACATAAATGGTGGGGAATGGGAGATCAAGCCCAGACGTGAGCACACTCAATTCTTAAAACCGTAGCTTCCTACTATTCAGCAATAAAACGAAACAAACTGTTGATATATACAACACAGATGAATCTCAAAATAATTATGCTGAGTGAAGCCAGACCAAAAGAAAAGTACCTCTACTTATATAAAATGCAAACTAGTCTATGAGGACAGAAAGCACATCAGAAGGGTTTACCTGGGGCTGCTGGGAGGGAGGGATTACACAAATGGAAATGGAAGCTAGATAACTTTTGGAGGCGATGAATGTTCATTATGTAATTGTTTTGATAGCTTAATGGGTGTATAATACGTCAAAACTTAAACTGTACACTGGTATATTGTTCATCAAGCAATTCTTCAGAGAGCAATTAAAAAAAGGAGCCAGGGCTCTCCAAATGCATGGTGAATTCCAGGGCCAGGGTGGGTGGGAACAGAGATTCCAGAACTGTATTTGACCAGTTAATGTGGAAGTAGAAGCCCACAAAATTCTGGAGTAGATTATTTAACAGATGCTTTGTGATCACTTAGGGAAGAAAAGGGAACCAGCATGAGTCAATTATGAACAAGTCATGCTAAACTAACCTCATTTCCTGTTTTGACAGGGTTACCACAACAACAGGAGGGTGATGCCAGAGCTGTGGCGGATTCAAGCCACACTTGTCAAGCACTTCCCACTTCTAAGACTTCATGTTAGGACTGGGGGCAAAACCAAACAGTGATCCTGCTCTTAAAAAGCTGGCAATTTAGTGAGGGAAGGAGACAGGAACAGACAGCATGCACTGCCTTTATCACAGTAAAGCACTTCTGAAACCCAAGGAGAAGATTAAGATCTTCCACCCAGAAGATTAATCTGGGTAGATTAAGTCCAAATAAGGGTAACAAAGAGGATTAAAAGAAGATGAGGCCTGTAGAAACCATACCCTGAAAGATGAGCGGCTTTCGAAAGAGGATCAAGGGCACAGAGAAGGTGAGAGGCAACATGTGGAGAGGAAAACAATCAGGCCATCTACGGGGACAGCTGGCCCTCACCCAACCAGGCACCTCCTCACCCAGTGGTGATTATGGGGTCTGGGGAATGTGCCATCAGGAGCCCCAGAATCCCAAGGCAGCGAGCAGAATGCTCCTCCAGGGTGTGTACCACAAGGGGTGGCCAAGGGGAGCTATCTGCAGGGTATACACGGTGCGTGGACTGTTGGGCTGGGGGTCCACAAGCTCCAGCTCATGGGAGTTGGGGGGGCACAGCACTGGCTGGGAAGAGAAGAGGGCTATGCTGGAGGCCTGCTCTCCTCGAACTGCTGACACCCAACTCTAAAAAGCCCAAGATTTTTCAATTTGAACCTGATCTTCCAGGTCTTTAAGAAAGTTTATCTGTCTTGGGGTGGGGGGAGAATACATTTCCTGTTTCTTAGTTTGATTTATATGGTATGTGATGCTCCATTTGTATTCCTGACCCAGGCCTTGCAAACAAAACATGAGGGGCAGGCCTGGGTTTGGGAGGGACAAAATGAAGATGGGGGTAGGGGAAGACAATGACAGTCTTGTACTTCCTGATTTAAAGATCTGAGGAGGCTTGCAGGTGATTCGGATGGCTCTGCGCTTCTAGCAGCATTAAAGAGAGAGAACAAGGTTAGAAGTAAGATATGGGAATTTTTTTTTTTTTTTTTTTTTTGGGAATTTTTAACAGAAGCCACAGAGGGTTGCACTACTGAGGAGAGATACGTGGAGAAAACAGGTCTGAGGACAGAACTCAGGAGCAGACAGAGGAGGAGGAACCAGCTAGAGAGTGAGGGAGCACCTATAAGCACCAGGAGAGAGTGGTGTTTCAGAAGCCAAGGATATAAAGAGTTCGAAACAGGAATGCTTGACAACTGGAAAGCATTCAGTGAATCTGCAATCAGCTGATGTGTGGTACCCTGGGTGGCAGTAAATGAAGGGGAGTGGGGACAGGAGTGGAAGCAGCACAGGTGACTACTTTTAAAGAAGGCGAGGAGGAGGAGAATGACTGGCAAATCCAAGGGAACAACCAAAAGGCACAGGCTGTTATGAAAGCAGTGGGTGGGTCGAAGGCTGGCAGACCAGGTGGGGTGAAGAGAAGACTCACAAAAACTAGGCAGGTGTGAGAAGGCAGCACACACTTCAGGCAAAGCAGAGGTGCATGCAAAGCTACAGAGGCCTGCAGGAACCTGCGGCAAGAGAGTGGGACCCAAGGGGACACGGATGGGGTTGAAGCCGGAGGCTTAAGCAGGAACCAGGCCATGTTTAAATATCTACAATTTTACCCTGGGAGCCACCAAAGGATGTTAGGCAGGGATTTTAAGCATGGCGGTATTTTCATGAAGTTCTCTCAGGTAGTAGTTTATTGAAAGAATGGAATGGGGAGGGCAGTGCACCAGGCAGGAGCCGTCTTAGCCAACTTGGAACGATGGTGGAGCCACAGCTTTGGAGAAAGTGGCCATAGGCAACTCAAGAAGTAGTGCCTACTTCACAAACCTCATGTTTCCTAGCTTGGTCCTGTTCAAATGCTCTTCATTCAATTAGACTATATATTCCTCAATGGCAGAACTATACATTCTAAATCATTTGTCTTCTTTCTAGCAGCTGTAACCAAATTCACAGGGGAGAAACAAACAGTGGAGGAGAAGAGACAAATCTTCCTAACAGAAGAACTTGGAGTAATATGTGTAGATCCTCTCCCCTCCAGGAGGTGGAACTCAATCTCTCCCAGCCCGCACACCTTGTGGGCAGGCTGAACTTAGAGACTTGCTTCTAAAGAACAGAATGTGAAAAGGGAAGGACAGTAACTTTACAGTGGAGAAGCCTGGCAGATAGCACCTCCACCAGGCGATCAGTTACCACGACCAGTGACGTCACGTGGACATTGTGACTTCCTGATAGGATGAGGCGAGAAAGGCAGCTGATCTCTGTGATATTCTTTCCCCAAACCTGTAACCCCAGGCTAATAGTGAGAAGAACATCAGACAAACCCAAGTTGAGAGATAATTCTACAAAATACTTGACGAGTACTCTTTAAGTCATGAAAAGAAAAGTGAGAAAACAGTCACAGAGAGACAGGCAGACATAACAACTAAATGCATGTAGTATCCTGGACTGGATCCTGGAACAGAAAAAGAAAATCAGTGGAAAAGCAAATTCCAAATAAAGTCTGAAATTTCTTTATACCAATGCTGGTTTCTCAGTTTTGATAAGCACATACAGTAATGTAAGATGTTAACATCAAGGAAAACAGAAACTGGGTGGGGGCTTATGGGAACCCTCTGCACTATCTTGGCAACTTTTCTGTAAACCTAAAATTATTCCAACATAAAAGTTTATCTGAAGAAGGTCTTCCACTAAATTATACCTCCAAAACTGATGACATAATTACAATTAACATGTAGAAAATATGGGCTTAATTTAACAAGTAGAAGGAAACATAAACATTTCATAATTATCTACTTTAACCCCCCATAAAAATAAAAATGAATGCCCAATGGAACAAAAATATTCCTAAAAAGGTAACTGAAAACTTTACCTAATTGAACTTTAAGTTATGCTCCTCCTCAATCATTTGAAAAACATTTACTAAATACCCAATATAGGCTAAATCTCACTGCAGATTGAAATAAATAGAACATCATCCCACCTGCCTTTCTCCCTTTGAGCATCCTTAAGAATAGGGATAATATTTGAAGGTATTTACTGCAAAACTACCTAAAAGAAGAAAACCTGTATTGCCAAACATAAGGATTAATACATTATGGAATATTAATATAACAGGTCATTGTGCAGCCATTAAACTAAGTATGAAGATCGTATTAACTAAAGGTGAGATTCAAAATAAACCATCAGACTGCAGCTTAAAAATATTTATCTAGAAGAGGCAATATACAGAACAAGCTAGGATGATGGGACCATGAGTGATTTAAAACATAATTTAAATTGTATTTTGTCTTACTATTTCTGTCCACTCTGCTGGGAGAAAAAAATAACCAGTGAGGGGTAGGTAATATAAGATAAGGCAGCTTGAAGGAAATAACTTGAGTTTTTAAATGAGTCCCTAAAGTTCTACATACCTTCACAGGCTTTTGCTTCTAACCGTGATGAAAGAACAGGGACTGATCTAACTCTCTTATCTTAACTTAAAAAACCAGACAGTATTTATGAAATAAGTTTTCTGACACCCAGCAACAGGCAACACAGGCCAGCAAGCTGAGTCCTGTGACTGCCCCAGCTTACTGCCTGGAGTTTCCAGGTTTCAATGCAGAGAAGGGAAACCCAAATGGAGCCTGGTAGTCTCCCTGAGTTGAGACAGAATTCGAGATCTGGAGAGTCCAACTCAGAATTTCTGCGGCTGAGTACAGGAGAGGAGAACTTCAGAGAAGGTTGGGGAGATCCGCAGAGGGTTCCCTCTGAGTGTCCAGCTGATAATGAACAGAGCTTGTGCATGATCAAATTCCAAGGCTGGGGAAGGAGCCACCAGAGAGGAGCAGATGGACTAATCCATGTGGAACAAGGCTGGGAACAGTTCCTGTTCTACCACTTTTCCAGTAAAGACCTCCTCACACCAGGACAAAAAACTGAGTCCTCAGAAAGGTTGTTGACTCAGTACAGGGGCTAAATTAGCCTTTGACTAAAGGCTATTCCGGACTAAATGCTTAAAAGAGAGCTAAAATGCTTAAAAGAGAGCTTTCAAGGGATCAAAGTGTTCCAAGTAACTTAACTGCATCCCAGAAAAAAAAGTCCCAAAGTATTTAAAGAAATACCAAAAAAAATCCTAGCACTCAATGTAAAATCCAGTGTCTTGCATCCAATCAACATCCAAAAAACACCCCCAAAAAATAAAAAATAAAAAATCCCCAGGAACTATATTCAATATCTTGCAATAACCTGTAATGGAAAAGAATCTGAAAAGTATATAAATATTGAATATACTGAATCACTTTGCTGTACATCTGCAATACTGTAAATCAGTAAAAACAACAGCCACAAAACAAAAAAGCAGGAAAATACAATCTATAATGAAGAGAAAAGCCAATAAAAAAACATACCTAGGAAGTAGAGATGACAGAATTAGTAGACAATCGTGTACTGGTATAAATATACTCCATATGTTCATGAACATAGAGCACGATATAAAGAGAGAAGTGGAAGGTATAAGAAAGACTCAAAATGAACTTCTAGAGATGAAAAAAATACAATGGTTGAAATTAGTAAGAGATTATACACTGAAGAAAAACCTGGTGACCTAGAAGACACAGCAGTAGAATCTAGCCAAAATGTAATGCAATGGGGGCATCGGGGGAAACAGAGCACCAGCGAGCTGTGGGAGAAGGTCAAGGAGCTTAACGTACATTTAATTGGAGTCTAACAACTTCACATGTACAAAATCTGAGGGAAAGTAAATATTTCTAGAAAAGTGTTAAATGTCAAGGAAAAAAGAAACATACAAGTGCTCTCTCTACACTGGTTTCCAACTTAGCAACAGGCACCACTTAGTAGCTGAGATTGTCATTACAACAGAGAGTGAAAACTTATGCTGATGCCCAAGTATTAGCTGAGAGAAGCTGCAGTCAGATACCTATGGTATTAAGCTCTGAGATTATAAAAGAATTATTTTCAGATTCCCACTTGGACGTACAGAAATAATTTGATATATTATGTACTCTGAGAAACAGAGGAGCCATTTCAAATCTACTATGTTTGCCAGCTGGAATGACAGCAGTCTTGCATGTGAAGGAAAAAAAGGGCTGCTCCAAACTGCTCCATGAAAGCTGTACCCTTTATTCTCTAAAAAAACATTATTCCAAAATTTCAGGATTTCTAGTTATTTGGCTATTAGAGTTTAGGAAAGAACCTTTATTCTTAAGACTTTATTCATCTGAATAGCTTTACTTTTGTGGTATAGTTCCTTTCACTGTTAGAAGTTCTTTGATTGTGTCTCATAAAATTGACCTTCCCCCGTCATCCTGAACTTTCCTGCTTTTTTTCTAGGTGTATCTGGGTCTGTCCATGGCCCTGACGGCAGGGCGCTCAGCATGGTCACTACTCTCCAGTGCTGGTGGTGTCCACACCAGCTCCACTTGCAATTCGGCTACTGCATTCTCACACACACTCCAAGGCTGTGGGGTGTGAGGAGCCGCCCACAGGGCTGGCTTGTACTGCCAACTCACACCCTCAACTCCTTATCACACCTCCTCCTCTCAAGGTCATACTTACTACAGTGCAAAAAGCAACAACAGTTAACAGGGTTGATGCAGCACTTTCAAGTCTTGTTTCCCCCAGGTCAAGACTTTTATTTTTGATGTATATTACATATGAGGCATATTTTCACTTTACATCATGTTTACTCACAGTTACTGATATACTGTGTTGCCTTGTTTCTCATATGGACATCACTCAAGATATTTATAGTTTGGTGGTGATAATAAAAAGAAATTTTATGAACAATTCTTATTTAATAATAGCTACAATTTATTGAGTGTTTACTATGTGTCAGACATTGCTCTATGTTAATATCTGTGAACCTCTTTCAGAAGGTGTTATTTATTTAAGGTGGGTTGAAAAGCACAGCAGGGTTTAATAGGCAGTCTATGAGGAAAGGCTTGCAGAAGGAAGGAGCTGCAGGAACTAAAGCATGGAAGGTTGGGTACAAGTGCAAAGTCATCCAGTACAGCTGGAGTTTAGAGCCCATCTGGGCAAAAAGCAAAAGGTAACGTCACACAAAGAAAACTGAGAAATCTGTACTTTATTCTTTTTTTTTTTAATTTTTAAATTTTATTTATTTTTTTATACAGCAAGTTCTTATTAGTCATCAATTTTATACACATCAGTGTATACATGTCAATCCCAATCGCCCAGTTCATCACACCACCACCACCACCCCCCCGCAGTTTCCTCCCTTGGTGTCCATACGTTTGTTCTCTACATCTGTGTCTCAATTTCTGCTCTGCAAACCGGTTCATCTGTACCATTTTTCTAGGTTCCACATACATGCGTTAATATACGATATTTGTTTTTCGCTTTCTTACTTCACTCTGTATGACAGTCTCTAGATCCACCAACGTCTCAACAAATGACCCTATTTCGTTCCTTTTAATGGCTGAGTAATATTCCACTGTATGTATGTACCACATCTTCTTTATCCATTCGTCTGTCGATGGGCATTTAGGTTGCTTCCATGACCTGGCTATTGTAAATAGTGCTGCAATGAACATTGGGGTACATGTGTCTTTTTGAATTATGTTTTTCTCTGGGTATATGCCCAGTAGTGGTATTGCTGGATCATATGGTAATTCTATTTTTAGTTTTTTAAAAAAATTTATTTATTTATTTATTTTTGGCTGTGTTGGGTCTTCGTTTCTGTGCTAGGGCTTTCTCTAGTTGCGGCAAGCGGGGGCCACTCTTCATCGTGGTGCGCGGGCCGCTCGCTGTCGCGGCCTCTCTTGTTGCGGGGCACAGGCTCCAGATGCGCAGGCTCAGTAATTGTGGCTCACGGGCCCAGTTGCTCCGCGGCATGTGGGATCCTCCCAGACCAGGGCTCGAACCCGTGTCTCCTGCATTGGCAGGCAGATTCTCAACCACTGCGTCACCAGGGAAGCCCCTGTCTTCATTTCTTTTCATTCTTTTTTCTTTATTCTGTTCCGTGGCAGTGAATTCCACCATTCTGTCTTCCAGGTCACTTACCATTCTTCCACCTCAGTTATTCTGCTACTGATTCCTTCTAGTGTAGTTTTCATTTCAGTTATTGTATTGTTCATCTCTGTTTGTTCTTTAATTTTTCTAGGTGTTTGTTCTTTAATTCTTCTAGGTCTTTGTTAAACATTTCTTGCATCTTCTCAATCTTTGCCTCCAATCTTTTTCCGAGGTCCTGGATCATCTTCACTATCATTATTCTGAATTCTTTTTCTGGAAGGTTGCCTACCTCCACTTCATTTAGCTGTTTTTCTGGGGTTTTATCTTGTTCCTTCATCTGATACATAGCCTTCTGCCTTTTCATCTTGTCTATCTTTCTGTGAATGTGGTTTTTGTTCCACAGGCTGCAGGACTGTAGTTCTTCTTGCTTCTGCTGTCTGCCTTCTGGTGGATGAGGCTATCTAAGAGGCTTGTGCAAGTCTCCTGATGGGAGGGACTGGTGGTGGGTAGAGCTGACTGTTGCTCTGGTGGACAAACCTCAGTAAAACTTTAATCCGCTTGACTGCTGTTGGTTGGGGCTGGGTTCCCTCCCTGTTGGTTGTTTGGCCTGAGGCAACCCAACACTGCAGCATACCTGGGCTCGGTGGTGGGGCTAATGGTGGACTCTGGGAGGGCTCACGCCAAGGAGTACTCCCCAGAACTTCTGCTGCCAGTGTCCTTGTCCCCACGGTGAGCCACAGCCACTCCCCGCCTCTGCAGGAGATCCTCCAACACTAGCAGGTAGGTCTGGTTCAATCTTCCCTTGGGTCACTCCTTCCCCTGGGTCCCAATGCACACACTACTTTGTGTGTGCCCTCCAAGAGTGGAGTCTCTGTTTCCCCCAGTCCTGTCGAAGTCCTGCAATCAAATTCCACTAGCCTTCAAAGTCTGATTCTCTAGGAATTCCTCCTCCCGTTGCCGGATCCCCAGGTTGGGAAGCCTGACATGGGGCTCAGAACCCTCACTCCAGTGGGTGGACTTCTGTGGTATAAGTGTTCTCTGGTTTGTGAGTCACCCACCCAGCAGTTATGGGATTTGATTTTACTGTGATTGTGCCCCTCCTACCATCTCATTGTGGTTTCTCCTTTGTCTTTGGATGCGGGGTATCTTTTTTGGTGAGTTCCAGTGTCTTCCTGTCGATGACTGTCCCGCAGCTAGTTGTGATTCTGGTGTTCTGACAAGAGGGAGTGAGAGCACGTCCTTCTACTCCGCCATCTTGTTTCAGGCTCTAAATTCCTTTAGTAAAGACAATTCCCAAATCTGTACTTTATTCTGATAACAGAAAGAATTCTCCAGCCACGAGAGTGACACTATCAGAAATACAGGTATTTCCAGAGACTGAAGGAGGCTAAACAGAAAAATATTAAGACCAGTAAAAAGCCTACAATTGTAATTCTGGAAATATTTATATGTCTCACTACTTTGAAATTACAGTAGTTGTCACATCTGCTGCTTGATCTTGCTACTTAAGGCATTAATAAAAAAGCACACACATTATAGATGTATTTTCTTAATATTAAAAAAAACAGTACTTCAATATAACCGATTTCCTTGGTAACCTTACATAATTTTTTCTATTCATTTAAGACCACTAATCTGATCTGGCAGTGAGGACCTCCTCAGGAGAACATGCCTCTCACAAAGGATCTCCTGCGTCCCTCGCCAGAAGAGGAAACACAACAAGAAGCACCTGCTGCAGAGCCCCACCTCCTACTTCACGGATGTGAAATGCCCGGGATGCTATAAAACCACCACCATTTCTAGCCAGGCACAAACAGTAGTTTCCTGTGTTGGCTACTCTACTGTCCTCTGCCAGCCTACAGGAGGAAAAAGCAAGGCTTACAGAAGGATGCTCCTTCAGTTGGAAGCAGCACTAAAAGCACCCTGAATCAAGATGAATGGGAAACGATCCCAATAAACGTATTTTGGATTAAAAAACCGAAACAAAACAAAAAACAACACACTAATCTGTGAAGGAGCCACAGGTTTCACTGACCGCCTAAAAGATCCATGACACAAAAAAGATTAAGAACTCTTATTATCAGGGCAATTTACAGATTCAGTTCAAATGGCAAAGACAGAAAACTAGTACATAGAAGTTTGTACTCAAGAGAAAAAATGTCATTTGGGATCTGGAAGGAGGCACAATGAATAAACTTAAAACCATTCAAATGTTAAAATCAATTTTATCAGGTATTCATTAATCATCTACATTGTTAAGTGCTATGGATACTACAGCGAAAACAGAAAGCTCCTTACTCTCATGAACTTTATACAACATGGGGGAAATATAAAGAGACATGTATTAGGGGACTTCCCTGGTGGTCTAGTGCAGCAGGGGGCACAGGTTCAATTCCTGGTCAGGGAACTAAGATCCCACAAGCCGCGTGGCAAGGCCAAAAGAGGAAAAGGGGGAGTGGGGTAAGGAGACATATATTAAAAATAGATAAATTATGATAGATGCTAAGAAAAAATACAAATGCTATAATTAACATCATCATGGATAACTAGAGAACTTGGTTTAAATTAGGGGCTCAGGGAAGGTTCTTCCTCTCTAAGGAAGTGGCATTTAAAACAGAGACCTGAAGGATAGGCTGGAATTAGCCAGGTGAGGGGTAGCCGAGAAGGCAAGTGTTCTATTGAACAGAGAGAGGTTAGGCCGGTGAATCTGTGGACCCCAAAGAAGGCTACTGGTGGCTGGCACATACCAAGCCAAGAGCACATGGCTCAGGATGAGGCTGTGACCTGGAAGTTGTGCTAAGGGTTTAAGATTCATCTTAAGTGCACTTCCACTTTAAGGGAGGACTAAAAGTACCCAATTTGTATTTGTAAATGCTTTCTCCAGCTGTGATATGAAGAATAAATTGTAAAAAGGAAAGAGTGAAAAAAGAAACCATCTGAAGCACTGCAATAGCACCAGTAAGAGATGGTAGTGGCTTGGACTAAGCAACAAGCACATAACTGGCATTTTAAGCCAGTCAGTTCATTGTACGAAATCATGCTGCCCACTGCAGGACATTCAGCGTCCCAGACTCAAGGGCACTATGAACCAGCAGCACTCTCAAATCAGTAAAATACTCACAAAAAGAAAAAGCAGCACACCTCTGAGGGCAGTGGTAAAGCCTCTGGAATGTACAAGATGACAACAGTGGAGACAGGAGGAGTTACTGAGACTGAAAAGGAAAGGTGCTGACTGGGATCTAGTGAGCAAGGTGGGTGAACAGGCCAGATAATACTGTCAAGGTCAAAAATGAGCTGTGCATATGGGAGAAAAAAATTACAACATGTAGGGCTTGTATTTAGAGTATATAAAGAACTCTTACAACTTCAAAATAAGACAAACAACCCAAAATTTTAAATAGGCAAAAAAATAGACACTTTTTGTGACAATACACACATACAAAGAT
Organism: Balaenoptera borealis; assembly: GCF_965194805.1. Lineage (NCBI taxonomy): Eukaryota > Metazoa > Chordata > Mammalia > Artiodactyla > Balaenopteridae > Balaenoptera > Balaenoptera borealis. The sequence goes on from NC_138875.1 coordinate 65,326,512, forward strand.
GAATGATGTCATAAGGGAAATGTAAATTAAAACCACATAACATACCCATTAGAATGGCTAAAATGAAAAAGAATGACCGTACCAAGTGCTGATGAGGATGTAGAAAAGCTAGAACTCTCATACCCTGCAGGTGGAACTACAAAATGGTACAACCACTATGAAAAGGCTTGGTGGTTTTTGAAAAGTTAAATGCACACTCACCATACAACCCAGCAGTTCCACTCCTAATTATTTACTCAAGAGAAATGAAAATATATGTCTATGACAATAGCCAAGATACGGACACAACCTAGGTGTCCACTGATGGATGAATGGATAAAGAACATGCAGTATACATGTACAATGGAATACCAGTCGGCCGTAAAAATGAAAGAAATCTTGTCATCTGCCACAACATGGACGGACCTTGAGGGCATTACGTTAAGTGAAATAAGTCAGACAGAGAAAGACAAAGACCACATGATGTCACTTACACATGGAATCTAAAAAACAAAACAAACAAAACAAAACCCAGGTGGTTGCCAGAGGGGCAGGGAGTAGGGATGGGGGGGGAAACAGGTAAAGGGGGTCAAGAGGTACAAACTTACAGGTATAAAATAAATTAGTCACGGGGATGCAATGCACAACATAGGGAATACAGTCAATGATACTGTATTGACTTTGTATGGTGACAGACAGTAACTGTACTTATTGTGGTGATCATTTCGCAATGTATACAAACGTCAAATCACTATGTGGTACACATGAAACTAATAAAATATTGTATGTCAAATTACTTCAATTAAAAAATAAAGAAAATATACATCCATACAGACTTGTATACAAATGTTTGTAGGAGCTTTATTCATAACAGTCACGAACTTGAAACAACCCAAATAGTCATCAACAAGGAAAGAGTAAACAAACTGTGTGTCACCAGTGCAATGGAAGAGCACTGAGCAACAAAAGGGAAACGACTACATGCGACAAGAAGGATGAACCTGGAAAACCCTACGCTAAGTGAAAAAGCCAGGCAAAAAAGAGCAAAGACTTCTAAACTCCATTTATCTGAAACGCTAGGTAAGCTGAGGCTGATCTACAGTGATAGAAAACTGATCCATGGTTGCCTGAGCTGAAGACTGACAGCGAAGGGCACAAGGGTACTTCTTCCTGGGGTTATGTAATGTTCCGTATCTCCACTGTGGTGGTGGTTACACAGTGTATATATTTGCCAAGACTCAACTGAACTTTGCACAAAGAAAAGGTCCATTTTGTTGTATATAAATTATACTTCAAAAGGTGATTTTTAAAAATTGAGCAAAGCTACAAAACTGTGGGGCTGATTTTCTCTCATGGTTCATATGCTCATACTGACGACAATTTCATAGGAAGTGTTCCAAACAGGTTTTGAGCAGTGGCAACACCATTAAAATAAATGCCCAGGCTTCCACAGTCATTTCTGAGGCTCTGGCATAAATATAACATTTCTGGTACGTTCAGGCTTTCTCCCCATCCTCCCCAGCCCCCTGTCATTATAGTCATTTCATAGCAGAGGCTCAATAATATTTGTGCATAATAAAGTTTGTCTAATGAAGGAGCTATCTCCTCATGCATTAGCACCACATACTGTACACGTTGTTAAGCAACTAAAGTGCTATCAACTGTGAATGGGTTATTTTTAGAGAGAGCTATTAAGCTGTTCTCCAAGCTACCCATTTCAGTGAACTTTAATTATCTGAACACAAAACCACAGTACTTTGTTTCACAGATAAAAATTAACTTGTCTTCAGATGCTAAGTAAGTTAGACTGATCCAAATTAATGTTCCAAAAGTAAGTAAGTAGATAATACAAATGACTGCTTTAAAAGAAAACGTATTCGTTCCTTTAGCCTGATTCTCTCATAATTTACTAACCAAGAAAGCCAGTGCAAAGGTTTCTTTAGAGGATGCAAACCATTCAGTGAGCAAATAAAAGCTAAAGTCATTTTAGTTGTAAAACCATCATAATTTTACATTATTTTAAGACTGAGTGCTCCAATAACACTTCAGATATTGCAACTTAAAATCTGATGTCACGAACACATGTGCACCCTCTCTAGGAAAGGCGCTCCGTACAGCCCAGAGCTTGAACAAATTTCGTTATCTACATATGCATTTTTAAATCTCTTCAGTAACAGAACAGGGGCCAAAGAGTCAGGTGAGTTCCAATTCTGGCCCCTTCCCTTACTAGCTGAGACATCACTGAACTTACCCAACACCTCTGAGCAACCATTTGCTTGACTCAAAAATGAGGAAAACTCTACGGGTTATGAAGATTGCAAAAACAGCAGATGAAAAGCCTGAAAGATATGAGACCATCCCAAAAAAAGTGGAACAGTCATTTTTAATTACTTTATTATTTTTTATTGTTTTTTATTAACTTATCCAATGAAACCATAAAAACAAAGTAACATCAGAAAAAAAAACTAGACTTCAAATCAGGAGGTCTGAGTTTTAGTCCTAGCTTGGCTATGCCCTGTATGTCTGCCCTGATAGTGTTGGCCAAGTTACAAAAAGAAGATACTATTATTCTGTGTTCAGGCTTCTTCCAAACATAAGTGCAAAACTTCTTTAAAAATTTTTTATATGTATACAAGAGACTGGAAAATACCCCACACCCAATTATATGATTGAATGTACATACATACATATATATGCATAGATATAGCCATAAAAAGATGAAGACTTGTAGTGACTTATACTCAGTAAAGGTTCTACAAATTTTTGGTGGGCTCAAGTTCACAAATTATTAAAGGAAAAAGTATGAAAAACATTTCTCTCCAATTAATAGGAAAAATGTGCCTCTATTACTAGATCTAAGATACCCCATCAGGATTTAGTACCGCGACTATCATCATCCTAAACCCCACAACCATAAACTCTGTTATTTGAAGCATGCTAGAGCAGCACAAAGTCAAGAGTTAGTACTCTGCAACAGATCCAATCAGTACTCTAAATCCAAGCAGTACTCTTTAGAAATGACCTTTGGAGTTCACCTATGCTCTGAACTTGTCATGAGAGAGACCCTGATGAAGCAGATGGGCTACTACTCACTTGTGGATCATTCCCCTACATTTCCTTCCTCCTCAGTTATCCTCTCCTGCCTTCACTGGGCAAGAATTCTAGGATGGTCCAGGTTGGGCTGGCTCGCGGTGAGCTCTGAGAACAGCCAGACGTATTGAACCAAGACTAAGAGCATCGAGTCTCCTCCAGTGCTACGCATTCCGGGTAGCCACCCAGGCAGCTCCACGCACCTCTGGCCCTGAAGTTGAGTGAGACACTGAGAGAGGACCTCAATAACCATAATGACCACCGCTTACTGAGCCCTCAAGCACAGTGCTGAGAGCTTCAGAAAAACCTTTATGTGCTGTCTTCACCACAACCCTATGGCGGTAAAGCACAGCCCCTACTTTACACATGAAGAAACTAAGGCAGAAGAGAGGAGTCAAGTAACTTGTCTCTGATTACACAACCAGCAGCCAACAGAACTGGGATTCAATCCCAGGCATGCTGACCTCCAAAACCCATGTTTCTGAGCCACTACACCATGAGAGGGTCAGTAGTCCTCCACTGGCTATGCCCTTTTGCTGGTGATGAACCAAGGTTTGGCTCATGATTCTGACGGGGTAACTGAAAAGAAGCTGAGGACGGCAGACAATGAGGACAAAAATAAAAATCATCGTACGGACCATGATACAGAAAGCATTCTGCTTCCCAAGGGAGCCTATCCGTTTTGAAGGTTCTGGCTATTTAGATCTTCTTCGTCAGGATGAGCCAAAACCTGTCTCCTCTGAAACAAGAGGCAAATATGTCCGGTAAATAAGGTGTGGGAGAGCACACCTGAAGGCAGGAGATGCAAAGGCAAACCAAACATGAGGGGAGGGAGGTGAGATCAGGGTCTGAATGGGGACAAGTAACAAGATATGCTGGAAACCAGCAGGAATGAGAATCCAGAGATTTTTAGTGGTGTCAATCGTGACGATTCAGTAATTTTCTCTAGCATATATCATCAGCCTGTAAGTATGATCAGACAAAATAAACAGTTGGGTTCTCGTAAAATGGGAGTGGAGTCGTCAAGAGAAGAGAGGGGAGGTCAGCAGACAGATCCAGACCCAGGCCAGACAGGAGTAGGAGATTAGGAAACCATAAAGGTGAGGATCTCAAGTGGGGGTACAGGGGAGAAAGAGCAGGAGGAAAGGGAGCTACAGTCCAAAAAAGGATGATCTACTTCGTAAGGCCACCCTTGCTCACCTTTGTAAACTGTACCCCAGTGAGTCAAGTCAGAGAAAGAAAGGCTCAGATGATCATCCCCATCATGGAAACTTTAGGTTAGTCAAGAAATGCAAGTTTCTCATGAACTGCTCCAACGTCAGAAATATTAACACCCGCCCAGACCTGTGGAAGACGGAAAAGTGTTTAAACTGGAAGCAAACAGCATTATTATCTAAACTGAAAAGAACTGTCCGCACAACTAAGCAGGCAGTGAGATGTTATACAACAGATGCTAAACTAGGCAAAGTAGAAAACTGTAACATATAATTATAACTCTAAAATACCAGTAAAAAAATCTGCAGTCAGAGCTGGAAAACTAATTTTACTTCTTTCCATTAAAAAACCTTCTACAGTTGGAGTTGTTTTTTTCTTTCCCCAACCCATCATGATAGAAGAGGAAGTAGATAAGGAAAGGAAGACCCTGAACAAAATCTGATAATCATTCATATGTATGTGTTATAAAATATATGCAATTACTCTCAAACACTGCTGGTGGGAAGACAGGTTATAAACCCTTCTGGACAGGTTGGTAGGACAGTCCTTACCAAAATCATACATCTGCACCTATCTTTTGATTCAGCAATCCCGCTCCTAGGATTCTACCCTAAAGATACATCTCCAGTGATATGAAAATACATACGCACAAGGTAATTCACTGCAACATTATTTGTAACTGCAAAATACTAGCAGCAACCTAAATACCCATACATTGGAGAAAGGCTGAATGAACTATGATACATTCACATGATGGAGTACTATGCAGCTGTAAAAAAGGAATGAAAAAGATCTCTTACAAACTAACACGGAGCGGTTCCAAGATACAATGTTAAGTAAAAAAGCAAAGTATAAAAGAGATTTATACTATACTACCCTTCATATAAGAAAGAACGGTTATAAGAAAACATAAATGTATCTGCTTACCTGTATAGCAGAAATATAGGAAGGATAAACCCAGAGCTAAAGAGATCGATTGTATACAGGGGATGAGTGGGAAAGCGGTGAAGGGGAGGATGGGAACAGGGTGGTAGGGATGAGAAGGGAGGGACTGCTCTTTGAGTATACCTTGTGTACAGCTCTTACTCTGAGAGTCACAGTCATATCACATATTCAAAAAACTAAAGAAACAAAAGAATGAGGATATGGGAAGAACCCCAAATGGAACACCAACAGTAACAAATGAACCTAACTGTATTACAAATGAATGACATAACCACACTGAAGGGCATGAGGAACTAGAAACCAGCCTAAGCAACTTCAGAAAACAGTATTTTAACTGGATGCTGTAAAGCTAAAGCAGGAAAGGGCTGAACACAAATCCTGTAATCTAATTAGTGAACTTGTTTCTCACAAGGATATGGGTCAGCAATTCTGCATCTACTTTATGTATAAATAGAATGGGACTGAAAAAATAAGCAAACAAAATGGAAGATAATGAGAGCCAGGCTGGGGAAAGAATTACAAGCAAGAGGCAAGGTTAAAATAAACCACATGGTGTTGGATTAGAATCAGAGACATCAGTATGAACTCATAGTTTTTAACATATACACAGACAGATACAGAAATAAAGATGTGTGTATGTGTGGGCTGGTGTACACACATCTATTTTCCCAGCTCTGTTCACTGAGAAGACTTAGAAACAACTACACCCCAGTAGCAATGAGCACACTTTGCCCTTAAGAAGGTACTCAAACAAGGGTGGGGTTTGTTGAAAGCAGTCACTCTGAAGGAGCAAACAAAGGTCGAAGTTGCAACAATTTGAAATACAAAATGACAATACTGGATTACAACCCACAGAATAAAACAAATACCCATGAGTTCATACTGACACAAATAAGTAAGTGAATAAATCAGTGGGGAGAAGGAACAGCTCTTTCTCACAGAGGCACTCCAATCAGATGGAATGAAGAAAACAGAAAAACTGTCATTAGGTAAATACCACATTAATTTTTCCAGAAAAAGATCCATGGATGGATGCTTAATCTAGTGAGTAGAAATCTGAGAAGAAACAGGGCATCTGCTTAGTCTCAAAGTACATCCTCTAAGATATTTATTAATTACAAAGGGGTAAATAGATGGACCCCATCTTAACCAAGTGATTAAAATTAACATCTCTAAGGATAAAATATCTCGGCAACACCAACTCTCTGATGTGATGTATCAAGAAGGGCACAACATCACTTCTGTTAAAACTGCATAATCTTATTCCATTCATGAAAAAACATCAGATAAACACAAACTGAGGGACAGCCTACAAAAATAACAGTCCAGGGCTTCCCTGGTGATGCAGTGGTTAAGAATCCGCCTGCCAATGCAGGGGACACAGGTTCGAGCCCTGGTCGAGGAAGATCCTACACGCCGCGGAGCAACTAAGCCCGTGAGCCACAACTACTTAAGTCTGCATGCCACAACTACTGAAGCCCGCACGCCTAGAGCCCATACTCTGCAACAAGAGAAGCCACCACAATGAGAAGCGCGCACACCGCGACGAAGAGTAGCCCCTGCTCACCACAACTAGAGAAAGCCCGCGCACAGCAACAAAGACCCAACACAGCCAAAAATAAATAAAATAAATTTACAAAAACAACAGTCCAGTACTCGTTAAAAGTGTCACCGTCATGAAAGACAGAGGAAGACTGAAGAAATGCTACAGTTGGAAGAGACTAAGGAGACACAACAATTAAACGCAAAATGAGATCCTGGAAGAAAAAATGACATTGGGGGAAAATGGGAACTGTGAATAAGGTCTGCATCTAGTATTGCACCGGTTTTAATTTCTTGGTTTTGATGACATTCCTACAGACATACACCATGTTAAACATCAGGAAAAGGTGGGTACGTGGGAACTCTCTAGACTATTTTTGCACCTTTTTTCTAAGTCTAAAATTATCTCAAAATGAAAAGTTAAAAAATTACATCCTTTTGTTAAAATTATATGCTTATATATATATTTGTGTGTGCATGTGTATAACAAAGATTTTAAAAAGAGAACAAAGAATGAGAAGAATGTGAAAAGAGAGAATGATGGAGCCACTGCCATGATTCTTGATGACTTCCCAATTCCTCAATTGAGTCCTCCTTCCCTCAGGTCCTGGCCTGAGTCCTTGTGTTTCAATAATCTGAGAGTGTACACAAAGGATCCCCAAAGACTTCAGAGACCGACAAGAATTCCGTAGGATCCTGGTCAGCACAACCAAGAATTTCTCAAATGTTTCATTGCTCAAGTTACTGTGGAAATCTTATTTCTGAAATCAGTTTCTTTTCTTTTCTCCCCACATTATCTCTTCACTTTCGCCCTCGAGCAATAAATATATCTGTTCCCAGACACAATCAAAGATCCAGACAGAGAGGAACACTGCCAGAGACAGTGGCTGCCCCCAGATAACTCCCAACACTGATCTTCCACACATTCAGAGTGACAGCTGATCTCCAGGACAACTGCTGAAACTAGGGCCTGTACTCCGAAAAATCTACCCAAGTGACAAGACTGGCATGTATCTGAAGAAACAATCTTAAAACTAGTCAAGTTTAATTTTGGGTCAAGTTACAAAGCCCTGGTCTTGGAAGTCCTGAATCTGAATTCAAGTTCTTGCACTGTCACAACGCTGTGCTTGTAACCATCGGCAATTCTCTTAACCTTGCTGAACCTCAGTATCTCCCCCATAAAATGGAAAGAATACTTATCTCTCACATATAGGCTTATTTGGAAGAATAAGTATCTGCGAACTCACTTCATAAATTCAATACAAATGCAAACAATACCACTGCCACCTACATGACAACAATTTTATCAGAGTTCCAGCCCAACAATCTCATTTTTCAATTATTTCATTATCATTTTAAAATAAATCAGTTAATAATTATATCAATTTTCAGTTCATCACTGTACACTCTGTATTATTTTTATTTTCCTTATATTCCCATTAGATATAAAAATTATGCTTATTTTTAAGAACACAACAACTATATAAAACTTTAAAAGAGTTAAGTCCTACCATATAGTCTAAGTATCTTAGCCAAAGCTACCCAATGGGAGGGCTAGGATTAACACTTGGTCCTTCCTCTGAATTCTGTGTTCTTTCCATTATGTAAAAATGTGCCCAGAAAGTCTTACACAACAGAATTTTGGGAAGCACTAAGTGAGAAATGGTACAGAATGCCGCCTCCTTCAAAACTCAACAAAATAAACATGTTATAAACAAAGAACAAAGATAAGACTCAACTGAAGGAACACAGCAAGCAAATTTTAAAGGGCAACGCAGGAGCGGGAGTGGCCACTAAGCACAAACCATAAAAGCCCAGGAGAAAAGGAGCAGGCTTAGCAGAGTCATCTCTAAGAATGGAGATAAAGACAGAATGGGACTCATTAACACATTTAAAGTGTTACACACAAGGGGAATACTAAATAAAAACAGACCAGAATATATTCTGCAGAACCGTGACATATTACAAAAGAATTTAAAATAAAAAAAGAATTCTGCAAATAGCAGAATCAGGATTAAAAAAAAAAAAGAAGTCAAGCAGAATGTAAATTAAAAAATAATTTATAAGGTAACAATAACAGAAATCAGTTAAATAGAAGACAGTGCAGATGACAACGTCAGAGCTGGAAAACAGATTAAAAAAGAATTAGGGGGGCTTCCCTGGTGGCACAGTGGTTGAGAGTCTGCCTGCCAATGCAGGAGACATGGGTTCGCGCCGTGGTCTGGGAGGATCCCATATGCCGCGGAGCAACTGGGCCCATGAGCCACAGCTGCTGAGCCTGCGCATCTGGAGCCTGTGCCCCACAACAAGAGAGGCCGCGACGGTGAGAGGCCTGCGCATCGCGATGAAGAGTGGCCCCGCTTGCCGCAACTGGAGAAAGCCCTCACACAGAAACGAAGACTCAACACAGCCAATAAATAAATAAATAAATAAATAAAATGCTGGCTTAACTCCTAGAGAGTTTCAGAAAGAAAAAAAAAAAAAAAAGAATTAGGGACTTTCCTGGCGGTCCAGTGGTTAGGACTCTGCGCTTCCACTGCAGGGGGCACAGATTCGATCCCTGATCAGGGAAATAAGACCCTGCAAGCCGCACGGCATGGTCAAAAAATAAAAATAAAAGAATTAAGCTACAATAACAGAGGCCCACAAAAAGAGTTAAGATTAACTGTTTAAAATCAGAGAGACTTCAATAAAATTAAAAAATAAATAAAAATCAGAGAGAAAATAATCAAATAATATTTTTTTGAATTAAAACCAAAAAGGCTATCATTGGCAAGAATAAAAGAATAGTGTGCCTACCAATCAGGGTTAAATCCACGAGGAAGAGGCTCAAAAAGGAAGAATAACCAGTGTCAAAAGGAGGAAAAACAAAGATCTGAGAATGCAGAAAGAGATGAGAAAATGACGCACACCCGGGCCCAACTATGAGAAGTAAAATAAGTGAAGGTGGTTATTCGCCAAGTTCACTTTACGGACCCAATGCCAAATAGCAGCTAATGACTCTGAAAAGTAAATCTTGACAACTTAACAAAATAGTAAAATGTAAAGTGCATGTGAAAAGAAGCCAGAATGTAAAAGGGCACCCCTTCCCCCAGCTCCACGTTGGCAGGAGGCTCTGCACAGGGGTTGATTACTGGGGGAAATATGGGGAGTGACCGCTAGGTGCAGGGTTTCTTTTTGGGGTGATAAAAACGTTCTGGAATTAGATATCACCGCCCCCGCACCTCAAAAAAAGCATGGTCTCATTAAAAAAAAAAAAAAAAAAATTCTTTTTGCGGATCGCTATATCAGGTGCGAACACTTAAGAGTTCAACCTGAGGGAATTTCCTGGCGGTCCAGGGGTTAGGACTCGGTGCTTTCACTGACTAGGGCCTGGGTTCAACCCCTATCCCGAGAGCCGCACAGCGTGGCCCAGAGTTCAACCTGAAAGATCTCTTCACTCTGGAGAGCTACCAGCAACCAAGACCAGGCACAAGAGCAAGGAGGCAAACTGGCTCTGAGTCCTGAGAGTGGGGAAGAGGGAGAGAAAAGGCATCCTGATGATATATACGTTTTGTCTTGGCCAACCCACTCCACCAGAGTACGAAAACTGACAAAGATTCAAGGTAGAAGCCCTGCTTAGAAGTTAAAGAGCAGACATCTGGGCAAAACAAGAGTAAAAAGCCTTATAATACCAGGTTATAGTTAAAAATAATAAACTAGACCAATGGAACAAATAGATTCCAGAAAGACACAGGTAAACACCTCTAAGTTTAATATAAAAACTCATGTGAAATTAAACAGTGTCCAATACTGCTAAAATTATACTCTTAATATGGAATAAAATACATAAAGCATATAAATGTAGCATTCTTCTCCACAATTATTTCCACACAGCTTAAAAGACTGAATTAAAGGGTAAAGGCCTTCATGTATTTCACCAATTCTGAAGCAATAAAAGAACACAGCAAACAGTTAATGAATTTGATTATACAAATATTTTTAAAGCTTTCAGAAAAAAATTTAAAGGCTTTCAGAACATTAATGCTCAGCTTCTAGTGCATAAACGGTTGCATAATTTGAATACAGTTCAAACATCAGATAAGTGAGTAAAACTTAGAAAAAAGTTTGGCCTCACAAATAACCAAAAACAAGGCACCTAAAAGGTTTATCTCACTTCTATTCAATTACATACAAATAAAAGAATAATGTCATGTTGTCACAGCAAGAGGGAACCGGGGCTGGGGTGGGGGACACAGAGCAAAGAGGGACTTTTAAAGATTAACAGGGACAGGTGCGGGAGAGTGGGGTGTGGGTGGGGAAAAAAAGATTAACAGGGACAGCACAAATTCAAATGCTATTTCTGGAGAGCAATCTGGTCACATACTACAAAAATCCTATCTTTGACCTGGTCAATCATTTTTTTTTTTTTTTTTAAAGGAATTCCTTTATTTTTATTATTTATTTATTTATTTATTTACTTTTGGCTGTGTTGGGTCTTCGTTTCTGTGCGAGGGCTTTCTCCAGTTGCGGCAAGTGGGGACCACTCTTCATCGCCATGCGTGGGCCTCTCACTATCGCGGCCTCTCTTGTTGCGGAGCACAGGCTCCAGGCGCGCAGGCTCAGTAACTGTGGCTCACGGGCCTAGTCGCTCCGCGGCATGTGGGATCTTCCCAGACCAGGGCTCGAACCCGTGTCCCCTGCATTGGCAGGCAGATCCTCAACCACTGCGCCACCAGGGAAGCCCCTGGTCAATCATTTTTGGGAAATAGGTCCTAAGAAAGTTACTCAGAGGGGGTGGGGGTGGGGTCCTGTTTGTGCTAAAAATGTTTACAGCTGCATCATTTAAAAATAGTGAAAAGGACTTCCCTGGTGGCACAGTGGTTAAGAAGCCACCTGCCAATGCAGGGGACACAGGTTCGAGCCCTGGTCCGGGAAGATCCCACATGCCGCGGAGCAACTAAGCCCATACGCCACAATTACTTAGCCTGTGCTCTAGAGCCCGCGAGCCACGACTACTGAAGCCCTCGCGCCTAGAGCCCGTGTTCCGCAACAAGAGAAGCCACCGCAATGAGAAGCCCGCGCACTGCAACGAAGAGTAGCCCCCGCTCGCCACAACTAGAAAAAGCCCGCACACAGCAACGAAGACCCAATGCAGCCAAAAATAAATACATAAATAAATCTATTTTTTAAAAAACAAAAACGAAATCAAGAAAACACTTCCATTCACAATACCATCAAAACAAAATACTTAGGAATAAACCTAACAAAAGAGGGGTAAAACTTATGCTCTTAAAACTATAAAACTTTGCTGAAAGATTTAAATAGGTGGAAAAACATCCCATGTTCATGGATCAGGAGACAAAATATTGTTAAGATGGCAGTACACCCAAAGTTGATCTAAAGGTTCAACACTATCTCTATCAGAATCCCAGCCTTTTCTTTGTAGAAGTTGACAAGCCGATCCTAAAATTCATATGGAAACTCAAGGGAACCAGAATAACCAAAATAATCTTGTAAAAGAAGGACATTGATTGAAAAAAAAAAAAAAAAAAAAGAAGGACAAAGTGACAGGACTCACACTGCCCAATTTAAAAACTTATTGCAAAGCAAGTAATCAAGAAAGTAATCAAGACAGTGTGGTACTGGCACAAGGATAAACAAACAGAATGGAGGAGAGTCTGGAAATAAACCCATTTGTCTATGGTTAACTGATACTCCACAAGGGTGCCAAGACCACTTAGTGGGGAAAGGACAGTCTTTTCAACAAATGACACTGGGACAACTGGATAGCCACATGCAAAAGAATGAAGTTGGACCCTTACCTCATACCATATACAAAAAGTAACTCTAAATGGATCAAATACCTAAATGTGAGAGCTAGAACTATAAAACTCTTTAAAGAAAACATAGGGATGGATTGTCTTACACTTGGGCTGCTAAAAAAACCAAAACAAAAACCAAAAAAACACAGACTGGGTAGCTTATAAACTACAGAAATTTATTTCTCACAGTTCTGGAGGCTGGAAGTCTGAGAACAGAGTGCCAGCATGGTTGGGTGAGGGCCCTCTTCCTGGTTTGCAGAGTTCCCACTGTACCCTCACATGGTAGAAGGGACCAGGAAGCTCTGTGGGGTCTCTTTTATAAACAGCACTAATCCCACTCATAAGTGGACTGTGGACCTGTACATACCTGACCGAGGGATGAGTTCCAACCCTTAGAACCAATTCTAGTGGTCGTGGCCCCTCCCTTCTCGGCTCTGCTGAAGTAAGAACTCAGGGGTTGCCAGTGTGAGGGGTACAGACCGTTATTTGGAGATGAGACAGCAGAGGCAGAAGTTGCAGAGAACTCGCTGCAGCAAAGGGCAAGGCAGAGCTCTCCTGTCAGAGGGAGAGCACAGGGGTCACCAAGCAGGCCTCTGAGGATCACCGTATTTCAACTAAGCCCCTTAAGTTTGTACTTCTGATATACCTGATAATTTACTTGAATTGTGTCCTTTTATACCTCTGCTGAGCCTTGGAGATCTAGTCAGAATGTATTAAAATGTTATGTATTTTATACAAAAATGTATTATAGTTTTAAAGCTTAGCTGTATAAATTCATACATTAAAGAGTCAAAACCCTAAGAATTATTAGCACATTTTTTAGGACAGGTGATATTTATGTGAAATGGACACTGCAATAAAATGGTTACAGAAGATAGCAACACTTAACATTAAGCTCCAGGAGACTCATCCACAATGCCAATATTTATAAATACAGATGCAAATAAAATACTACCCACCTTACACTGTAGCAATCAGCTTATGTGGTATCCACTCAAGGTAGTGGACATTAAGTTTCCAACTATCTCATTAAAACAGCTATTCTATTTTAGAGAGTTTAAAAGCCAAATATAGCTGTGTTAGCTACAGTTCCACTAGATGAGTCTATGTAGCAGATGACTTCCCTAACCTCCAAAAGCCTAATTCTCCTCCCCCTGGAATACAGGCCAGACTTAGTGACTTGCTGTACAAGTAAAATGGGGTGGAAGTGATGCTGTATGTCTTCTGAGGCTAGGTCGTAAAAAGGTGCTCTCTGGGGAGAGCCCAGCCAGCCACGATGTAGTGTGGATACTCAAGCAGCCTATGCAGAGGGCTCCATGGGGAGAAACTGAGCCCCAACCCCCATCTCCCCACCACAAACAACCAGCGCCAATGTGTCAGCTGGGTGAGCTAGGAAGCAGATACCCCAGCCCCAGCTGAAATCTTGGCTGCAACCTCATGAGGCCCTGAGCCAGAACTGCCCAGCTAGGCCCACTCAATTCCTAACTCACAGAAAGTGTGAGATAACAAATGTTTATTGATGTTTTAAGTCACGAAGTTGTAGGGCATTTATTACACAGCAATAGATCAGTACTACAACAAACGAAATGAGGAAAAACAAGATTACAGAAAACTTTGTAGGTGTCATTTGGTCTAGAAAAGGAATGAAGAGAATGTGAAGACTACCTAAAAACATCTTCCTTCCAGAACTGGAGCATCAAGAGCATGTCAAAGCCACGGGGAAAGTCCTTTCCTAGGTTGTTAGTAGGATACTTTAAAAAGTAATTTTAAACCACAAGTACACACAATATGATTCTCACAACTGTTGAGTGAAACAAACCAGACACAAAAGAATACATACTTTGATTCCATTTATATAAAATACAAAACCAGGCAAACATGTTAGAAGTCAGGATAATGGCTACTCTGGTGGGTGAGGGGTGGGTAGTGACTAAAAGGAAGAACACAGCAGGCTTCTGGAATGCCTATCACTTCTGCTTCTTGATCTGGGTACTAATTACCCAGGTGTGTTCAGTCTGTGAAAACTCACTGGGCTGAACAATTAAAGATTTGTGTACCTGGCTAAATGTATATTTCAATGAAATATTTTTAAAGATAAAGTACTATTTATTACTGCTATTAAGAATAATAACCCATAATTAGTGCTTTTCTTCAACTAAGGCCTCTCATAAAAAACTCGACCACCATAAAAGCAATTAGGTAGTTTCATCATATGCATTAAAACCATTAAAAAAAAAATCCAATTCATTATTAACTCCAGGAACAAAGAGGAGAATGCTTTCTATGCAGACAATTCTGAGACCACTTAAGGGAGAAAGTACCTGTCGCCCCTGCCCGCCCCCCCGAGGCCACTCCCCACAGGTGAAGCAGGCTGGGCTCTCCCCACCCTCTTGGCACACACTATCCTTTGGGGACTCTCACTTGGCTCCATTAAGGGATAATGGAGAACCTGAGGGCAATGTCCACCTTCTCCCCTCAGGGAGGCCGTAAGCCTCATCTTGGAGGCCACCTGAGATAAATACAACTACTGTACTTACTGTATTTACTAAAGGCTCCTCTGAGGTAAGGGTTGTGTTTTATTCATATTTTCATTCATTCATTCATATTTTTATCCCAGCAAGTGCTTAACACAATATTTATTGAGAGTCACTCCCACTTTAGCTTCCAAATATTTAGTGCTGACAGACAGCACACCAAACACACAGAGCACAAGACCCATCAAAACAAACTCTCCACCTCACACACATTAGGATGGTAACTATCAAAAACAGAAAACCAGTACTGGTGAGGATGTGGAAAAACTGGAACCCCTGTGTACTGTTGGTGGGAACGTAAAATGGTACAGCTGCTTTAAAGAACAGTAATGGTAGGGCTTCCTTGGTGGCTCAGTGGTTAAGAATCTGCCTGCCAATGCAGGGGACATAGGTTCGAGCCCTGGCCCGGGAAGATCCCACATGCCATGGAGCAACTAAGCCCGTGCACCACAACTACTGAAGCCTGTGCACCTAGAGCCCATGCTCCACAACAACGGAAGCCACCTCAATGAGAAGCACGCGCACCACAACGAAGAGTAGCCCCCGCTCGCCACAACTAGAGAAAGCCCACGTGCAGCAACAAAGACCCAATGCAGCCAAAAAAAAAAAAAAAACAGTATGGTACAGGACACTTCCCTGGTGGTCCAGTGGGTAAGACTCCATGCTCCCAATGCAGGGGGCCCAGGTTTGATCCCTCGTCAGGGAACTAGATCCTGCATGCATGCTATAATTAAGAGTTGCACACCACAACTAAGAAGTCCACATGCCACAACTAAGACCTGGTGCAGCCAAAAATTAATTAATTAATTAAAAAAAAAAAAGTATGGTAGTTTTCCCAAAAATTAAATACAGAATTACCATTCCACTTCTGGGTAGATAACCAAAGAATTGAAAACAGAGTGTTAAAGAGATATTTGTACATCTACGTTCATAGCAGCATTATTCACAACAGCCAAGAGGTGAAAGCTACCCAACTGTTCATTAATGGATGAATGGATAACAAAGAAAATCCTGCCATTTGCAACAACATGAATGAACCTTGAGGACATTAATGATCACTTATATGAGGTACCTAGAGTAGTCAAATTCATAGAGAAAGCAGAATGGTTGTTCAAAGGGGCTGAGGAGAGGGGAGAATGAAGAGTTGTTAATGGGTAGTTCCAGTTTTGCAAGATAAAAAAGTTCTACACATCTGTTATACAGCAAAGTGAATATACTTTATTGAACTGTACACTCAAAAGTGGTTAAGATGGTAAATTCTGTCACGTGCATTTTACTGCAATTAAAAAATGATTTTAAAACCCCAAAACAAGCTCCAAAAGTTACCTACTTACATAAGTGTTCAGCCTGCACGCAAGTCATTCATTTCAATGCTTTATCTTCTAAACCCATATTGAGATGGATCAGGATTACAGTTGTTTAGTTGATGTAGTCATTTCAGGACTCAAAAGGCATGATCCCTGTTTCACCAAAGAGTGAAATGAGACTCTGAGAAGTTAAATGACATGCTGTCAATCACCCAGCTATTACTGCCAGAGCTGAGATTTTTAAATGCAGTTTCTAAATTGATAAAAGAGACATGTTCCTGCTGCTCTTAAAGAGGCCTAAGGGGCGCGAAGAACTTTATTTCTTCTTTCATTCAGGTATTCAAATAATATAGGGAAGTAAATGGAAATGTGAGAACAGCACAGAGCTAGCAGCCTCAGCTAGCTAGCTCAGCCTCAGTGTACCATCACTGGTACTCTTCCACCTGGCTGATTTGACAAATATTTTCTGAGCACCTACTATGTGCAATGTGTGTACTAGGTACTGGGGTGACAGCAGTGAACAGAGTCCTCACTCTCAAGGAGTTGGGTCAATCCTTTGCTTCATCCCTGGTTGACTTTCAAGCACACAAGAGCTGTCCCAAACTTTCTCCACGCTTTCCAAGCCTTCGATCCTCCAGGCAATGCACTCCTGGCAGATGTCCGACCTAACCTCCTACTTGACTCAGAAGCTAAGGCCACCTGGCAAGAAAACCTGTCACGTATACTCAGTCTGCCATGGTTTTTCCAGTGATGTCTGTTCTTCTAGTGCCCTTACTTTCTTCCCTTGAGCTAAGGGGGAAGATCTCCTCTAGCCTTCCCAACTGTGATCTCACAACATGCACAACTGCACCAGACACAATGCAGGCACCTGCCAGAGGCCTGCTCCTCACTCCTTCCCTGGAGCTTCCTCCCACCAACAGCCCTTCTCTGAACACTGCCAGTCTAGCCAGCTGAAAGCAGTTGAGAAAATGATGACGTTCACCAGAGAACTGAAATCTGTGACATAGAATCAAAGAGACTCCCTTAAGAGCATGAAAAGGCAACTCCCAAAGTGGAGACGGTATTTGCAATACATAAACCTAGAAAAAGACTCATGTCCAGTATCTAGAAAGAACTCCTATTATTTAATAAAAGGCCAAAATCTCAATAGAAAAGAAATGCAAACAACCTGAACACTTCACAAGATAGCCAAAAGGCTAATATAAAACAGAGCTAAAATCATCAGGAAAATGCAAACAACACCCAACCCACAACAAATACCACTTCATGCCCCCCAGAATGGCTCAAATTAAGATAGAAAATATGATGTGTTGATCAGAATACGGAGCAGTCTGAACTCTAATACACTGATAGTGGGCATGAATACAATTTAACCACTTTGGAAAATGTCTTGGCAACATCCACTAACGTGGAATGTATGCATACCCTGTGATGCAGCCATTCTGCTCCTAGGTATACATCCAACAGAAATTTGCACACATGTTCACCAAAACACATGCACTAAAATGGTCATAGTAGCGCTAATAATAATGGCCAAAAACTGGAAACAACCCAAATGCATATTCACAGTAGGATAGATAAATAAATTATGGTATAGTCACACCATGGAATACCAATACTGCAATGAGACTGAATAATCCACAACCACACAAACATGATGCTGAATAAAAGAAACCAGATACCAATGAGAACAAACATATTATACAGCTCCAATCATGGGAAGTTCGAAAGAAAATGAATCCATGCTGTTACACATCAGGATAGAGCTTCCCCCTGGAGAATGGCGACTGGAAGGAGTCCAAGGGGAGCTTCTGAGGTGCTGGGGTTCTGACTGTTTATCTGAACACTGGTTAGTTACATGGGTGTGCTCAGTTTGTGAAAATTTATCAACCTGTCATCTTATGATACGTGCATGTTTCTGTATGTATATTATACTTCAATAAAAGTAAAAAATTAAAAAAAAATAAAAATTTCTTAAAAAGTAAAAAATAAAAAGGGGGAGAGGCAGAAAAGAACAATTATCACCAAAATTGAGGATAGTGGTCAACTCTAGAAGGGGATTTGATAAGACATTTCTAAGGTCCTGACAGTGTTCTATATTCAAATTTGCACAATGATTACATGTATTTAACTTTTTCTTTAGACAGCACATATAAAAAAGAACACAAGATTGGTTCAAGATGGTGGAGTAGAAGGACGTGCACTCACTCCCTCTTGTGAGCACCAGAATCACAACTAACTGCTGAACAATCATCGACAGGAAGACACTGGAATTCACCAAAAAACATACCCCACATCCAGAGACAAAGGAGAAGCCCCAATGAGACAGTAGGAGGAGCACAATCACAATAAAATCAAATCCCATAACTGCTGGGTGGGTGACTCACAGACTGGAGAACACTTATACCACAGAAGTCCACCCAATGGAGTGAAGGTTCTGAGCCACACATCAGGCTTCCCAACCTGGGGGTCCGGCAACGGGAGGAGAAATTCCTAGAGAATCAGACTTCGAAGGCTAGTGGAATTTGATTGCAGGACTTTGACAGGACTGGGGGAAACAGAGACTCCACTCTTGGAGGGCACACACAAAGTAGTGTGTGCATTGGGACCCAGGGGAAGCAGTGACCCCATAGGAGACTGAACCAGACCTACCTGCTAGTGTTGGAGGGTCTCCTGCAGAGGCGGGGAGTGGCTGTGGCTCACCGTGGGGACAAGGACACTGGCAGCAGAAGTTCTGGGAAGTGCTCCTTGGCCTGAGCCCTCCCAGAGTCCACCATTAGCCCCACCACGGAGCCCAGGTATGCTGCAGTGTTGGGTCACCTCAGGCCAAACAACCAACAGGGAGGGAACCCAGCCCCACCCATCAACAGACAATCGGATTAAAGTTTTACTGAGCTCTGCCCACCAGAGCAACACCCAGCTCTACCCACCACCAGTCCCTCCCATCAGGAAGCTTGCACAAGCCTCTTAGATAGCCTCATCCACCAGAGGGCAGACTGGAGAAGCAAGAAGAACTACAATCCTGCAACCTGTGGAAGGAAAACCACATTCACAGAAAGACAGACAAAATGAAAAGGCAGAGGGCTATGTACCATATGAAAGAACAAGATAAAACCTCAGAAAAACAACTTAATGAAGTGGAGACATGCAACTTTCCAGAAAAAGAATTCAGAATAATGATAGTGAAGATGATCCAGGACCTCGGAAAAAGAATGGAAGCAAAGATCAACAAGTTGCAAGAAATGTTTAACAAAAACCTAGAAAAATTAAAGAACAAACAGAGATGAACAATACAATAACTAAAATGAAAAATACACTAG
Organism: Balaenoptera borealis; assembly: GCF_965194805.1. Classification (NCBI taxonomy): domain Eukaryota; kingdom Metazoa; phylum Chordata; class Mammalia; order Artiodactyla; family Balaenopteridae; genus Balaenoptera; species Balaenoptera borealis. The sequence continues at coordinate 65,346,248 of NC_138875.1, forward strand.
AAAGAATCAACAGCAGAATAACTGAGAAAGAAGAACAGATAAGTGACCTGCAAGACAGAATAACAGAATAAAGAAAAAACAAATGAAAAGGAATGAAGACACCTTAAGAGACCTCTGGGACAACATTAAACGCAGTAACATTTGCATTATAGGGGTCCCAGAAGGAGAAGAGAGAAAGGACCTGAGAAAACATCTGAAGAGATTATAGTCGAAAACTTCCCTAACATGAGAAAGGAAACAGCCACCCAAGTCCAAGAAGCGCAGAGAGTCCCAGGCGGGATAAACCCAAGGTGAAACACGCTGAGACACATAGTAGTCAAATTGACAAAAATTAAAGACAAAGAAAAATTACTGAAAACAACAAGGGAAAAATGACAAATAACATACAAGGGAACTTCCATAGGTTAACAGCTGATTTCTCAGCAGAAACTCTACAAGCCAGAAGGGAGTGGCACGATATGTTTAAGGTGATGAAAGGGAAGAACCTACAACCAAGATTATTCTACCTGGTAAGAATCTCATTCAGATTCGACAGAGAAATCAAAAGCTTTACAGACAAGCAAAAGCTAAGACAATTCAGCACCATCAAACCAGCTCTACAACAAATGCTAAAGGAACTTCTCTAAGTGGGAAACACAAGAGAAGAAAAGGTCCTACAAAAACAAACCCAAAACAATTAAGACAATGGTAATAGGAAGATACAAATCAATAATTAACTTAAACGTGAATGGATTAAATGTTCTACCCAAAAGACACAGGCTCGCTGAATGGATACAAAAACAAGACCCATCTATATGCTGTCTACAAGAGACCCACTTCAGACCAAGGGACACATACAGACTGAAAGTGAGGGGATGGAAAAAGATATTCCATGCAAATGGAAATCAAAAGAAAGCTGGAGTAGCAATACTCGTATCAGATAAAATAGAGTTTAAAATAAAGAATGTTACAAGACACAAGGAAGGACACTACATAATGATCAAGGAATCACTCCAAGAAGAACATATAACAATTATAAATATATATGCACCCAACATAGAAGCACCTCAATACATAAGGCAACTGCTAAGAACTATAAAAGAGAAAATCGACAGTAACACGATAATAGTGGAGGACTTTAACACCTCACTTACACCAATGGACAAATCATCCAGACAGAAAATTAATACGGAAACACAAGGTTTAAATGACACAATAGACCAGATAGATTTAATTGATATTTATAGGACATTCCATCCAAAAACAGCAGATTACATTTTCTTCTCAAGTGCACACAGAACATTCTCCAGGATAGATCATATCTTGGATCACAAATCAGGCCTCGGTAAATTTAAGAAAACTGAAACCATGGGCTTCCCTGGTGGCGCAGTGGTTGAGAATCTGCCTGCCAATGCAGGGGACACGGGTTCGAGCCCCGGTCTGGGAAGATCCCACATGCCGCGGAGCAACTAGGCCCGTGAGCCACAATTACTGAGCCTGCGCGTCTGGAGCCTGTGCTCCGCAACAAGAGAGGCCACGATAGTGAGAGGCCCGCGCACCGCGATGAAGAGTGGCCCCCACTTGCCGCAACTAGAGAAAGCCCTAGCACAGAAACGAAGGCCCAACACAGCCATAAATAAATAAATAAATAATTAAAAAAAAGAAAGAAAGAAAAGAAAACTGAAACCATATCAAGCATCTTTTCCGACCACAATGCTGTAAGATTAGAAATCAATTACAGGGTAAAAAAGGTAAAAAACCAGACAAAGATACTACAAAAAAAGAAAATTACAGACCAATATCACTGATGACTATAGATGCAAAAATCCTCAACAAAATACTAGCAAACAGAATCCAACAACACATTAAAAGGATCATACACCACGATCAATGGGGATTTATCCTAGGGATGCAAGGATTCTTCAGTATACGCAAATCAATCAGTGTGATACATCACATTAACAAACTGAAGAAGAAAAACCATATGATCATCTCCATAGATGCAGAAAAAAACTTTTCACAAAATTCAACAGCCATTTATGCTAAAAACTCTCTAGAAAGTGGGCATAGAGGGAACCTACCTCAACATAATAAAGGCCATATACGACAAACCCACAGCAAACATCATTCTTAATGGTGAAAAACTGAAAGCATTTCCTCTAAGATCAGGAATGAGACAAGGATGTCCACTCTCACCACTATTATTCAACATAGTTCTGGAAGTCCTAGCCACAGCAATCAGAGAAGAGAAAAAAGTAAAAGGAATACAAATTGGAAAAGAAGAAGTAAAGCTGTCACTGTTTGCAGATGACATGATACTATGCATAGAGAATCCTAAAGATGCCACCAGAAAACTACTAGAGCTAATCAATAAATTTGGTGAAGTTGCAGGATACAAAATTAATGCACAAAAATCTCTTGTATTCCTATACACTAATGATGAAAAATCTGAAGGAGAAATTAAGGAGACACTCCCAGTTACCACTGCAACAAAAAGAATAAAATACCTAGGAATAAACCTACCTAAGGAGACAAAAGAGCTGTATGCAGAAAACTGTAAGACACTGATGAAGGAAATTAAAGATGATACCAACAGATGGAAAGATATACCATGTTTTTGGATTGGAAGAATCAATATTGTGAAGATGACTATACTACCCAAAGCAATCTACAGAGTCAGTGCAATCCCTTTCAAATTACCAATGGCATTTTTTTACGGAACTAGAACAAAAAATCTTAAAATTTGTATGGTGACACAAAAGACCCCGAATAGCCAAAGCAGTCTTGAGGGGAAAAAACGGAGCTGGAGGGATCAGACTCCCTGACTTCAGACTATACTACAAAGCTACAGTCATCAAGACAATATGGTACTGGTACAAAAACAGAAACATAGATCAATGGAACAAGATAGAAAGCCCAGAGATAAACCCATGCACCTATAGTCAACACCTCACTTACAGACTGAAAGTCTAAATGCTAAACTATCAACTAGTTTCTCTAGTTGCGGCAATGACAAAGAAGGCAAGGATATACAATGGAGAAAAGACAGTCTGTTCAATAAGTGGTGCTGGGAAAACATATAAAAAAATGAAATTAGAACACACTTCCTAACACCATACACAAAAATAAACTGAAAATGGATTAGAGACCTAAATGTAAGACCGGACACTATAAAACTCTTAGAGGAAAACATAGGGAGAACACTCTTTGACATAAACCACAGCAAGATCTTTTTTGATCCACCTCCTAGAGTAATGGAAATAAAACCCAAAATAAACAAATGGGACCTAATGAAACTTAAAAGCTTTTGCACAGCAAAGGAAACCATAAACAAGACGAAAAGATAACCCTCAGAATGGGAGAAAATATTTGCAAACGAATCAATGGACAAAGGATTAATCTCCAAAATATATAAACAGCTCATGCAGCTCAATATTAAGAAAACAAACAACCCAATCCAAAAATGGGCAGAAGACCTAAATAGACATTTCTCCAAAGAAGACATACAGGTGGCCAAGAAGCACATGAAAAGCTGCTCAACATCAGTAATTATTAGAGAAATGCAAATCAAAACTACAATGAGGTATCACCTCACACCAGTTAGAATGGGCATCATCAGAAAATCTACAAAGAACAAATGCTGCAGAGGGTATGGAGAAAAGGGAACCCTCTTGCACTGTTGGTGGGAATGTAAATTGATACAGCCACTATGGAGAAAGTATGGAGGTTCCTTAAAAAACTAAAAATAGAATTACCATACGACCCAGCAATCCCACTACTGGGCATATACCCAGAGAAAACCATAATTCAAAAACATGCACCCCAATGTTCATTGCAGCACTATTTACCATAGCCAGGTCATGGAAACAAATGCCCATCGACAGATGAATGGATAAAGAAAATGTGGCACATATATACAATGGAATATTACTCAGCCATAAAAAAAGGACGAAATTGGGTCATTTATAGTGACGTGGATGGATCCAGAGACTGTCATACAGAGAGAAATAAGTCAGAAAGAGAAAACCAAATATCGTATATTAACGCATACATGTGGAACCTAGAAAAATGGTACAGATGAACCAGTTTGCAGGGCAGAAATAGAGACACAGATGTAGAGAACAAACATATGGACACCAAGGGGGAAAGTGGTGGGGGGTGGTGGTGGTGGTGGGATGAATTGGGAGACTGGAATTGACATATATACACTAATATGTATAAAATAAATAACTAGTAAGAACCTGCTGGGCTTCCCTGGTGGCGCAGTGGTTTAGAATCTGCCTGCCAATGCAGGGGACACGGGTTCGAGCCCTGGTCTGGGAAGATCCCACATGCCGCGGAGCAACTAGGTCCGTGAGCCACAATTACTGAGCCTGCGCGTCTGGAGCCTGTGCTCCGCAACAAGAGAGGCCGCGATAGTGAGAGGCCCGCGCACCGCGATGAAGAGTGGCCCCCACTTGCTGCCAACTAAAGAAAGCCCTCACACAGAAATGAAGACACAACACAGCCATAAATAAATAAATAAAAAATTAAAAAAAAACCCTGCTGTATAAAATATAAATTAAAATTCAAAAAAAAAAAAAAAAGAATACAACATAACCAACTAGGATTTACTCCAAGAACGCAAGGAAGATTCAACATAAGGAAAACGATTAATATGATCCTCAATGCTGAAGAGAGAAAAACCATATGATCATCTCCATGAAGGCAGAAAAGACATTTGAGAAAATTCACTTATTTATGTTAAAAACAACCAAAATAGAAGTGATGGATATTTCTGTAAATATAATAAATAAAATACACCTCAGCCCAATGCCAGCATCTTAATAGGGAAACACTAGAGGCTTTCCTGCTAAAGCCAAAAACCCACTTGAGGCCAAAATATTTTCCAATTTACATTTTTATAGGTAAGCACTACATTCTAGGATGCTAGATAAACATTTACCAGTTCTTGAATGCTACATTCTGCCTGCTGGGGTATCCAGAAGCATTCCTAAAGTTTCTATAAAACTTTAGCCCTCTTATGACTAATTTCTGTCTTACACTTTCTTTGCGGCAGGAAACAAATGGCTCTTTCCAACAGTTATGTCAGAGTGGACAGAGAATCAAAAATGTCTTTTCTTTCCAGCTCACTTTGGACTAAAGAAATAATTTACAACACTCTTAAGGAATATCACTTTTACCATCACTTGAATTAAGGGATCAGAGTTGTCCTGAAAGGATGCTTGAAAACAGCAAAACACACAACAGGTAGAATGGCTCAATGAACATTCCTGGAAATGGTAATAGATAATGGATTACTTAGCATTCCTATCAAATGGTTTCTCACTGGTTTGAAACGTAACATCAAATATTTTTATACGTCTATATGGTCCTGAAGTAAAAATTAACTCATGGGAAAGGACTATATTAATCCTTTTAAAAAAAAATATCTGTTTCAACCATGAAACAGAAAGATGATGTAATGAGGGAAATACAAGTTTGAGGATGGGTTCAGCACTGATACACTGAAAATGGAAGGAAATCTCAAATAAGCCCCCCACTAAACATTTTCACATATCTACTGAAGCAATAAGTAACAATACCCTGAACTTAGCTACTGACTCAAGATAAATCCTGGTGACCAAGGTAAATTCTGTAGGTTTTACTCTCTACTTTGCAAGCTTGACCTGTGATCAGTGGCAATTTAGGTATTAATTGGAGAAATGTATTGGTTTTGCTTATTTTCCTTATCTATGCAGCTAAAACTATTTGTTCTATAAATAAGACTGTACTTACTTTTTCCCCAGAATTACTTTTAATCAGTTCTATTTAAGAATTTCCGTATCTCTGAAACTCTACATTTTTCACTATACGTTTGTTCCCAATGACAACGTGGCAACATTAACATTTGTTCTAGGGACTTCCCTGGTGGTGCAGTGGTTAAGAATCCGCCTCCCAATGCAGGGGACACGGGTTTGAGCCCTGGTCCAGTAAGATCCCACATGCCACGGAGCAACTCAGCCCATGCGCCACAGCTACTGAGCCTGTGCCCTAGAGCCCACGAGCCACAACTACTGAGCCCACGTGCCACAACTACTGAAGCCCGCGTGCCTAGAGCCCGTGCTCTGCAACAAGAGAAGCCACCGCAATGAGAAGCCCACGCACCACAACGAAGAGTAGCCCCAGTTCGCCACAACTAGAGAAAGCCCACACGGGGCAATGAAGACCCAATGCAGCCAAAAATAAATAAATTTATTTATTTAAAAAAAAGAAAAACAAAGAACATTCCTTCCAGCCACTCAGCTAAAAACTCTCTCTTAGCCAAACACACGTGAATAACCTAATCACTTGAGGTAAACTATTACTCTGGAACAACAGTATTAGAAAGTTCTTTAACTTTATAGTACAGAAAATAATTTTCCTCAAGGCTTTAATTTTGGGCTTAAATGATTTATCAATAAACTGAAAAAAGTATCTTAGACATGTTTATGATAAGTACTATAAAAAGAGAAATAAAAGGAAACTATTTATTTATCTATTTAGGCCACACCATGCGGCTTGCGGGATCTTAGTTCCCTGACCAGGGATCGAACCCGTGTCCTCTATAATGGAAGCGTGGAGTCCTAACCACTGGACTGCCAGGGAATTCCCAAAAGGAAACTCCTTAGAAGGAACCTAAAGCCAAGGCCTGATCAAACCTTTCTAATCCTCTCTTCAAGCCACTCCCATTCAGCCAGGCACCCATAGACCATGAGCTCCCTGAGGACTAGATGTTTCGTTCACCAATGTAGTGGAACAGCTAGTGCGTGCCTGGTGTACACATACACTATGTGTTGATTTAATTAGTAACTGGGATGCCCAAGTGGAGTTAGCTGCTCTGTCCAGAATGATCTCAGAACAGTGTTTTTACCACACGACACAGTAATTTATTTCCTTATCAGTCTGTCTCCAACAATGCACTGCAACATTCCTGAGGGAGAGCAGGAACATGGACCAGGGTGGGCACAGGAGATGCTCTGATTGTTAAATCAAAGAATGGGAGAGGAGACTTCCCTGGTGGTGTAGTGGTTAAGAATCCACCTGCCAATGCAAGGGACACGGGTTGGATCCCTGGTCCGGGAAGATCCCACATACCGCGGAGCAACTAAGTCTTTGCGTCACAACTATTAAGCCTGTGCTCTAGAGACCACAAGCCACAACTACTGAGCCTGCGCGCCACAACTACTGAAGCCTGCGCTCCTAGAACACGTGCTCCGCAACAAGAGAAGCCACCTCAATGAGAAGCCCGCACACCACAACAAAGAGTAGCCCCCGCTTGCCGCAACTAGAGAAAGCTTGCATGCAGCAACAAAGACCCAACGAAGCCATAAATTAATTAATTAATTAAAAGAATGGGAGAGGAAGTTGCTCAAGATCACATAACTGGAACTCAACACACTTACGTGACTCCAAGTCTAATATTTTAATTTCTGCATGTTCTGCTTCACACCCCAAGATGATACTCCAAGAGACTGCGCCGAGGGAGGATCCAGGTGTTGCCCATTTACTTTGAGAGCGTAACAACAATGACAGCAATTAACCAGATACTAAGTGCTCAGCACTTCACCTACATATCTCATTTAGTCCCCCCAACTCTGGGGAAGTGTATTGCTATCACCTTTCTACAGGTGAGAAAAACAAGTGCAGCTCACATACAAGTGTCCAAAGCCCATGTTCTTACCCAGTCCATTGTACAGACTCCCAGAAAGATGATAAAACTCTGGGGTGAAGGCTGTGGACAGGGATCAGAACATGGGCCTCAGATGATCTGGTCTGAAGTCAGTCAGTGAGTGGGTGGTGGGTTCTTAGGTGTTTACTGTTAGGCTGCAAAACTCACATGTTACACATATATTAAATACTAAATAAATTTTAAAGATGCCACCCAGCTTAGCTGCCACCACCATACTGCCACAGACAGGAAGGCAGAAGAGCCCTAAAAGCAACTCATAGCCCTTCTCCCGCCTCAACTACTTCTCTCTCCCCTCTCCTCGCCGACAGGCCTCAACAGCAGGCAAGGTTCCAGCTCAAGAAGAGCAGGCAAGCAGCACCAAGAACTTTAACCCGGAAAGTCAGTAGTCAATGGGAGACATATTTTGACCACTCCCAGCCCACTGTTCATACCTTAGAGTTGTCTAGCCTCATGAGATGACTCCAACTTGGGCCTCAGTTGACTAGACCAGAGGTGGACACTATCCCAAGGTGGATCAGATTCTCTACCCCAGGAATCGGATCAGAGTGCTCTCAGCCCCTGGGTGTCAATAAACTGAAGACACATACCTTCGAGAAGCTAGGGTCAGCTCTCTTCTGCCAAATGCATGAAGATGTGGTAAAAGAGAAAAGAAGAGGAAAAAAAAACAAACAAAAAACAAAACAGCTGTGCAGAGAGATGCGGGACGCAAGAAGATTTTGTAAATGTAAAGAGAGAGGGGGTTAGTGCCTTGGTCTATTTTCTAGTTCCTGGTTACAACCATACCTGAAGCTTTAACTACTTTTCCTGTCCCTGAGATACCATAAGAAAGATCGCTGGATCTTAACCATAAACTCCCCAATTTCTACAATCTATTTTCTACAAGTCGTGCCTGAAACGGTCAGCACTCTTCCATACCTTTCACTCAGCTAGCTCCAAGTCATTCTCCAGGTCCCAGCTTAAACACTACTTCTTCCAGGAAACCCTCCCAGACTACTCCTCAAACTCTTTGCTCCACATTTGATAACCCTCCAGCAAGCACTCTACACCTCATCATACTCAGTAAATGTGATTACTTTCCTTTTGAACTGTAAACACCAAAGAGTAAAAACCACTTCAATCCCACTGCTTAGCACATAAATCAGGTACAAGCTTAATAACGTTAATAAATGAATAAAAATCAAGAAATTGGTGGAGGTAAGTAGAAGGAATGAGAAGAAATCAACACGACCTTCCTGATAAAAACTAAAGCTGCTTTGATCCTACCTCCCTCACACTTTCCAAGTATCTAGTTCTTCCCTCTTCCATCTCCTCAACAGGCCCAAGTTGGCTGACAATCATTTTATACTTTGGTGCCAATGCATTCAGGAACTAAGGCTGGAGGAAGCATGTTTCCAGGTAACTTGCTATAACAGAGGAAGGGCTATAGTAGTGGGGAAAAAAAAAAAAAAATCACCGGTTTTGAGGTCTAGACAAATCTCAGTTCTATTATATATTTACTGGCTGTGAACCTTGGACACGTTACCCAAGATCTGGTTTTCTTACCTGTAAAGTGAAAAAAATATCTCAAAGATGAGGATGAAAATGAATTTGAAACCATAGCGCCTAAATCAAGGCAGGCTTGCAACTAATGTCAGTCAGTTGGTCATGGCATATCCCATGCAGACCCCACCCATACACTCCACTTCCCAGCTCCTACTAGCTGTGGATGGGTTCAGAACCCAGAGCCTACCCTAAGACTGAGCATCTGAGAGATCTTGGAGAATGTCTATCCTGTTGGCTTTCCAATGTATGGGAGCCCCAAGAGAAGCAAACAGGGAGAAAAAGCATTTCAGGGTTAGGCAGGTAGGTAGGTAGAACAGGCTGAATGCATGATGGTGAGGTAGCTCTAGATGTTTGTTGGAGAATCAGTTGTTTTTCACTTAGTAGATAGATATGTTAATGTGAGATGAGGAATAAATTACAGATGATTCCTGGGAAAACTCAACTTGGATGCTTTTCATGAGACTCCTTTTATAAATACTTGAGAATTAAGAGCATTCCCATTAAATTCATGGGAATGGCCTATCAGTTAGAGCTAACCACCAGGATGTTATTAATATCACATTTAATTTTGTTTGAGTTTTACTTGCACTCAAAACCGTTCAGAAACTGTGGATATTCTGCTGCTCATCTAAGCTGGTCTCCTCACATCTTTGAGCTCCAAAAAGCATAGAAAAGACATCTTTATTAAAAGTTAAATTAACAGTTAACAAGCAAAACTATGAATCTGAATCCAGATGCGTTTCCAGGTCTCAAGCCTTTATAGATGATATATACTACTGCTAGCCCTGCCTTTCAAACAGGTGGTACAATTACCCAGCAGGGTTCCAGGGAGGGCAGGAGGGAGCACTACAGCAGAGAGCAATAAGCACAAGTTTACACAGGAGATGAACCTTAGAGGAAGGCAGGACTTGAATAGGGCCCAGTGTTTCTTGGGGATGGGCTGGAGGGAAATACTGCTGGCCTCTTAGCACGATGGTCCTCCAGTGCAGGACTACACTGTGAGCTGCAGGTTGTTCAGCACATCTGCCTTGACCATACACACACCAAAGGCCAATAACACCCCCCAATCAATTTAACAACCAAAAAACAAAACCTAACCCACATACATTTCAAAATGCCACTGGAGAGGGGGTAAAAATCACACCCACTGAATACCCCTAGATAAGAAGAAAGAAGAGAAAATAAGCACAAGCAGGTAGAGAGCATAAGAGAGACAAGGAAGGGAACACAAAATGTGATGAGGAACTGGCAGAAAAAGGGAATCCTCTAATGACTTTCACCTAAAAAATCAAGTCTGAACTCAGTAAACAATGTCCTTCAGAATCTGGCCGGGCCCATCCTAACTGTCTCAACTCCAGCTTTCTTCCGAAGGCACTCAACCCATACCCCTAGCTTCCCAAACAACTCCTGGTTTTCCTGACCTGATGTGCTGTTTTCATACTTCTGTGCCTTTGCATGTTCATCTTCCTCTACCTAGAATGCAGTTCTCAAGGCAAACTCCCAGTCACATATCAACATCCAGCTCAAAAGTTTGTGAAGCCATACAAAGACAGCCCCCTGTCACTCAGGCCTTCTTTTTTCCTCACAATACTGCACACGTCCCTTGACACTGGTACATTCTTTGCATTACTGCCCAACTCCATCCCACTATCTGGACTAAGAGCTACTAAAAGGCTGGGACCATGTGCATCCTAGCATATAACATGTGCTCAATGAAAGTTTTCTGAGTGAATAACCTTGTATGAAAGGTTATTTAAAAGGCTAAAATGTAAAAAAAACAAAAACAAAAAAACAAAAAAACGCTAAGACGTGACACAGGGCTTCCCTGGTGGCACAGTGGTTAAGAATCTGCCTGTCAATGCAGGGGACATGGGTTCGAGCCCTAGTCCAGGAAGATCCCACATGCTGCAGAGCAACTAAGCCCGTGCTCCACAACTACTGAGTATGTGCTCTAGAGAGTCCGTGCTCCACAACAAGAGAAGCCACCATAATGAGAAGCCTGCACACTGCAACAAAGAGTAGCCCCCGCATGCAGCAACGAAGACCCAAGGCAGCCAAAAAATAAATTAAAAAAATTTTTTTTAATTAAAAAAAATTTTTTTAATTAAAAAAAATAAAACATGACACAAGCAAAAAGCAGACAACAGATATTTTCTGTTACTGAAAACACGTATTTTCTCAACCTGGGTCTTTGGTTGAGTATCACTTAGGGACCAGATTAGGATGCTCTATCACTTGCAAGCTGGGTGTCCATGGGCAAGTTAACTAACCCCTCTGTGTCTCAAATTCCCACTTAAAGTAACCACCTTGGCAGTGTGAGGATTAATTAATGTATGTTAATTAATTAATGTATGTATGTTTAAAAAACAAAATGTAACAAAAGTTCTATTAGTCTGCCATAATGACAAAAAACCTTCACAAGACAGGATATTATACCATCAGGAATGCGATCACAATGAAATTTTAGTTGGAACCATCTGGTTTTTTTTTTTTTTTTAAGGTCTCACATATTACTGAGCCAAAGCACTAGTGCACGAACACACAAAGAGAAAAATCATTTTCGCAATAAAACACATCCAGCTGTTCAGATAGTAGTGATGTTCTCAGAGTGACAGGGTAAGATGCAGCATAAATATGTGTGCCACCTCATGTGCAAGGCTCCTTATAGACCCAGCTTGGTTCTTCTCCAATGTCTTCTCTTGGAGTTGTATCTGATTTTATTACCAGTTTTCACTGGAATCCATTGGTGAATGGGACGATTCTGCTTTTGTTTCTTGGCCAAGAATCGCTTGATCCTCAAGTCTTGTGAGAAGGCATGGTGAGGAGCAAACTCAACCACACACAGGATGGCAGAAAAGAGAAGAGAGCCCATCTGTTAGGAGAGTTGAAAGTTAACAAATCCAACAGCTGTTCTTCCAGCTGCACGGTGCTCTCTACAGTATTTAAACCAATCCCTAATGACCACGACCGCCCTTGGCTCCTTTGATAGTGCAAACTCTGGTTCTCTGGTCTCTGACCACATTTCCTCCATCCTCTTCTGTAACTTGCCCTCTATTGACACCTAAAGTCAGACATTCCTTTGGCTCAGCTCTCACATTTTCCTCATCTTGTCCACTCTCAAGGCTTCAATTAGTGTCTCTATGGAGATGACCCCACGACCTCTCAGTCACATTTAGAAAGTGTTTCAAACTGAACTTATCCAAAATACTTATCTTAATTAGATGATTAAGCAAAGAGCGTCAATTTCTCCTCTTTCATACCATTTTTTTTTTCCCCTGATTCTTATACATCTCACCAGTCCTCAGCTTCCTCTTCCTCTGCCCATCTATTAAAAGCACTTGTTTGCCAGAGTTACCTCTTTGGTCTTTCTGTTCTGTCTCACTGGTTCTTAACCTTTCTGGGATAATGGACCCTTTGAAAATCTAATGAATGTTTTGGATTGTTCACTAAAAAGATAAACGTACAGAACATATGCATGCAATTTCACCTAACCAATGACCTCAAATAAGAATCTGTGCTCTGGACTTCCCTGGTGGCGCAGTGGTTGGGACTCCGTCTGCCAATGCAGGGGACACGGGTTCGATCCCTGGTCCGGGAAGATCCCACATGCCGTGGAGCAACTAAGCCCATGTGCCACAACTACTGAAGCCAGTGTGCCTAGAGCCCGTGCTCCGCAACAAGAGAAGCCACCGCAATGAGAAGCCCACGCACCACAACGAACAGTAGCCCCAGCTCGCTGCAACTAGAGAAAGCCTGCACGCAGCAACGAAGACCCAACACAGCCAAAAATTAATTAATTAAAAAAAAAAAAAAAAAAAGAATCTGTGCTCCTCCACCCAAGACTATCACTTACACAAATTTTCATCTCCAGATTTTACTTCCCTCTTATTTTCAAGATGCCTTCTGGATACAGCTTAAATGGCCTAAAGGCATCACAAACTTAACAAATCCAAACCAGAACTCACTATTTCTCCTTAGCAAACCTCCTCTGCCTATACGGTATTCCTTCTCTCATAACAGCACCACCATCCTCCCAGGTTCCCACGCTAGAAGCCTTGGAATTAACAGCCATGTCCATGCCACATCATGAAGCCTGGAAATCCCTCTCAAATCCAAATCCCACCTCTCTCACCTCTTACCCGTTAAGACCTCACTCATCATCCTCTGCTTCATCCCACCTTGCCATGATTAGAAGTCCACCACTCTTCTGACAAAAACCCTGTTACTGATTCTGTCTTTATAAGGGCTCTCATCTCCATCTGCTATCTTCCATGCCCACTATACTACTTCACCTCTAGAAGTTTACAACAGCCTAGTTGATTCCCCACCTCAGTTTTTTTTCCTGTCATTTCCACCAGTGTTGGTCTGTCCTCCCCCCAAATTCCAAAACTGACCATGTGCCTGCCTCTTTTCAAAAACATTCATGCATCTCCACTGCACAAATATACAACCAAACTCAGTTTTGCCTTTAGAGTCCTCTACAAGTTTGTCACCTAAATACTTTTCCAGGATTAGATTCCACAGCTCAAACTGTCACTTTCACCCTATTATCTTTCTGTCAAAATCACACTCACTCCTAAAGGCCCAATTCTAACTCCACTTTTCATCTTTATATCCTCCACTTGATGATTAGGAAAGGACTTTGCAAGAAAAAGGCAAATTCCTAATGAACTGATTCAGGAAATGAAAAAAAAAAAACTTTTTTCCTGAAAATCCTTAAATCCTTCTGGAAGCATTAAATTTTAAAAAAAGGTCACTATTCAAATATTAACATTTCAATCAAGAAATCCTCCATAAACCCAGCACTGTTAACCAACATTTACTAAATGCTAATAGTGTATGATGTAGATTAAATTCTTATATTAAATAAATATCATCAACCTGAAGATAAAAAGCTATAATCTGGCCCCAGATTCTAATTCCAATAATATTTGTACTCGGATCTTACTTAAGAAAAGAACATCACAGTAAGAGGACTTGATATTTCACCTGACAGAGACTGAGAAGGTCAAATAAGTCTACAACAGTGACAGAAAATTACCAGATCTAAATCAGCTTCAGATTTAAAAGAAACAAAAAAACTTTCAACTGAAATGTCATAAAACTAGTTTTTTTTAGTACATATTTTAAAGGGCTGAAGGACATGATGGGCAATTCTGAACCTCTCATAAAGAGACATGTTTACTGGCATACTTACCAGCAGGTGCAACAGAAGTGATGCTGCGGGCAGTACTTTCTCTCCGTTACATTCTAGGACCTTATTTCTTTTAGGCCTGACCGAATTTAATTCCTCTTTTGGCTCCTAAGCCTCTGAGTTCATGTTAATTTTCACAGTTGTACACTGTGAAACATTTTGCTCCTGAAGAGAATGAAAATACTCAAGATTCAATTAAAGTCTTTTTTTAAAAAATAATTTTAACTAACACTTGGCAAAACATGCCCTCTACGGTATTTCTAAAATTATGATCATTCAAATTTGAATACATTTCCGAAACAGAAATGCTTATAAGAGTAAAACACCCTAAAATTCTAAAATGATTAATAACACTATTTAAGGAAAGTGGAGTGTAATGAAAAGAGCTGCAGCAACTGAAACAGGATCTCAGTCTACAATCTCAAGTATGCCTCTTTAGTTGTATGACCTTAGGAACTGGCTTCACCTCGAAATACTTTCTCATCTGAAAGACATCACCGCGTTCCCCTCCCTCCAGCTGTTTGTTCAAATAAAATGAGATAGTGGACCTAGCACAGTACCTGCCACGAAGTGTTCAATAAATATTAGTTCGCTTCCTTCGTTCAACAGAAAAGACACACTCATGAGAAGATTTCGGTGTAAGGGAGTCTACACTTGCACAGGTCTTCACCAGCACAAAACACGACAGCTAGTTGGTTCTAATGAAAAACACGACCGTCACCCCCATTCCACAAACGTTTCGGTGAGCTGGATCGAGACGAGAGAGCCTGAATGTGATTCTGCAAGAACTCCATTAGGGCTGCACACATACTGACCACTAAAGCATTAACAGGGAAAGTCCACAGTAATTGTGCTAAAACGTCTGGATGCCTTCATGCTGGTAAGAGAGCTCACGCGGGGCAAAAGAAAAGTCAAATTAGGCCCAACTCCAAATGACTCCTTAATAAACCAAAAGAGCAATGCTGGCTTATCCTTCCTGAAACGCTAGCAGTACGGTATTAAAAACCGTTTAAAGACTTCAAGATTGAAATATTCCACAACGAACACTGGTGCCACTAACGCCTTTTAGAAAGCCTGCGTAGGAGAGCCCCCCTGGCACCACGGAAGGCACTTAACGAAAGCCGTTCGCGGAAAACGCAAGCGAGGGGAGGAAAATCATATGATTATTTTGGAGCTGTGCACACACGCCGCGGCGAGCATCCGAAGGAATTCGAGGCCGCGCTGCGCGCACATTGGGGGCGGGGGCGCCTCGCTGCCGGTCCCGGGGTCCCGGCCCCGGCCTCCACCCCCCGGGCCCAGCGAGGAGCAACGCCCAGGCCCGACGGCCCGGCCCGGCCCGGCCCGAGGCCCCCAGCTCGCCGAGGGCGGCGCAGCCCGGGTGGGGGCCGAGGTCGGGGGCCGGGGGTCGGGGCCGTGCCGGGGCCCGGGCGAGACCGCGGCTGCGTCCGCCAGGCGCAGGCGGGGGCGGCCAGGTGGCGGGGCGCGGACACTCACCACACCATGCCGTAGGCGCCCTCGCCGATGTACGAGAGGTTGGTGTAGCGCGGCCCCACGTCGAACACCTGCCCGCGGACCATCTCGGGGCCCGCGCCCGCCGCCGCCGCCGCCATGTTGGCTGCCGGGCCGCCGCAGCCGCCGCGCTGGGCTCGACGCTCCGCGGCCGCTGCTCGGCCCACGCCGCGCCTCCCGGGGGACCGCGCCGCCGCCGCTGCAGCCGCCGCCGCTGGCCAGGAGGGAAGAGGGAGACCGCCGCTCGGTAGAGCCGAAGAGCAGCCAGCAGCTCGGACCGACTGCCTGCCTGACTGACTGACGGGCGGGCCGGCAGGCGGAGGGAGGGGCGCGCGCCGAGGAGGGCGTCGGGCGGGGCCGGGAGACGTGCGCGCGGATTGGCTCCCCGCGCCCGGGGGCGGGGCTGCGCGGCCGGCGGAAGCAGCGCGCTCGGGGCGGGGCACTGCGGCGGCTCTGCGGGGCGCGGTCACGTGCACTCGCGGGAGGCGGACCCCTAGGCACAGGGCACGCGGAGGCTGAGCCAGTGGGCCGGTCGGGCCCAGGAAGGCAACCGCCGCCATAGTCCGCCGCGCGCCCCGGCCAGGCTTGTGCGAGTCCGCGACCCACACGGACTTAGAGGCCTCGACACACGGACAGAAACCGGAAGGGTGACCGAGACCGAGTAAGACATTTGCATCCTGAGAAAGTGTGAAACCTAGAGGTGGAGGCCGAGAGGAGAGGCCAGGACGGGACCCGCTGATCAGACAGAGGCTCGTTCAACAAGTGTTACCCTGATCCTGTGCGTCCACTCTGCCACGAGTTACATTCCAGCAGAAGGAGATGTGGATCGATGGATGGATGGGTCGCGAGGAAGGGAGGGAGGGAGACTCGAGTTGTGATAAGTGCTATGAAGAAATATAAAGATCAGTAAGGGGTTCGGGAGTAGGGGGCCGAGACACTGAGAAAAACATTGAGATTCAGAGACTGAGACCCAGATTGGTACAGATGGACAGCATCTCAGACATAGGACATACTGAAATAGAAACGCAAAGATAGAAACGCTGAAATCCAAAGCATCAAGATGTAGAAAATATGAGACAAACACACTGAGGCTCAGAAATAGTCACAGACACCAGAGGTTGAAAAATAAAAGTCGGAATCTTGAAGCAAGTGAATGCCAAGAATAGCTAAGACAATGAGACAGAAGATGATCTAACCACTGCTTCTGAACCGACACCCGGGCCATCTCTGGACGGAGAGTAAGGGTGGGGAACCCTGCATCCTGATTGTCCAACACTGTGATCTTGTAAGCCTGGACTTCCAGGCATCAACAACAAAGATCAACTAGACAATATCAAAGGTGAATAAGGAAAAAAAAAAAAATTTTAACCCTCTGGGGAAAAAAATGTGTGGCACATGAGAAAAATAAAGTGCTAGAGCCAAAAATTACTCCTTTGCAATATATTTAGTCCATGAAGCAGAGCCCAGTTTCAGAAAACACCTAATTCTTACTCTCGACTAAAAGAGGACATTGCGTCTTTTAAAGAACAGGCCAAGATAAATGGAGAGTACCATGAAATAAAAACCATGATAGCCAAAGTAAAAGCAATGGTTGGAGCAGTAAAAAGCAGACTTAACAATGCAGAAGAGCAAATCAGCAGTATAGAAGAAAAAGTCAGTGATGAAATTCTTTGAGAAGAAAATGTACAGGAGAATACCATGGAGAGTCAAACTATAGGCACCCCCCGAAGAAGACAGAGCAAATCAATTAGAGACAATAACTTAAATTATAGTAAAAGAAAACTTGCCTTAGGTCTAAAAAGATCTGAGGTGGAAGTGGAAAACTGAGTGAGTTCTCTGAATCCAGAAAAATTAATAAGCAGAAACCAACTTCAAGACATAATCTGGAAAAGTTCTTAAATTTCAGGGATAAAGAACAAACACAGTATCCAATCAGAAAAAAAAAACAACAAACGATTATTTATTTAAGAAGCTAAAAGCTGGTTTTCTTCAGAGTCCTCCTCTGTAATAATTAAATGCCAAAGGAAAATTGAACAAGATTGGCAGCACTCTGAGAGGGTAGGTTGTAGCCGTTCTTGCATGGTTTAATTCCCACTGATGCCTCACTTCCTCCCAGGTCTTTAACTGTCAGAATCTGTGGTCAGCTTTTCCACCTGGACAGCTCCATGTGACATCCTACAGGGGCTTCAACTTCACATTTCCAAACTGCCGATGGTTAACTGCAGGAGTTCTGCCCTCAGACTACCAGAGAGAGTTTGAATCTTGGCTCTTCCACTTACTACCTGTATGACCTTGGCCTCAGTTTCCTCACTCTTAAAGGTCACAATAGCACCTACCTCCCTATTGTACAGAATAAATAAGACAGCATGAAAAAAAAAAAAAAATAAGACAGCATGTGTAAAGAACCTGGCATGTAGTAAATACCCAATAAATGTTATCTCATTATTATCGACCCCACGCAAACCTGTTCCTCGTCTTGTACTTGTGGATCGCATCACCACCCAGATACTCAAGCTGGAAGTTTGGGGATGATCCTTAACAACGCATTTTACCTTGCTCCCAACCCCTCTTCCCATCCAACCCATCACAAATGCCTATAAATTCTATTTCTTAATATTTTGGAAATTGTTGCTGCTCAAAGTGTGGTCACCAGACCAGCAGCATCAGCATCATGTGGGGGTTTGTTCAGAAGGCAGCATCTCAGGCCCCGCCGCAGACCACTGATTCAGGGTCTGCATTTTAACAAGATTCCCCAGTGGTTCATATGGATATTAAACTTTGAAAAGCTCTGTTTTATTTGCTTTTTTTTTAGTTGAGGTAAAATTGACACACAACATTGCCTGCCCTCCTCACCTGCCCTCCCCTGTGCTCCAGCCGGACCAGACAGCTCTCAGTTCTTTCCTGCCTCTCAGCCTTGTAATATGTCCTCTCTTCATTCTTCCAGTGTTTATGGACATTTTAAAGTCACTGTATTATCATGGCATGATGCATCTGGCCAATAACCTTTCTCCAGAGAACTTCTCTTGCCTAGTTCTATGGTCACTAAGCTACCTTATGATTAGAGTTTGGCTTCACTTGTGGTTTTTGACAGGGAAAGTGCACTGACCAGGAGACAGCCCTGTTTGGGTCCTTTGGCAATTACTGTTCCCTCTAAAATGGGATTTAGATATACATCTGTCTCTGCTGAGTCAGGCTGGCGTGAGCCAGGCCCATGGGGGACAATCATCTAGCTAGACTGACAACAACAAATTTCCAGAAGCACAGAGCTGAGAGCCTGAGAACAAGGCTCTGGAATACTGTGAGACCATGCTAAGCCACTATCTAAGCCTAAGACCCTGTTTAGATGGCCAGCTGGCCACCTGGATGTCTTATTGTCTCTCTAGAGTGGTGACAGTTCACAGATCTGTAGAATCTTAGAAAACAGTAGATATCTGTTATTTTTTGTCTGCCCAGCATTGACCCCTTCTCCTTCTGGTAGCAACAATCCGGTTTTTCTTTGGTGAACTGTCCCTTTTACACCCTTATGTGGTTTGCAGGGCTGGCCCCACCCCCAAGTCAAGAGTAAGCATGTGATCCAGGGCTCCACAATCAGAGTCACAGACGTTGGTTCAAAGGATGGGTATGAGACCTGATCCAGGCCATTGACACTCAGCCCAGACTTTTTTAAAAAAATATTTATTTATTTATTTGACTGCGCCAGGTCTTAGTTGCGGCAGGCGGAATCTTCGCTGCCATGTGTGGGAACTTTAGTTGTGGCATGCTGACTCTTAGTTGCAGCATGCGGGCTCTTAGTTGTGGCATGCGGGATCTAGTTCCCCGACTAGGGATCGAACCCGGGCCCCCTGCATTGGGAGCGCGGAGTCTTACCCGCTGGACCACCAGGGAAATCCCTCAGCCCAGACTTTTGCAGAAACAATTGGGAAAGGAGTGCTCCCCTTCTGCCAGGGTGCCAGGGCAGGGCGTATGAGTCTGGGGCCAGACATGCCACCATGTGAGAACTGCCCTCTGAGAATGAAGCTGAGATGGGGAAAGCAGGGTCCAGAGATGGAGACAGTCTCCTGATGACACAGTTCGAGGCTGTATTCAGTTGAGCCTGGACTTTACAGGTTCATGAGACAATATATTCTCTTTTTTTAACTGAAATCAATCTGAATTTGGATTCTGTCACTTGAAACCACAAGAGTTTGTGACTAATACACGACCCAACTAACTCCCTTTTCTGCAAAAATTGCTCAGAGTCATACAATAAATCACCGGGACATGAATCAGAAACTCATGAATGATGAAATGAGAGAAAAGAACTGGCAATGAGCCTTGAAACTAGCTAAAGATAGAGAGATAACTGAATAAAAACACTCAGTAGAGACCGATGCTGATAAGTTGAAATAATTGTTGTTGCTATAGTAACAAACAAAATGCAAAAGGAAAAAAATTGAGAAAGAGGATTTTTTAAAATAGGGGGTTTTAACCTCAGATTAATGCAATCAGATAGGAAGAAAGAGGGCAGAAAAAGCAAGATACTAAGTCTTTGTTTTACGTAAAATGAGGAAAAAGGTTATTTAAAAAAATTATAGAACTTCCCTGCTGGGCCAGTGGTTAAGACTTCGCCTTCCAATGCAGGGGGTGCGGGTTTGATCCCTGGTCAGGGACCTAAGATCCCACATGCCTCACGGCCAAAACACCAAAACATAAAACAGAAGCAATACTGTAACAAATTCAATAAAGACTTTAAAAATGGTCCACATCAAAAAAAATTATATAATTTCAGATATTTTTTCAGTGTAAAGAGCTGTATGTCTACCTTATAAATTATTACAAGAGATAAAAGGAAGAAGGTAATTCATACAGCAAAAATCAAGAGTATGTAACCAGAAGTATACTAGACACTTTCCTCACGTTGTAAATAAAAAAGAAATGGCAAGGAATCATTAAAAAACAACATCAAAATACAAGAAAATTAGACAATGGAAAGTGAAACTAAGTGTAGCAAATAAGGGAAATGTAAATAAATAATAAACACATAAATAGCTGAAATTCCTATATAAAAATATGAAAATCTCAGATCAGATCAAAGGACAAACTCTGAATATGTACTGTTGTTAGAAAAGATGTGCAAAAAATACACATAGAATAAAAAGTCATTGTGAAACCAAATGCACCAAATTACACAGCAACACAAACCAGAAAACAATCTTTAGAAATATAATACAACTAATAGAAACACAGCTATAGTAAAATATATTACACACCACTATCAGACTGTGATGTATAAAATAAACAAAAATAAGAATAAAGAAGAGTTAAACAGCAGAATAATAAGGCATAAAAACACATACTGAGTTCTACACCTACATAAAATATAAAAAGTATCCTATACTGGACCATAAAACATTTTAATAAATTCAAAGAAGCATATATTGTTCAGGTCAGATGCAGTAACATACTGTGGAAAATCATGACAATAAGATGGCTACGACTGAAAATTTGAAGGGCAATTTTAGTATTAGGCTGAAGGCTGGGCTGGCCGCTGGCACCATTATTATATAACAGCACGCTGGCGCAAACAGAGCAGCTGTTATTCATCTCCTTTTCTGAGTTCCTCTTACCTGTCCATTCCTTACACTTCAGTGTCCTCTGCTTGTTAGTTAGAACCTTTCAGCTGTAGGTTCAGAAAATTGAATCACATAGGGTCAGGACCAGGAAGAGATGAGTGAGGTACATAGGGTGAAACATTTAAGGAAACACTCACTCTCGGGGTCACACAGTGCAGCATCAGC
Source organism: Balaenoptera borealis (assembly GCF_965194805.1). Lineage (NCBI taxonomy): Eukaryota > Metazoa > Chordata > Mammalia > Artiodactyla > Balaenopteridae > Balaenoptera > Balaenoptera borealis. The sequence goes on from NC_138875.1 coordinate 65,367,960, forward strand.
ATCTGACAGCAAGCGCCTCCTTAATTGCTACATCCTAGGCACTAAGTGGTGGTCCTGCCAAACCAAATTGGTATAAACAGTACAGACTCTTTCTCACCTGACAAGAATCCCACAAGTACGGCTTCTGCTCCCCTTCTCTGCCCTTCTAGCCTATTCTGTGCATTGGCATCATTCTCAGGCAGGTAGGGAGGTGGCTGCAGCAGTTCCAGACTATACATGGTGCCGCACTATTCAAAGGCAGAAAGGATGGTCTCCCCTGGTGAGTCCCCTTTTTAGGAGTGAGGAGACAACCAGACACACAGCAGCCTCCCCTCCTGCCTCATGGCAGACTGGGTCACATGCTCACCCCGTCTAATCATTATCCAGAGGAGATCCATTATGTTCAAACTGTGGAAACCCAAAGACAAAAAAAATTTTTTTAAACAGCCAGAGAGCAGTGACTCAGTACGTACAAGAGATTCTCGATAAGATGAATAGCTGATTTCTCCTCATAAATCATGGAGGCCAGAAGAGGAAGGATGGAGATGTAATATAATTTAATATTGAAAATAAGTTAGTATAATTCATAGTATTTTATATTATAATTAAAACAAATTTTTTTTCTTTCTTTTTGGCCGTGCTGCACGGTATGTGGAACTTCCCCAACCAGGGAATGAACCCATGCCCCCTGCAGTGGAAGCGCAGAGTCTTGACCACTGGGCCACCAGGGAAGTCCAATAATTTTTAAAAATTGTTACTTAATTGAAATTGTTTATGTGTTATATTTATTTTACAATTGTTATAAATTTAAGATGTTAATTGTGATTCCCAAGGTAATTACTAAGAAAATAAAAATATACAGAAAAGGAAAGGGGAAGGGAGTTAAAATGGTATGCTACCAAAAAAAATCAACTAAATTTTTTAAAAAAGAGGCAGTAATGGGGAGATTGAAGAACAAAAAACACAAAAGACACACGGAAAACAAATAGCTAAATGACAAAAATAATCTTTCTTGACTGGCAAAAGGAAATTCCAGGACAACATTTGTGTACCAGGTTTAGTGAGCAACCAGTCCAAAGTGGAGCAGAAAGACAGAGGTCTGTGGGATTAAGTCTCCAAGGAAAAGATGGAATTGATCAGTTATGGGTTGAATATTTGGAAAAATTATTGCTATGTGTTTGGAACCTTTGGAAGAAAACAGCTCTAGGTACTTAGAAAACTAAAAAAATTGAAGAAAGAAATAATTATTAACTCCAGATAAAATAAACATAAGAAAAAGAAAATGTAATAATAATTTACAGCTTGAGTGAACAAAGTTTACTTACTTGGTCAATAATGTAAACACTAACTATTGATTTAACTATACACAGTGGAAAAATATATTGTGAGGATGAAAGGAGAAAAGTGGGGGTTAGAGTAGCACAGAAGAGCTAATTCCTCACTGCCAGAATAAGAAATAAATATTGTCTAAAATTGATAAATAAAATAAATCCTTCTTTACTACTAATTACATTAGGGAATTCCCTGGTGGTCCACTGGATAGGACTCAGAGCTTTCACTGCTGAGGGCTCGGGTTCAATCCCTGGTTGGGGAACTAAGCCGTGTGGCACGGCCAAAAAAAAAAACCAAAAACGTAAATGGACTAAACTATCCTATTAAAAGACAGAGACTGGCAGAATGGATAAAAATACAGGACCTTATCTTTGTGAAGTCTACCAGAGGTTCACATTAGATATAAAAACACAAAGAGCTTGAAAGTATTGATAAAAGAATGGAAAAAGGTATTCTTTGCAAATAATAAACAAAAGAGCTGAGGTCACTATATTATTGTCAGACAAACAGAATTTCAATTTAAAAAGATAACAAGAGGGCTTCCCTGGTGGTGTGGTGATTATGAATCTGCCTGCCAATGCAGAGGACACGGGTTCGAGCCCTGGTCTGGGAAGATCCCACATGCCGTGGAGCAACTAAGCCCGTGTGCCACAACTACTGAGCCTGCACTCTAGAGCCTGCGAGCCACAACTACTGAAGCCCGCATGCCTAGAGCCTGTGCTCTGCAACAAGAGAAGCCACCGCAATGAGAAGCCCGCGCACCACAATGAAGAGAAGCTCCTGCTCGCTGCAACTAGAGAAAGCCCGCACACAGCAACGAAGACCTAACACTGCCAAAAATAATAAATAAATAAAAATAAATTTAAAAAAAGATTACAAGAGACAAAGAAGGTCATTATATACTGACAAAAGATTAAATAAATCAAGATGGACAGAACTGAAGGGAGAAATGGACAATACTACAATAATAGCTGGATACTTCAATACCCACATTCAATAATGGATAGGACAACCAGATTGAAGAACAATAAGGAAATAGAGAACTTGAACAACACTATATACCAGTTAGACCTGACATAAACAGAACACCACACAACAGCAGCAGAATACACATTATTCTCAAGTGCTCATGGAACATTCTCCTGCACAGATCATATGTTAGGCTGCCAAACAAGTCTTAATAAATTTTAAAAGGTTGAAATCATTCAACCTATTTTTTCCAATCATGATGGATTGAAACTAGAAATGGATAACAGAAGGAAAGCTGAAGAACTCATGAATATGTGAAAATTCAACAACATATATTCTTAAGCAACCAATGGGTCAAAGAATAAATCACAAAGGGAATAAGACAATACCTTGAGATGAATGAAAATGAAAACATAATATACCAAAATATAAGGTGTGCAGTGAAAATAGTGCTCAGAGGGAAATTTATAGCTGTAAATGTCTACATTGAAAAAGAAGAGGGCTTCCCTGGTGGTGCAGTGGTTAAGAATCTGCCTGCCAATGCAGAGGACACGGGTTTGAGCCCTGGTCTGGGGAGATCCCACATGCCACGGAGCAACTAAGCCCGTGAGCCACAACTACTGAGCCTGTGCGCCTGGAGCCTGTGCTCTGCAACGGGAGAGGCCGCGACAGTGAGAGGCCCATGCACCGCGATGAAGAGTAGCCCCCGCTCGCCGCAACTGGAGAAAGCCCTCGCACAGAAACGAAGACCCAACACAGCCAAAAATAAATAAATTAATTAATTAATTAAAAAAAAAAAAAAAGAAGGGCTCTGTCTCTAAAATCAAGAACAATACCAAGATGTGTGCTTTCAACACTTCTACTCAATATACTATTAGAAGTTCTAGCCAGAGAAATTAGGCAAGAAAAAGAAATAGAAGTCATCTGAATTGAAAAAGAAGGTAAAATTACCTATGTTTGCACACGACATGATCTTATATGTACAAGACCCTAAGGATTATACAAAATACTGTTAGAACTAATAAACGAATTGAATAAAGTTACAGGATATAAAATCGACACACAAAAATCAGTTGCATTTTTACACACTAACAATGAATAATCCAGAAAGGATATTAAGAAAACACTATAATAGCATCAAAAAGAATAAGATAGGGGTAAACTTAACCAAGCAGACCAAAGATTTGTATACTGAAAACCATGAAACATTGCTGAAAGAAATTAAAGAAGACACAAATAAATGGAAAGACATCCTCAGTTCATGGACTGGAAGACAATATTGTTAAGATGTCAATGCTGGGACTTCCCTGGTGGTGCAGTGGTTAAGGATCTGCCTGCCAATGCAGGGGACACGGGTTCGAGCCCTGGTCTGGGAAGATCCCACATGCCACGGAGCAACTAAGCCTGTGTGCCACAACTACTAAGCATCTGTTCTAGAGCCCACAAACCAAAACTACTGAGCCCGCATGCTGCAACTACTGAAGCTCATGCACCTAGAGCCCGTGCTCTGCAACAAGAGAAGTCACCGCAATGAGAAGCCTGCACCACAACGAAGAGTAGCTTCCACTTGCTGCAACTAGAGAAAGTCCGTGTGCAGCAACAAAGACCCAACGCAGCCAAAAAAAAAAAAAAGTTAGGGAGAAGCTTCATGGCTTACGATTTGGCAAAGATTTTTTGGATATGACACTGAAAGCACACATAACAAAAAAAAAAAGATTGTGTTTCATCAGAATTAAAACCTTTTGTGAATCAAAGGACACTATCACTAAAGTAAAAAGGCAACCCACAGAATGGGAGAAAATATTTGCAAATCATATATCTGATAAGGGATTAATATCCAGAATATATATAGAACTCCTACAACTGAACAACAAAAAGACAAACAACCCAATTAAAAAATAGGCAAAAGACCTGAATAGAAATTTCTCCAAAGAAGATATACAGTTGTCCAATAAGCACACCACTAATCACTAATCATTAGGGAAATGAAAATCAAAACCGCAATGAGATATCACCACACAGCCATTAGTATAGCCACTATTAAAAATAAAAACAAATGGAAAATAACAAGTGTTGGAAGGATGTGGAGAAATTGGAACCCTTGTGCACTGTTGGTCGGGTGGTAAAATGGTGCAGCCATTGGTGAAAAAAGTATGGCAGTTCCTTGAAGATTAAAAATAGAATTACCACATGATATGATCCAGCAATTCCACTCCTGTGTATTTAACTGAAGAAATCGAAAACGCTAATTATAAAAGATAGATGCACCCCTATGTTCACTGCAGCATTATTTACAATACCCAAGATATGGAAGCAACCTAAGTGCCCATCAATAGATGAATGGATAATGAAGATGTGGTATATGTATACAACAGAATATTACTCAGAAATAAAAAAGAATGAAATCTTACCATTTGGGACAACATGGATGGACCTAGAGGGTATTATGCTAAAGGAAATAAGTCAGACAGAGAAAGACAAATACTGTATGATTTCACTTATATGTGGAATCTAAAAAACAAAACAAATGAACCAACAGAACAAAACAGAAACAGAGTCATAGATACAGAGAACAAACAGGTGGTTGCCAGAGGGAAGGGGGTGGGAGGGGAGAGGAATAGGAGAAGGAGATTAAGAGGTACAAACTTCCAGTTGCAAAATAAACAAGTCACAGGTATGAAATATACAGTGTGGGGAACGTAGTCAATAATTATGTAATATCTTTGTGTGGCGACAGACAGTAGACAGACAGTAACTAGACTTATCGTGGTGAACATTTTTAAATGTATGGAAATATAGGATCTATACGTTATGAACCAGGAATTAACATAGTGTTGTAGGTCAATTACACTTCAAACAAACTCATAGAAAAGATCAGATTTCTGGTTACAAGAGGTGGGAGGAGGGGAGGGGAATTGGATGAAGGCAGTCAAAAGGTACTAACTTCCAATTATAGGATGAATAAGTACTGGGGTGTAATGTACAACATAATAAATAGGATTAACACTGTTGCATGTTATATATGAAAGTTGATAAGAGAGTAAATCCTAAGAGTTCTCATTACAAGGAAAAATTTTTTTCTATTTCTTTAATTTTGTATCTATATGAGATGATGGATGTTCACTAACCTTACTGTGACAATCATTCCATGATGCGTGTAAGTCATATCATTACGGTGTGCACCTTAAACTTACACAGTGCTGTATGTCAATTATATCTCAAAGTTGGACGAAAAAAATAAAAATTCATTCTAGATTTTTTTAAAGGTACAAACATCCAGTTATAAAATAAATAAGTCATGGGGATGTAATGTACAGTATGGTGATTATAGTTAATAATACTGTATTGCATATTTGAAGTTGCTAAGAGCATAAATCTTAAAAGTTCTCATCACAAGAAAAAAAATCTGTAACTGGGTATGGTGATGGATGTTAAGATTTATCATGGTGATCAATTTGCAATGAATACAAATATCGAATCTTTATGTAGCACACCTGAAACTAATATAATGTTGTATGTCAATTATACCTCAATTAAAAAAAAAAACAACTCCTACAACTCAACAACAAAAAGACAACCCAATTAAAAAAGGAGAAAAGGACTTGAATAGACATTTCTCCAAAAAAGATACACAAATGGCAAATAAGCACATTAAAAGATGCTCAAGGGAATTCCCTGGCAGTCCAGTGGTTAGGACTCAGTGCTTTCACTGCCAGGGCCCGGGTTTGATCCCTGAACAGGGAACTAAGATCCCACAAGCTGCGTGGCCAAAAATAATAATAAATAAATAAATAAATAAAATAAAATAAAAAAATAAAAGATATTCAACATCATTAGTCATTAGGGAAATGCAAATCAAACCACAATGAGATATCGCTTCACACCTACTAGGATGGCTATGTTTAAAAACAAACAAACAAACAGAAAATAAGAGTTGGCAAACATGGGGCATATTGGAACCCTGTACCTTACTGGTGGGAATACAAAATGGTGCAGCTGCTGTGGAAGACAGTTTGATAGTTCCCCAAAAGGTGAAAGATACAATAACCATACCATCAGTAATTCCACTCCTAGGTATTGATACATACCCCAAAGATTTGATAACAGGAACTCAATGTTCATAGCAGCATTATGTACAACAGGCAATGTGTGGAAACAACATAAATATCATGTTTGTTCACATGTTTATCCATGAATGGATAAACAAAATGTGTACATACATACAATGGAATGTTATTCAACCATAAAAATGAAGTTCTCATGTATTCCACAACATGGATGAGCCTTTAACACATTATGCTAAGTGAAATAAGCCAGATACGAAAGGACAGATATTTATGATTCCACTTATATGAGTATTTAGTAGTGACGGAAAGTAGATTAGAGGTTCCAGGGGTTGGAGGTAGGGTGGAGACTGGGGAGTTATTACTTAATGGGTAGAGCTTCTACTTGGGGTGATGAAAATGTTTTGAAAATAGATAGTGCTGGTGGCTGCACAACATTGTGAATGTGCTTAATACCACTGAATTGTACACTTAGATGATCAAGGTGCTAAATTTTGTTATGTATATTTAACCACAATTTTAAAATGGTTAGGGGACTTCCCTGGAGGCGCAGTGGTTAAGAATCCGCCTGCCAATGCAGGGACACGGGTTCGAGCCCTGGTCCGGGAAGATCCCACATGCCTCGGAGCAACTAAGCCCACGCGCCACAACTACTGAGCCTGAGCTGTAGAGCCCGCGAGCCACAACTACCGAAGCCCGCGTGCCTAGAGCCTGTGCTCTGCAACAAGAGAAGGCACAGCAATGAGAAGCCTGCACACTGCAATGAAGATCCAATGCAGCCACAAATAAATAAATAAATTTATTTTAAAAAAATGGTTAGAGTGGCAAATTTTATGTTAGATATATTTTATCACCAAAAAATCAGTTAGCTACATTTGTGATAGCTGATTTCTGGATTTTTTCCAGTTCCATTGATTTGTCTACCCTTGTGGCAGTACCAGACTGTCTTGATTACTGCAACTATACAGTAAGTCTTAAATCAGGTTCTGTGAGTCCTCCAACTTTATTCATATTTTTCTAAATTGTTTGAATGGTTTTAGTTCCTTTGACTTCCCATATAAATTTTACAGTCAGCTCGTCTATATCTATTTTAAAAATTCTGCCACTGGAATTTTTATCGTAATAGCATTGAAGTTGTAGATCAGTTTGGGGAGAATTGGCATCTTTACTATTTTGACTATTCCAAACCATGAGCATAGCCTGTCTGTGTATTTAGATCTTCTCTGATTTATTTCATCAGAATTTTGTAGTTTTCAGCATAGAGTTCCTGTTCATATTTTGTTAGATTTATAGCAAGTATTTCATGTGTTTTGGAGCTATTGTAAATGGTAGTTTTTTTATTTTTATTTTTACTTAAAAAAAAATTTTGCTCTTACCTGTTGTTTTTGTTTGGTTTTTTTTGCCACACCACTTGTCATGCAGGATCTTAGTTCCTGGACCAGGGATGGAACCTGCACCCCGTGCAGTGGAAGTGCAGAGTCTTAACCACTGGACTGCCAGGGAAGTCCCTAAATGGTAGTTTTTTTAAAAAGTTTCTGTTTCCAAAATCAGTAGAAACGTTATTGATTTTCCTGTATTGAACTCGTATCCTGCAACCTTGCTAAACTAACTGGTTAGTTTTAACAGGGTTTTTAGGAGGATAGATTTTGGGGGACTTTCTACATAGATAATCACATCATCTGCAAAGAGAAAGTTTCTTTCTTTCTTTCTGATCTGTATTCTTTTTACGTCTTTTTCTTGCCTTATTGCACAGCTAGGAATTCCATTAGTTGGCTTTGTACTGTAAGGAAGAGCTTTTCTTTTTCCTTTTCAATATGGACTCATGGATTCCTATGTAATTTAGTTATTTTATTTTATTTTGATTTCCAGTTGCCCCAGATTTGGTCAGTAGGAGCTCCTCCAGTTGACCCCTATATCCTGTGACATGTCACCATCATTCTTTGAACTTTGTTACTTTCCAGGTGGTCCAGCCCTGGAATCAGCCATTTCTTCAAGGAGCCCTAATTCTTTTTGGTGTAGGATGGTGTTTAGAAACCAAGATCTGGGTGTCTGGTGTGCTTGTTGCTAATGGGATGACATTGCTTCTAGGTGCTCTCAGTGGAGAGAGCTAGGGAAAAAAATATACACTCGTGTGTGTGTGTGTGTGTGTGTGTGTGTGTGTGTGTGTTTGTGTAAATATGTACATATACATACAGAAACATATATATTTCACACTGACATCTCCAATTGCTCAGGGCTCTTTCCAGCCTCCCCCCTTTCCATATTTGCAACTCTATTCTCAACAGTGAGAAAAACCTGGCACCCATACATTTGCTCAATCCCCTCGCATGTAACTGATTTTCTGACCACGCCAGCTGCCTCCTTGGCTTCCGGCCATGCTGCCACCTCCAAGGGGAGGCAAGGCAGGAGAGGAAAATGGAGGAGGAGGGTCTTGAACACTTTGCAATCCAGCCCTTCACTCCCTCCCCACTGCCTGCCCTGCTTCTCTGTGGCAAGTAGCCCTCCCAACTCTCCCTGCCTCAGCCTCTTCCTCAGCCCCTTCACTCCTGGCTTCCAAAAGGGTTTCCTTCCTTTCAATTTTATGAATTTTTTAAATTATAAAAATATTTCAGACTTCCCTGGCCGTCTAATGGTTAAGACTCCGCGCTTCCACTGCAAGGGGCACGGGTTCGATCCATGGTCCGGGTAACTAAGATGCCACATGCCCCACAGCTGGAAAAAAAAAAAAAATCATGCTCATTTTTGCAAGTTCAAACCATGCAAAGCCTGTAAAACAAGGCATGAGGGCCAGAGCAGAGAAGCCCCTCCACTCCACCTTCAAGAGGTACCTGCCCTTCTTTCCTGTGCTTTTAAGAACATACTTGCATATTTACATAACTAAAAATGTTAAATAAATAAACATTCGAATGGGGTAGTTTTGTATATTTTCATTGCTTTTTTCCTAATAAATCTACCACAATCTTCTAACCAGACACATCGGAATCCATTATAAAAATGTACCATAACTTATCCTTTTACCTCCAGATCCCGTTTTCAAGGGTGACTGTCAGATGATGCCCTTCCCAGCCACCGGCTCCCTCAAAACCCCGAGCTGCATTCGCTGGCAGCTTTGGACCGGGCTTGGCAAGGAGAGGCTGGCAGGAGCCTGGAGGGGGAAGAAGAGGGTTTATTCGCTGGCTCCCTGCATGAGCGGAGCTCAGATTCCCCTGCCGCGGGAGCCTCCATGCACACGCGGGGCAAACACTTGTGTCCCTTGGCCAGTGGGCAAAGCGGTCATGCCCCCTTCCAGGCAGCACCGCCCACCGCGCAGGGCTCTTCACAACGCGAATGCAGTTGCAGAGACCATAGGGGGCTTGTCATTGCCGAAGGACAGAAGACAAACCCCAGTGCAGCGTCCCAGGCCCCTGGCCCGCACCCGCCACCCCCCCACGTGCTCCACCTTTGCCACCTGTGTTTGACCTTCTAAAAGTTCTTGAGACCTGAGACTTCAGCACAGCATGTTTAGGACTAATTGCCGGCGCACACAGTTCTGGTTTCTAACAGGCTGACTCTGTTCTGACCCAGCCCCGCGGGCAGCCAGGCAGCTCTCTGTCCCGTAGGGTCCCAGCCACACCCCGTGCGACCAGAGGCGGGAAGCTCAGTTCGGACTCTGGAAGAAGGCGGCCTGGGCTCTGCCTCACGTCAGCTGCAGCCCTAAGCCTCGGGCTCCTCCTCTGCTCAGGGATCAAGTGACCTTCAGGGCCGCAGTGTAACTGAGTGAGCCGCCGCCTCTCCAGCCCAGGGTCTGGCACACAGTAGGTGCACAGTAAGTGCTGACTCTCCCCAACTCCTGGAGGGTTCACCCAGGTTCCCCTGTGGCTGGCTCTCTGGGCCCAGTGGTCGTCCCTCAGCACGGCCGTGGTCTAACCACCACGGCACCCGGGGCCACTGGCCTTTGACTGTCACTGTCCACCTGCTCACGTGGCCGTCTTGGAGCTTCGTCCAGAGCCCTGCTGCCTGGCACCTCCCCCAATAGGCCTTCCCTCCCACCTTCCATGACTCCCCCAAGCACGCTGCCTGGGTTACCCAGAGTCTGGCCTGAGCCTTTTTATTTTGTATCCAGGTGTAATTTACATAGAGCGAACTGTCCCGATCTTAAGTACATGGTCTATTGAATTTGGACAAAAGTACTCATCTGTGTCACCAAGACCCAAATAAAAATGGAGACTATTTCCATCACCTAGAAGCTCTCCTGGGGCCCCTTTCCGGCCAATCCTCCACCTAGAGGCAACCAGCCGTTTTGGCTTCTAGGACCACAGATTAGCACTGCCCAATCTTGGAATCCCCAGTGGACTGCCCCAGGCTTCTCTGCGGTGGGGCCTGGTGCTCTCTGAGTGTCGTGGCCCTTTGTGGGCTGGTAGGAGGAGGCCGAGGAGCTACCAGGGCATCAGAGGCAGATGCATAGGCCCTGTTGAGAGGGGTCTGCTGGAGACGTAGTGTCTAAACCACAAGAGAACACAGGGGCAGCAAACTCTTCCTCCCCGGGCTGGCCGCAGGCTTGCTCTTCCTTCCGCCCCGAATGCTGTTCCTCCCTTTCCTCTTTGCATGTGGTTAAGCGCTTCTACCATGGCCCCTACCCCTTGCTCTGACCCACGCATGAGTTTGTGTGTCTGTCTCAGGTCTTAGCCACAGGCTCAGTGCCAATTGCATGGCCTAGCAGCCTCCAGGCGCACTCAGAATGTCACTGGCCACCAGGCCCTTGTTCCCGAGCTCACGACTCTCCCACTGCCCCGTCTCCAGAGCTCCCCGAGCCTGCCTCCTCGGATGGGGAGGTGTCGCCAAATAGCCAGGCTCCTGGCATTCGCCCACCTGCTTGGTCCTCGGGCCTCTGCCCACAGCAGAGCCTGCCCAGGTGGGGCCTCCGTCCTGTTCTCCACCCCAAGTCTAGACCAGCAAGCAGAAGTAATGAACCGTTTCTGTCTCTTTAAATAGTGTTAAAGCTCCCCCGCCCCGCCCCCGCTTTGATTTTAAAAGTAAAACATACTTATCAAAAATTTGGAAAATATTATAAAAAATTACAAAAATAGTAATACAAAAGCCAAAATAGAAATCTGACTACCTAGAGGTAGGTAATCACGATTGCAATCATAGTGTGATTCCTTTCAGCCTTTCCTCTGTGTGGAGACTGGATACGTCTCTTTGTACATTTGTCCATTTATGTAGGTGATCAGATACATGCTTTCAATACACTTTGTATTTCGCTTTTGTCATTTAACATCACCTAAGTTTTTGCCCTAATCTTTACATTTTTCTAATTATTTGCATTTCCTTTTTGTCCCATTTCATCTTACTAAAATTATTTGGGAACAGCATTTTCAAACGCTAAGAGTCCACTCTGTGAACGACTCCAACTGGTGGAGCTCTAGGCTGTGTTCCGTATCTGGCTACAGTGGCAGTGAGGACCCTGGTCACCCGCGAGTCACCGTCCACACCTCCCGTGCAGTGACCAGACATCCTGGTGTTTGCTGTTGTCCCAGCTCAGTCATTAAGCCACTCGCTTGCTCTCAGCAGCATCCCCATGTCCCATGGACCCATAGGTCCCATAGACCTCCTTCAGGGGGCTAGGAGGCACCTGGAGATGAGGGTGGGCAGAGGCCACTCTCAGGTTCTGGGGACCAGTGTGGAGGATGCTGACACAATCCCTGAACCAAGGTAGAGCTGGGGGGAAGGGCAGTGGGTTTCGGAAATGTTGGGTCAGAAGTGTCCACGTGACACTCCTGGTATATGGGCACTAGGACACCCGTTGAGAATGTGCACAGCAGCTCCGTTTCTGCAAAAAGCCAGAAACCCACACCACATGGATGAATCTGAGAAACAGGACGCTGAGTGACAAGGCATGGAGAAGAATGCAGCCAGCACAATCCCATTTTCAGAAAAGACAAGCAAGACGAACTAATGTGTCGGGAGATGCACGATGTAACTGATTATTATCAGTTACATCCAATCTATGACATTGCTTCTTGGTGTGTTTATGTCAAACACTTGATGGAAGAACTGCCCAAGCTGGGAGAGGCAGTCGTGACAAGGGACTGTTTCCGGCGGGGCCACCCAGGCTGGATGGGAGAGGCAGCTGCTGAGAACCAGCTTCATCCGTGAGGCCTGAATTCACGCAGAACATGACAACACCAACAGGCCTTAAATGGACCAAGTTGCAGCCCATTTTTGCCAATGAAATATGTACATGCAGTTCAGGCTCAAATTTATGGCTCTTTTATTTTATTTTTATGTATTTATTTTTGGCTGCGTTGGGTCTACGTTGCTGTGCGCGGGCTTTCTCTAGTTGTGGCGAGCTGGGCTACTCTTTGTTGCGGTGCACGGGCTCATTGCAGTGGCTTCTCTTGTTGCGGAGCACGGGCTCTAGGAGCACGGGCTTCAGTAGTTGCGGCGCGTGGGCTCAGTAGCTGTGGCTCGCGGGCTCTAGAGCGCAGGCTCAGTAGCTGTGGCGCACGGGCTTAGTTGCTCCGCGGCATGTGGGATCTTCCCAGACCAGGGATTGAACCCGTGTCCCCTGCATTAGCCGGCGGATTCTTAACCACTTCACCACCAGGGAAGTCCCTATGGCTCTTATATTTAATCTTTTTCATCTTCAGCAACTTTCTATTGTTTCTCTCTGGGCAAAAAGGTGCCTTTCATTTCTAGAGGCTTTTTTTTGGTTTCGTTTCTAAACACGTAACTTGGCTATTTTGTTCCACACCCAAAATCAAATCTTGTTTTTCCTCTTCTCTCTTTTCCAAGTTTTGTCACGTAGTCATATTACTTTTATAATTTAAGAAAAGAGGGGAAGGGGAGGGGGAGAGAAGGGAGGAGGAGGAGGGGGTCTCCCCAGCCACAGCCATAAGGAGTGGTGGAGACAGTGGTCTGAGGAGGGGCCTCCCTGGGCCCGGGCCTGGCACCTGGGGGTACCCTCTGCCAGGGCTGGAGTGGTCCCCAGGCTGCTCTGAGGAGCCTGCACACAACCCTTGGCCTTGGGCGCCCAGATGTCCAGGCTCAAGTCCCCGGAAGCAGACCCAGGATGAAGTGCATCTTCATGGGTGGGGCTGGCGGAGGGGCTGTCCTTGACCGGTCCAGAACCAGGGCGGGCAGCTAGGAGCCCTGGGACCCTCTGAAAGGAACTGGGGGGCCGGCTAGTCATCAGCCCGCCCAGCTGGCTTCCTGCCTGTCTCCCCAGCTCTGCTGGCTGTTGGTGGCTTCCCCAGGCTAGAACCCCCACCTGGTGGGCACGAGACCCAGTCCCCTCCCACCCCCAGCCCCCACAAGGCATACCCTGTGCCCTCGGCTGTCTGTGCCGGACTTGGCCTCTGGGTGCAGGTTCGTCCCCTGCTGCAGCCCACACTCCCAGCTGCCATCATGCTGGCCTGGTCCTGGTCCAAGTCCAGCAGGTGAATAAGGCCCAGCTGCCCCGGGGGCCACTCAACCCCACCCGCAGGCTTCAAGCTGTGTGACTGTGTGTGAGTGTGGGGGGTGCCACTAACTGCCTGCAGCGCAGATTCAGACACGTGGGCAGTTCATTAGGGAACAATCAAGACAGCATACACTTAAGAATGAGGTTCTGCCGGGCAGATTCTGCTGGGAGCTTTGGAGGAGGCGGAGGGGGGCAGGCAGGGGGAGACAGATGGGTGAGTAGGTGGGGCTGGGGGAGCCCAGGGCCTGGTTGGGAGCCCCAGTCTCCCGTGGTGGCAGGATGGAGCTAGATAAAGTTGCCTCCCTTGCTGCGTGGCCGGAGGGTGGGAGACCACTGCCCCAAGCCACCTGGAGCCAGAGGGGCACTGAAAGCCCTCAGGGGTGATTTGGGAGCAACACGCAAGGCCCACGGTAGGCGCGAGATGGGGCACGCAGGCGCAGGCGAGGGAGCAGGGGACAAAGGCTCAGCACGGGGGCAGGGGTGGAAGTGGCAGTGTCAAAGCCATCCTGGCTGGCTGGCCCAACACCCCTGAAAGCACCAGCACCACCTCCTGCCCCTGTCTTGGGGAGTTCAGGCAGCATTTCGGCGCCGTGGCTCAGCAGTCCCCGCGTACAGGCATTTTTGATGTTTCCCACGTTCCCTTGAGATCTGAGCTCGGCCAGAGCACAGGGGACCTCCTGTCTGAGTGTGATGGGGGAGGGTCTCCATCCTCAGAGTCCCTGGGCCACTGAGGACTCCTGCAGGCTCCCCAGGGGCCTGACCCTCCCCACTTTTCTAAAAAAAGTATTTATTTTTGGTTGCGTCGGGTCTTAGTTGCAGCACGCGGGCTTCTCTCTAGTTGTGGTACGCGGGCTCTAGAGTGCATGGGCTTAGTTGCCCCACGGCATGTGGGGTCTTATTTTCCCAACCAGGGATTGAACCCACGTCCCCTGCGTTGGAAGGCGGATTCTTAACCACTGGACCACCAGGGAAGTCCCCTGACCCCCCTCTTGCCACCCCTGGAAGAGGCTCGCAGTGAACAGCTTTCCTGCTGCTAGTGCTGGCGGGCTCCCAGGGACGGGAACCAGGCTGGCTGGTGGGCCAGAGGGGCTGCAGGCCGGCAGCGCTCTCCCGAATCATCTGCTCGCTTTGCAAGATTGGTAGATGATCCCCCAACAGCTTCCAAACACACCCTGGTCGCCAGGGACCAGGAGCGAGGAGGCCAGAGAAGAAGGCAAGACTCGGGACTCGGGGGTGGGGTTCAGAGCTTATGGTTTATTGACGCGAGCACAGAGGCCCCTGGGACTTGTCCCTTGGATGGGGAAACAGCCACCCTGTCTGGGAACAAGACCTCCTCGCACAGAACACCACTTCCAGGAAGCGCACCAAGATGTGCACGGATAAACCCTGCAAGGCCGCAGGTGCATTTGGCAAAGCTGTGGAGCCTCGGGGAAGAGCGCAGGCCTCCGGGGCTGCCCACTTGGGGCTGCAGCCAGAATCAAACCCAATAGCTCATTCTGCAAAGGCCCACTTGGTCTCCATTTGGCTCGGGTCGGGGCCAGGCCCAGGAGCAGCGCAGCTGTACCCCCACCCTCTGAATACTGCAGACGTGGCCAGGACACCTGAGTCCACGGTGGAACTCTAGCTGCAGGGGAAGGGGCAATGGGGGGGGCCACATGATGGCCCAAGGAGGACAGGGGTCGCTAGGTGACCCAGGACCCCAGACAGACAGCCTGTGCTTCTCCTGTGAGGCCTGCCCCCCGTCGCTCTTCCCCCTGAAACACACCAGTTCCTAGTCCTGGATGCTGAGGATGGGCTGGGTCAGGGAGGCCGCGTTTCCCCCTGGGATTTCGGCACTGGCGCTGGCCCCTCTCCTGGGCCTCCCCCACCCCTGCTGCCTGGGAGCAGCCCCACCTGCGAAAGCAGGGCTCAATAGCTCTGGCTTTTGTTTTCCATATAAGGAAGGCGCTGGCATCAGTAGCTTGATTCTTCCCCAGCCCACTTACTGTTAAGAATAGATACTAATAATACTTAATCACCCCTCCCTGCTGGGGGGGGGAGGGGCCCTTAGTCCTGGCAGCATCGCCCCAAGATGCCCCAGTTTGCCCAGCACCTCCGGAATTCCAGTGGCGGCTGCACAGACTCAGTGCAACAGACTCAGTACAGAGGGGACACTGAGGCCCAGGGACGCACAAAGATAATGACCGAGTGACAAAGCTGGGGCTTGAGGAGGCGACCAAGGTTTCCAGACCAGTGTCCCTGGCTAGTGGCCCTCTTGGGACTATGACCCGAAGAGGAAGTGGGCCAGGACTCGCAGAGGCTGAAGGTGTCCAGTCCAGAGGGGAGGATGGCTCTGTGCCCAGGCGGTGCACGAGGCAGGGCTCCCTCAGGCCCCCACCCCAACCTGAGGGCTGGATGATCCCTGTCCTGGGAGGGGCCGACGAGGGGGCCTCTGGCTCCCAGAAGGCGGGGCATTCAGGTTAGCCAGAGCAACACCTGGTCACTGGGCCACCAAAGCTGCTCTCTGAATTGTGACCATGCTAAAGATGCTTTCTACCAGGAGCCCCTGAGCACGTGGTCTCAGCCGCTTCATCCCTGCTGGGACGGGGTGGGAGGGAAACGCTGAGCCTGCAGGTGGCATCCCCCTGCTTCCTGGGGACTGGCCTTAGGAGGGGCTCTCACCGCCCTCCCTTCCCTGGGTGAGGGGGGCAGAGGCTCCCTCAGTGCAGCCGGGATCAGGGTGCGCCCTGCACAGCCTGTCCTGGGCCCTGCTACTGCAGGTGGACTCTGACCGCCTCCATGGGACCCTGCAGCCTCAGGGACCCGGCACCACGCCCCCTCAGTGACATCCTCTAAAGCCTCAGCTAAGCCACCCACTGACCTTCCCAGACCTGCCGGCCTCTGCCTGTGGCAGCCTGCCCACCACAGGAAGCCCAGGTCCTCCCACCAGGTACCCCTCTCCCTGGGCCCTGACCTCTGCCTGGAGCCCTTGCCCGGCCCTGCGCTTCCAACCCTATACCCACTCAATGGGAGCCAGCAGGCAGGTGGGCTGCAGGCAAAGCAAGGCAGCAGAGGCCGCCACCCACAGGCAGAGAAGGACAGACTCCCAGTGGCATCCCCCCTGCCTCCAAACACAGCCGGAGACCCTCAGGCTGCCTCGGCCTTGCAGAGCCCTTTAGGTGTGTTTCCTGTTGAAACCAGTTCAACTACCAACACACATGACCTTCTGGAACATTCCAAACAGCAGCAAGGACCCGCCCACTGGCAGAGCTCAGTCCCTCAGCCTGGGGTCCAGTCAGAGACGTGAGAGGCAGGGCCACAGTCACCACGACTCTGGAGCCCCGAGGCCCAGCCCACGTTCTCATCGGCGCATCACAAAGGCAGAAAACTCTTCCGGGAAGAATTCTGGCCAAAATTATACCATTCTGACAAAACAAATCCTGCTTTTGAAAAAACTGAAACGTGCTATCGGAACCAGTCACAGGCCTGGCAGTTCCAGCCTTGCCTAAAGCTAGCTGTTTAAGGCACTTGAATGGCTTATTTACACCACCTGGAAAAGTGTGTGTTTCAATCCTGATTTAGGGGAAAAAATCCAGTAATACTGCAAAAGAAGTTTCTCAAAAAAAAAAAAAAAAAAGCAATTCTTAAGTTTTCTAAGGAATAAAATAAGTGCTGAGCTCTGCTTAAGTTATATGACACAACGGGTCCTATTGGCACTGACAGAACAAGGACAAAACCTGAAATACTGCTTCTGAATTAGACTTTTCCCCAGAAAAAAAAAACCACAAACAAGACACACGTGTCTTTGTCTGAGCGTTCCCTCCCTGGTGCACGAGGGGTGAGCGGGAACCAGGGAGGTCACTGGTGGGCACCGCAGATCAGACCCCTGGCGCCGGCCCCCTTCCCCATGAGGCCACCCTCCCCACTTGGGAAGCCACTTGGCTTGGCCAGGACCTGCTGGGCATCAAGACCAGCCAGGAACATCAGTCCATACAAGCCCTCCCAGTAATGGGCAGTGAGGGGCGGATGGGAAAACTTTGCTGGACACCCAGGGCACTGGAAAATGTCTGCGGCTCCTGGTTCTGCCCAAAGGTCCCACACACAGAGTCCTGCTACCCTGCGAGCATGCCCAGTGTCTTTGGTTTGGCTGTGGCCGCTGCCTGTAGCCTCTGGTCCCACCCCCTGCCCGATGGGGCCCAGAGCCTGTCCACTTCCTGGGCCCCTTCTCCTCCGTGAAGTCTCCTTCTTGGGCTTCCTTTGGACATCCCGCCATCCCACTGTCACCCCGTCTGCTGTGAGCAGGCGATGCCCCTGGCAGCCACCAGGATGGGGTGACGCAAGCAGGGCCAGAGGCCGTGGGTGGTGTCGCCTGCCCACCTCCTGCCGTGTCCTAAGGCATCCGCGGGGGAGGATCATGGGGGTGGGGGGGCCCGGACCTCCTAGCTTCTTGGCACAGCGTCAGTCTCTGGCTCCAGCAGGTCTCGGGGGTCCCGGAGAAAGACCACCATGACCGTGATGTTGTCGTGGGAGCCCCGCTCCCGGGCGGCAGCCACCAGCTCCTCAGCCACGCGCAGCCCGCTGCCCTGCTGCCCGACCAGGTGGCTCCGCACGAGGCCGGCCACCTCCTGGTGGGGGACCACGTCGAAGAAGCCATCGCAGGCCAGCAGCAGGTAGTCCTCGGAGCCCGTCAGCTCCCGCGAGGCCGTGTCCGCCTCCCCAGACACGTAGGGCTTCTGGAAGACGTCCCCTGGGCGCGGGAGAGAATCGTGAGGGCCACGCCCCTGCTGCTGTCCCTTCCCCGGGCCCTGGCCTGCCTGTGGCCACCCTGCCTCCAACACAGGGTGAAAAGGTAGCTTCGCAGGGTGCCAAGTGCTCCAAAGGAACAGAGCAGGGCGATGCGACAGACTTGCCCTGTGTCCCCGCGGGCAGAGTCAGAACCCAGCAGGGCCAAGGGCAGCCCCCTACAAGAGCTGCCTCACTTCAGAGGGGACACAGGCTGAGGATGCTGTCCGGGTGTGGCCCTGGCCCTCCCCAGTCCCTGCGCTCCCTGCGCACCCAACGGGCGCCTCAGCCGAGTCGGGATGCTGGCTCTGCCTCCCATGCACCCTCTCCCAACCCCCTATCGCAGGAGAGAACAGGGCACAGCCTCGCCCGATCCTGCCCTGGGCTTCTCTCCTCCTCAGGCCTCCCCTGAGGGCTTCCCGCTGGTCCTCCTCCCCCGCTGTGGCCCACTTCTCCCCAGGGCACGAGCCAGACATGTTGCTCCCTGACACGGAGCTGCCCAGTGGTCCCCTCTCCAGTCCCGGTCCCCTTGGAAGGAGCCTGACCCTTCCTGGCCTCCACGTGGGCCACCTCCCGGGGTCCAGCTGTAAGGAAGGCACCATGTGTGTCAAGAAGCACAGAACATTTCAGGAGGCTTGGAGGGGCCGGGGCCACATCTCAGCGTGTGGTGGGGGAGCAGGAAGGGAGCGATTTCTTAGCCCTGGAGGGAGGTCTGAGCCCCAGACCAAGGCCCGGCAGCCACAGGAGAAGACAGGGTGGGGGAGGGGGTGCCGTTTTTCTCACTTTTTTTTTAAGATAGAAAAAAGAATCATCAGCGTGAAAGGTGGGTAGGGGAGGGTGAGCCTCATTTATAGACTGTCTACTAAAAATTACCTTTAGCACATACAGTAACTGCCAAGGGTTTCCTCTTAGATCTTTCTCAGAAACTGTTTTAATGAATATAACTTAAGCTGCAATTATCTGTGCAGGATGCAAGTTTCCAAGGTGGCTACACCTGTGCTCTGGATTCACCAGAGCCCTTTTGCAATCTGACTGATGAGCAGGTGAGGCTGCATTCCCAGACCGCCCGGTGAGCACAGTCCCGGGCCCTGGGGCCCCCTCCCATCCCCCTCACCTCCTTACCGATGGCTCTGGAGACGGCCAGGGTCCCGTTGACCCTCCAGCAGTCCATGTGGGACACGAAGCCACCCAGTGCCTCGATGCGGTCCTTCTCGTCCTGCGGAGACAGCCAGGGTGGGCCGGGTAGGCCGCGTGTGCCGATGGGGTGCCCGCGCTGCCCAAGGGGAGACCAGCTGGTTCCACGGCAGCACTGGGAGCCGCGGCTTTGATCAACGCCCAAGGGAAGCCTTAGTGAGGCAGTGAGGAATGATGAACAACCTAAATCATCCCAAAGATGCAGGAATGGCTAAGCAGGTGATGGTGCCAACGAAGACGGACGGCCAGTCCCCGAGCAGCCTTTCGGGGTCCAGGAAATGCTCACGGCAGCAGAAAGAGCCAGAGCCCTGGGGTCCAGGTGGGGATGCTGTGCCTCCCTCAATGGACCAAGCATGTGTACCTGCAGCCACTCTGCAGGGCTAGATGAAACCTGAACCAGGCCCTGGACGAGCCCTGTGCCCCTGCGTTCTTGTCCTTCTCACCCCACCCCTACCCCCATCCAGGCGCTGTCCAGCTCCACAAAGGACGACGGTGCTCCAGGCCTAAGAGGACAGCACAGAGGCCTGGTCTAGCCATGAGTCCTAAAAACCGTTCGGTCCTATAAACTCCCCCGAAGGAGAGGTTTCCCAGACGTGAGCCTGCTGCCTGAAGGGCGGTAACACAGCGTCTGTGCTGGAGCAAAACCCCATTGCCCCGTGCCCTCCCCTGTGGCTCCCACCTCTGCTACCTCACCTGTACAAGGCTGGGGCATCCTGGGGCTCGGGGCACCCCTATCTTCACCTCCTGTCTCCTGGGACACCTACCGCCTCGGCTGCCCTCTCACCTCATCCTTCCCACCTGCCCGAAACAGCTTCCCCAAGGGCAAGCCCAGAGCTGGTGGCCGGTGGGTGGGTTCCCAGCGGCTTGGCTCAGCAAGGCTCCCTGCCCACTGCTTCCTCTCACCAGCCCCACCTCCTGCCCACTCGCCCAGGGCTGAGGGGCTGAGTGGCTCACCTGTGCGCTGCCCAGGCAGGTGGCCGTTCCTCCTATGCTCCCTGCCACAGGGCTGCGCTCTCCTGCTTCCCCCCTACCTCTGATGGGACTCGCCCAGTCTCCTGCCACACCCTCCCCACTGCAGACCCTGCAGCTCCACGCGTGGCCCCCGGGCCCATATCCCCAGCCCCTCCAGTCTTCACGGGGTGTCCCGCCAGCCCCCGCACTCCCAGGGAACATCCCAGCCCTCAGACCCAAAGCTCCCCGAGCTCCCCGGCCCTCAGACCAAAGGCATCACCACCCTCTTAGAGGCCCAAGGCCTCTCTGGCTCCCCATCCCAAAGCCTGGCCTCCCTCTTCTCTGTCCCTCCTGACTTGACAGGCAGGTCCTCCCCACAGCTGGCCAGCGACTACAGTGGCGTCTTTGTGACCCAAGCCTCAGCTTGCCCTCCGCTGGTCCGATCATTCCAGAAGCCATCAGATTCCTTACAAAGTGCCTCCTGCCCCAGGAGCAGCGGCCGTGAGTGCCTCAGTGGCCGGTCCTGGCTTAACCTGCTCTCTCCTGGACTCCAGGCCTGGCCTGCCGGGCCCACACCTGCCTTGGGATCCAGCTCTGCCTCCTTCCCTCTCATTTCCGCATCTCCCAGCAGCTTGTCCATGCCCTGCAGCTCTCAGCCCCAAGTCTGGTCCCTTCCAGCTCCGACTCAGCGTCACCTCCTCCCCCACAGCCCAGGTGGCTGACCACTCCCCACCTGTGTGCAGGAGAGGACCCTGCCCGTTAACTCCACTTACTGCGCCGCCTGCTGGGCAGAGGGCCCAGCTCTCCCCCGCAGCTCTGGGCTCCATGTTGCTGTGACAGGAAGGGCTCACGCGGGATTCCTGCCAGCTAAAGCCCCAAGCGTTATGGGACCCCCAGCCACTCGAGTCAGGCGGGGAGCCCTCCCCTGGAGGAGCACCAGGAGTTTCCTGGGAAGATGGTCCAGGGCTCCTTTACGTCCTAGTCCCCCTGACCGTCTGCCTGCCCGGGGGCCCCTTACCTGCCGCTCAGGTCTGTGTGGCTCCATCAGCTTCACCACCTGCCCCTGCTGCACCAGGACCACCTGGGAGTCCCCGAGCCAGGCCACATGCAGGGTGTTCCCGGCGATGAGCGCGCACACCCCTGTAGTGCCGCTCTGCAGCCGCTGCAGGGAGAGGGCGCACATGGGTGAGGATGGCGAGGCCGCCACAGGCACACGCCCCACGCTGGCCAGACACCGACCCCGGAACAGCGCTCAGAGGGAAACAGGAACAGACCGATGCACGCAGGGACCACGCAGCAGGAAAGGGGCATTTACATCAAGTCAGCAGAGCAGACTCTGCTGTTTCACGGTGTCAGAAAGCAGAC
The DNA here is from genome assembly GCF_965194805.1 of Balaenoptera borealis. NCBI lineage: Eukaryota > Metazoa > Chordata > Mammalia > Artiodactyla > Balaenopteridae > Balaenoptera > Balaenoptera borealis. Next base: position 65,390,016 of record NC_138875.1, read on the forward strand.
AGGTGGGTGTCTGGGGAGCAGTGGGGCGGGGGCGGGGATGACCAAAGACAGAAGAAACTTTGGGGGTGATAAATACATGTTACCATGGTGAGGGGCACACGGGCATAGACACATGCCAAAACCTACCAGACGGTACTCTTTGGACAAGTGGAGTCTCTTATATGTTAATTACGTGTCAGCAAAGGTGTTTTTAATAATACAGCCTAAGCTAAACACCTCTGCCTCAGAGACTCCTTTCTTGACTATGAGCAGCAGCCCTGAGGTCCCGGGTGGCTGGGCTCCCACCTCAGTCTTAGACCTGGAAGGTTTTCTGTTTAGATTCAAATCCAGCCTTGTTGATTCTGGTGAGGTCTGTGTTCAGAGCATCTGATGACAGTGCCTCCTGCCCCCACCACGTCTCCTCCTGAGCCTTGTCGATGGGGCCAGGCCTGAGCTCTCTGGGCCTGTTTCTCCATCTCAGAAAGGGACACGATCTTAGTATCCACCCTGCTAGGAGCACCCCCGAGGTTCCGAGGTGAGATTCAGTGGGCAGTAAGGTCAGAGGGACCGGATGCGTCCTTTCTTCTTTCAGAAACAAACACCTCATCGCGGTAACTGCCGACACCAGCAGCCTAGAGAGACCTGCCCGGGGGGTGGTGTTTGGGGGGTGGGGAGCATCAGGTGGACCACGTGTTGCTGCTTCCCATTATTGCCCTTCGACGATGGTGCATTTTTCACAAATTGAAGGTTTGTGGCAACCCTGCCTCGAGCAAGTTTATCGTCACCATTTTTCCAACAGCATTTGCTCACTTCCTGTCTCTGTGCCACATTTTGGTAACTCCTGCGATATTTCAAACTTTTTCATTATTATTATTCTCTTTCATGGTGATCTGTGATCAGTCATCTTTGATGTTCCTACTGCAAAAAGATCATGACTCGAAGGCTCAGATGATGGCTAACATTTTTTAGCAATAAGGTGTTTTTTACAGTACGTGTGTTGTTTTAGATGTAATTCTGCTGCACGCTTACAGATGAGGGTACAATGTAAACATAGCTTTTATCTGCACTGGGAAACCAAAACATTCATGTGACTCGCTTTATCCCAATATGCACGTTACAAAGGTGGTCTGGAACCAAATCCGCAAGATCTCAGAGGTCTGCCTGTATCGGTGCTGTGTTTTGTTTTCTGTACTTTACGATGTTTAGACAAATCAAGGGCCTTCTGAATCCTGAAGAAAGTACTCCTCCCAGGGCTAATTCTTAAAGAGAGCAAATGTCTCACCAGGGAGTGTGCCTTTTCTGCACAAGCCAGGTGGTCTGAGCCCATGTCCTCAGCCACCTCCTTGGTCCCTTGCCAGGCCAACATCTCCCTGGCCTGGATGGCTGGGGACCACCCCGTAGCCCAGAGCCTGTCAGGCTTATTCAAACCATCTGGTCCTCAGCTTGTGACGTGCCTGCCTACGGAGGTCACGTTGAAGCCTTGGGGCCACGCTTTCCTCTCTCTCGGCCTCCTGGCTGACCCTGGTGCTCCCCGTGTGGCCCTGCGTGGGGTGGCGTCTCCTCTTGGGAACCACAAGGCAGATGCCTCTGCATCTGTCATCCCAATGTACCTGATTAGGAGGAAATCCTGGGTGCATTTTAAGACAAGCTGCCCTTCCCCGTAAGGCCCTCACACCCTCTGCTGGAGCGGGGGCAGCCTCACACTGCTTCTATTCAAGCCCCCTTCCAGGCACGAGTGAAAGGACACGACTGCCAGCAGGGCTGAGCGAGGGCCTTCTGCCAGCACCAGCCACTTCGGCTTCCTTCCCTCTGCGAGGCCTGGCCCCTCTGGCCCCACTGCAGTTCTCACCTCTCGCCTGGCTTTCCAAAGGAACATCTCATCGGTGCAGCGGAAGGCTGCTTGCAGGGCCCCCGTGGGGTCAGTGGGCAGCTCTGGTCGGTGGGCAGCGACAGCGTGCACGTGCACAGATGCGTACCTCGCAGCATCCACCCCTCCGTGCCCATCGAACACGGCAAAGTAGGCACGGTCCACAGAGTCCTGGGGGGGAGCGTGGTGGGGGTCACGGTCCTGCCGGCCCTGGGCCTGACTGAGGCCGCAACCTAGCCAGAGACTCTGGTCTGGGGGTGGAGATGGGCACTTCTGGGACAGGGTGTGGCAGGACAGCACGCTTTCCACCACTGGACAGGCTACGTCGGGGGGTCTGGGAGAGGATGACCCTCGGGAGCCTCAACTTATGCTCTGGGCCCAGCTGGGGGGAGCATGGGATGAGGGGAGAGGTGCCAGGTGGCTCCCAGTGGGTGGGGAGAGCAGGCTCAGCAAGCAGGGGTCCAGGTGCATGTGGTGCTGGGGCCTCCCGTTCCTTAGCCCGTCAGCCGGGAAAGCCAGAGGCTGGGGGCTGCCCAGGCCCAGGAGCGCTGGGACCTGGCCCCCTGACGGCAGCCGTGGTCATTCCTCCTGTCTCGGCTCCAGCCGGCAGCCCCGCTCGGCACCTAGGGTCCTCCCCCGACCTTGCAACCTCCCCCTTCCCGCCCGGCCCTCCCTGCCGAGGCAGAGCACTCACCGATAGGCCAAAGAGCAGGTTGAAGGCAGGGAGGCACACGTGCCGGTCCTCCATCCTGCGGCGGGCGTTGCGGATGGCGTGCACGGAGACCAGCCACTGCCGCTGTGGGACCCGGGCAGCCACGGGCACCTGCTTCTGCCACTGGCTGCACACTTCCCAGAGCCGGTCAAAGAGGCTCCGCGCCAGGCCCACAGCGTCCAGCACTGAGGGGCAGGACAGGGGGCTGTTAGGGAAGCACCACCGCAGGCCCTTGGGGGCTCCCCACTCTCCACGCCCTTCCCGTGGCCCCTGTAGCCCGTCGCCGCCCAGGGCCTCCTGAGCACAGCAGTCTAAGAAACCGCGCGGACAGCCTGTGTCATCAGCATGAGAAGTGTCTGGTTTGGCAACACACACAAGGAACACCTCCCCCCCCCAACATGGCGAGGCCACGCCCCTCACGGGAGCCCACCCCAAGGAAAGAGCCGGATATGCAAAGATAATTTAAAAACAAGTACAGAATCATTTATAATTGTGTATTAATTAGAAATAATATACGTCTAACAACAGAGTAAATTATGGTTTGTTCTCCCGGCGATGAATTAAGCTGCTATTTTTCACAACTAAACACGTAACTGCCATTTGGCCCAGCAATTGCACCCTGGGGCTCGAATCCCAGAGAAATGGAGACTAGTTCATGTGAGACATGCGCCTGGTGGTCCCAGAAGTGTTATCTGCAACAGCCAAAAGATGGAATCAGCCCAGACATCCTTTAACAGATGAACGATAAACTCCCAAACATCGCACCCCGAACAGTGCTCACAGGAAGGAAGGAAAGAGCTACTGACACACAGAGACCTGGGCGAATCTCAGGGAACCATGCTCAGTGAAAAAAGCCAATCCCGTGTGATTCCATTTATACGCATCCTTGAAACGACAAGATTACAGAGATGGGTGGCTGTCAGGGGTTAGGGTGGGGAGGGGGTATTAGGGTAGCCATAAAGGTAACATGACATCCTTGTGGGATGAGATTACGTCATGATCCTAGTCGTGATATTTCACTAGTTTTCGAGATGTTACCATTGGGGGAAACAGGATAAAGATGCAGGGGGTCCCTCACTGTTATTTCTCACAACCGCACGCGAGGCTACGGTTACCTGAGTTTAATTTTAAAAAGTTAAAGGGTGAAACAGAAATAGACTTTGCAAGCATATGAGATGCTCATGTCACGACATTAAAAAAAATTGATATTAAGAAAAAATGTGGGGCTTCCCTGGTGGCGCAGTGGTTAGGAATCCGCCTGCCAATGCAGGGGACACGGGTTTGTGCCCCGGTCCGGGAAGATCCCACATGCCGCAGAGCGGCTAGGCCCGTGAGCCACAACTACTGAGCCTGCGTGTCTGGAGCCTGTGCTCCGCAACGGGAGAGGCCGTGACAGTGAGAGGCCCGCGCACCACGATGAAGAGTGGCCCCCGCTTGCCGCAACTGGAGAAAGCCCTTGCACAGAAACGAAGACCCAACACAGCCAAAAATAAATAAATAAATAAATAAATTTATTTAAAAAAAAAAAAGTTTAAAGAAACAATGTGAAAAAAAAAGAAAGAGAGGAAATTACACATATGGTTTGATCATGAGAACGTGAAAAGCCTTCGACCCGCTTGGGCCCAGAAGAGGCGGGAAAGGCATAAACCCCATAAGGTCAGCAGTGGGCATCCGCAGGGCTGGGTCTGTGGCTGAGGCTTTTCCTTAAGGACACTTTTTTGTGCTTTTCCCATATTCCACTACAACCAGGAGCTGGTTTTAAAATTCGTCCATAAATGCTTTGCTACTTCTCCCTTCGAGAATGGGGCCTAATCCCCTCCCCTTGAGGGCAGGAAGGAGGACCTCGGCCCACAGACTCCCCAGGCCGCTCAAGGGAACTGCTCGCTGGGGCAGGGCGGGGTTGTTGGAGGCTCCACCTGCCCGGCCACACAGAGGTCTCAGTCACACCTCCGCCCTCAGGAGTTGATTCTTTTTTTAAAAAAATTAATTTTTATCTGTGTTGGGTCTTAGTTGCGGCATGCGGGATCTTTTGTTGCGGTGCGCAGGCTTCTCTCTAGTTGTGGCGTGTAGGTTTTCTCTCCAGTTGTGGTGCGTGGGCTCCAGGGCGTGTGGGTTCTCTCACTGAGGCGCATGAGCTCAGTAGTTGTGGCGCTCGGGCTTAGTTGCCCCGCGGCATGTGGGATCTTAGTTCCCCGACCAGGGATTGAACCTGTGTCCCCTACATTGGAAGGCAGATTCTTTACCACTGGACCACCAGGGAAGTCCCAGGGCAGTGATTATTATAACACCCGAGTGATGCCAGTTTTGCAAGAATGGCTTTGAGAGACTGATTTGACTGTGTTCTACTCCCATGACAGGGGTGAACCGTTGAGGGCGGCGGGCCCAGGCCTGCTTGGAGGGCAGGGCCGGCCGAGATGTCCTTCCCCTTCCCCAGCCCGCAGAGCCCCCAGGCCTGGCTCTAGGGTGTCAGCCGCGCAGTTCCTTCCCGCCAGCAGGTGGCGCTGACTTCCCGCTGGACGTGGGCGGGGCTGGCGGGGCGCCCCTTTGTGGGCCTCGCGCGGGCAGCAGGCTCTGCAGAGGACAAAGGCGGTCTGTCACCCGCACAGCCTCAGGGCAGGAATTCGGAGCTGGGCTGGGCTGGAATGCAGCCGGGCGGGGAGCCAAAGAACAGGGTGGGGGGCGAGGCCACGTGTGTCCCCCCCTCCTGGCTCTGCCCTCCATGTGGCATTAATGCTGAGTTTAAAGGGACATAACTGGATAGTAATTACGTGAGTGGTGGAGGTGTCAGGTAACCATCTGCAATGCATAAATGGACCGACTGGACACATTGTGCACTTAAATTACACAGTTACAAGTCAGTTATGTCTCAATTAAAAAACAAACAATAATAAAGCAACACAGTCCAATAGGAAATGGCAAAGGAGGGGAAATCTGCTGAGGCTCCGGCTGCCCCCGCCACCCCCCACCCAGGGCTGGACCCCAGGACCCACCCTGCTTCTCTGCATCCCGACAGGCCCACAGCCCCGCACCTTCTCCAGCAGTGTGGAGGAACTGAGACCCTGCTCAGGAGGGGCTCACCCAACACTCTGCCAGGGCCTGGCCCACAGGCCCTCACTCTCTGCAGTTCTGGTCCAACGTGAACCGACTTTTGGATGGAATACAGTTGGAAGGAACTACTAGGAAAGGGACAGAAAGGCCTGCAAAACAAGGGCCCTGCCTGATTCGAGGCTCATTCCCATCCTGGGCTCCTCTGGCCGCTGACCGCTGTTCCAGGAGCAGGACACAGGCCTCTGTGGCGTCTCCCCAGGCTCTCAGGGACCCTGGAGTCTCCACCTGACAAGGGTCCCAACCTGGATCAGCTGAGACACGGCCCGAGCTCTGGGTTTTCTACCACTGGACCCCAGGACCGGCTCCCGCATCACCACCCACTTGTCACCCGCTGAAGTGGAAGAGCGTGTGGGTGAGGCCCGTTGGCACCTCGGGCTCCTCCTGTGTGACCCGGGACAGGGCTGTTTGTCTCCCGGGCTGCGGCGCTCACGCCGCTGGCTCCATGCTGGGGAGGTCTCTCCCCGCATCTGGGCTCTGCCACCCTGTCGTGAGCACATGAGCCCGGCGCTGCCCACAACCTCCCTGTCTGCCAGCAAAACGGGAAAGGAAAGGGGGGCCACGTGAGCCCTGACGCTCCCCTGCAGCCTGGCCCCCATCTGGCTGGAGAGTGTTGCCCAATAAGCCCAGGGCCCCAAGAGGGAGAACTCACGGGTCACAGGGGCCTCCTCCTCCTCCTGCTCCGGCAACTTCCTGAACTCAGAAAGGTCCGTCTGCAGCAGCTGGGAAACTGCCTCGTGGGCCAGGCAGGCAGCAAGTGGCGGTGGAGCGCTCCTGGGGGCACGAACCCGGAGTGAGGGGCTGGCTCCTCAGCAGGATCCAGCACCCCAGAGCCTGCCCCACACTCCAGGCAGAGACCCCCAGCCCCTTTCTGCTCCTGGAGGCCCTTCCAGAGGTAGCGGTGACCGCTCACACTCCACGTGCACCCACGACAGGCAGCTCGGCCTCTGGTCCTCGTGCAGCTGGACGGCCATCCACGCAGTACCATTTATGGGGCCCTCACTGGGGCTGGTGGGGAGGGGGAGTCACAGACGTGCGAGCTGCCTCTGTTGGCCTCAGTGGCCAGGCCAAACTGCCCGACGTCCAGCCTTATACCAGCTCCTGGTCCCCAATACCAGCTGGGGACCCTTGGGGGTTGGGGAGTCCTATAAGCTGAACTGTGTCTCCCAAAATGTGTATGTTACAGTTCTAACCCCCAGTGCTTCAGAATGTGACCTTACTTGGAAATGGGGTCGCTGCAGATACAATGAGTTAAAATGAGGTCCCACTGGAGTAGGCTGGGCCCCTAATGCAGTAATGCTGGTGTCCTTATCAAAAGGGGAAATTCAGACAGAGACCCACAGGGAGATGCCCTGTGAAGGTGAAGACTGAGCCTATAGCCGAGGACCTCCAGCAACCGCCAGAGGGACCAGCCCAGCCGACATCCTGCTCTGGGACCTCCAGCCTCCAGAATCCTAAGACAATACGGTTCTGTTGTTTAAGCTGCCCAGCCCAGTGGTGCTTTGTCACGTACGCCCCAGGAAAGGAATCCAGGGAGCGTGGGACCCATGGGCAGTGTCTGGAAGATCAGGCTGTGTGCAGCCCAGGGGGTCCCTGGGCAAGGCAGGCTGTTGGGACAGCTGGTGAAGGGGAACCTGGGGAGGCAGCATGACCTTGGTGTGGCTTGAAGAGAGACATGATATGATCCAATTGGGCTTTTTAATTTTTATTTTATTTTTTTATTTTATTTTATTTTTTTTGCACTTTGATTATTGTGCTTTGCTTTACTGCACTTTGCATACACTGCATTTTTTTTAACATCTTTATTGGAGTATAATTGCTTTACAGTGGTGTGTCAGCTTCTGCTTTATAACAAAGCGAATCAGCTATACATATACATATATCCCCATATCTCTTCCCTCTTGCGTCTCCCTCCCTCCCACCCTCCCAATCCCACCCCTCTAGGTGGTCACAAAGCACCGACCTGATCTCCCTGTGCTATGTGGCTGCTTCTCACTGGCTATCTATTTTACATTTGGTAGTGTATATATGTCCATGCCACTCTCTCACTTTGTCCCAGCTTACCCTTCTCCCTCCCTGTGTCCTCAACTCCATTCGCTAGTAAGTCTGCATCTTTATTCCCATCTTGCAATTGGGCTTTTTTAGACCTCCTGGCCTCATCTTGGAGGGTGGGCCTGGCAGTGGATGGGAGGGGACAGAGCAGGCATTGGGCAGGGGACCGGGCGGGTCCGCAGTGAGTCTCAGGTTCCACTGAGGTCAAGAGGCCTGTGGCCAGTGGGCACGTGGTCTGGGTGGATGAAAGGGGTGGGGCAGAGAGCGGCCGGAACAGCTGGAGAAGTGGGGTGACCCCAGGGGTGCCACCTGGGGCCGAGTCTGGGAAGCAAGACCTCGATGGCTGCTTCCAAGGTCAGACAGGCTGTGCAGAGCAGAGCTGAGGGTCAGCGCAGGCAGGAGTGGGAAAGCAAACAAGGGGGATGGGAAGCCTCCAGTACGGGACAAGAGGGACACTAGGCAGCTCCGGGAGGTCAGGGGGTGGAGACACCGAGGCCAGTGGGAAGCATTATAGGAAATTCTTTCCACAGGCTCCAGGGCCTGCCCGCCTAGCCCCCAGCCTCGGGGGCCCGGTCCAGCCACGAAGGCCCCTGGCTCCCCGAGTATAAGGAGTGGCTCCATCCCCCAGCTGTCCCTGCAGCCTCTAGGACTCATCCTGCATCCTGGCCTGTCCCTGAAGGCTGGGCCGGGTGGGTGGGCACATCCCTCTGGGCGTCCCTGGTGTGTGTCTACAGATGGCCTTAGGGATCTACTGGGATGAATCTGTCATTTTTTAAAATGAGATAGTGACTCAGGGGAGCAGCCTCCGGACCTGCCTTTAAAAAACAACCAGCCATGGACTTCCCTGGTGGTGCAGTGGTTAAGAATCCACCTGCCAATGCAGGGGACACGGGTTCGAGCCCTGGTCCGGGAAGATCCCACATGCCACAGAGCAACTAAGCCCATGCGCCACAACTACTGAGCCTGTGCTCTAGAGCCTGCGAGCCACAACTACTGAGCTCACGTGCCACAACTACTGAAGCCCGCACGCCTAGAGCCCATGCTCCGCAACAAGAGAAGCAACCACAATGAGAAGCCCCAGCACCGCAATGAAGAGTAGCCCCTGCTTGCCGGAACTAGAGAAAGCCCGCGTGCAGCAACAAAGACCCAAAACAGCCAAAAATAAAAATTAATTAATTAATTAAAAAAAAAAAAAAAACAACCAGCCAAGTCATGAGAAGTGCGTTCCTCTGCCGTGTGGGGATTTCCTGCCAGCCTCTGGGATTTCCTTTTTCAGGGCGGGGAGAAGTGCACCTCTGCTCCCGGCGCTGGGGGCAGGGAGGTGGCTTCCGGCCATGGGGAGCGGACAATGCCTGGATGTGGGCCCCAGCCTGGCTTCCTGGCCGCCCTCCCGTCTCATCCAGGGGTGATGCCCGGCGCCCCGAGGCCCCTAAAGATGCCAGTGATGCCTCGGAGACCAGGACTAGGTACCCAAGAAATAAGAACCGCTCTTATCTGGCCACTTTGGGGTTTCCAAGGAGCCTCCAGTCTAGAAGCAGAAATGAAAACGCACATCCGTGGCTACAGTGTCAGGGACGCACCACTTAGGGACCTGAGAGGTGACCGCTGACCACAAGGGGAAGATTGGAGGTAAATCACCGCAGCCCCAACCTCGTGATCTGACTTCTGGACAGTCTCACGCAGGATTCCATTTACAACCCGAAAAACCCCGCGGACCAACACATTCGGGCCTGGATAGCCAAGAGCCTGGCACACAAACTGCTGGGACATGCGGGTAGGGGCCCTGACTGCCAGACGTGTGTAGACGTGTGACACGTGTGACATGTGTCTACACAGTAAAGAAATACTGTGACAAAAATAAATCCATTAAAATGGCTGGAAAATATGAGACTTTAAAATACCACGTTTTAACATCCTTCAAGGTTGGGAATTCCCTGGCTGGTTAAGACTGTGCTTGCACTGTCGAGGGCCCAGGTTCGATTCCTGGTCAGGGAACTAAGATCCCGCAAGCCGTGCGGTGGAACCAGAAGAAAAAAAAAAATCCTTCAAGGTGGATTCATGGGGGGCCTACAGGGGCCATGGGAGCCCACCTGCACCACCCCTGTCAGCCTCAGGCTCGGGGGCTGTGAACCCTGGCCTCTTGCCGACCACCGATGGTCTCAGGCCTGCTATGTTATCTGCTAATTAATGGGAGCTCAGTCACCCCCTGTGCTCAGGGCCTGGCGCTCTCCCCACCCCCCAGCCTCGCCCGCTGCTCAGCCTTGAGGGGCCCCGCTCTACCTTGAGAGTTTCCCCCTATTTGAGGGGGAAAGTTGAGGCACTCGCCCTTCCCCATAACTAAACTCACCCCCCAAGGCCCTGCCTGCAAGAAGGTCCTCTCGCCCTCCTCATGCCTGGCAGGGGCACCAGCCCTGCCCAGTGGCTGCTGGGGATTCAGGGCCCCTCAATGTTCCTTCTGTCCCCCAAGTGCCACTGTGGTGCCTGGTGGGCGCCAGGCCCTCCCTCCTCTGCGTTCCCAGCCCCTCGTCTCTCCCATATCCAGCACCCAGACCGCCAACGTGGCCTCGTCAGGCCCCAGGCCCGCTCGGCTCCACTGATCTGCTTTATGCCACCTGCCTCTGAAATATTTTCCCAAAGCAAAACAAAGCAGCCCGCATCGCCCTCTGCACACACCACACCGAGGGACAGGTCACCGGCATTTCCCCCGAGCTCCACGGACGCGGCCCTGGAGTGGGCCCGCAGCCTTTACGTTCCCATTGCTGACTGTTACGGGGCCTCGGGTCCCACCAAGCAGGTGCCCCGGGGGTGCGAGAGGGTGGGGCTGACCTGCCACAAAGAAAGAGCACTCGGGGACATGGAACACCACCACAGAGGCCGGGGCGTGTCCCAGCACAAGGGGTAACCCAGTGACTAGGGCTGGTGGGTGCGGCCCCTGGGGAGGGACGAGGTTCACAGGGGCCGAGTGACCCACCAGCCCTCACCCACGAACCTCCCTTGTGGCTGCTGGTGGCGCACGGCTCCCCCGACACCTGCCAAGCTGGTCGTGTCCCTCTCTGAACCTTGTCTTCACGGCCTGTGAAACGGGGACAGTGCCACCACCTCTCAGGTCTTGGTGGCCAGGGGACTGCCAGGCCTCAGGCCAGTCTCTTAGCCTCTGCCTCCCTGACTGCGAGACAGGATAGAAATGGGACCTACCGCTAGCACCCATCAGGGGTTGAACTGTGTCTCCCAGAAAGGTCCGCTGAAGTCCTAACCCAGTGGCTCAGGACATGACCTTGTTTGGGATTAGGGTCTTGGCAGGTATAAGATGAGGTCACACAGGAGCAGGGTCCCTAATCCAAAAGGACTAGTGTCCTTACAAGAAGACGAGAAACACAGACAGACAAGGAGGACGCCTGGTGACAACAACAGCCAGTCTGGGGTGATGTGTCTACAGGCCAGGGCACACTCAGGACCATGCGACACCAGAAGCTAAGAGGAAGGCCTGGAGCGGCCCTGACTTCCGGCCCCCAGGACAATGAGACAGGGCACTTCTATTGCTCTAAGCTGCCTGGTCTGTGGTGCTTGGCGGTGGCAGCCCTGGGAAACCCACGGGGCTGGCAGGGGAGTTCTGCGCAGACCGAAGTCAGCAGGAGTGGAAGGCAGGGGGTGAAGGCAGCCAGGGTCAGGGTCGTGCCCTGTGCTCCCCTCCCCCTTCCATCCTGGGCCCCTGTCCCGGCACCCACACCGCTCACCTGCTGCTCAGGAAGCCCATGGCCAGCTCAGCCAGCTCGCCTTCCACCTCCTCCTGGCTCAGCATCGTCCCTGGGACCTTCCACGGCAAAGGGCTCTCCGGGCCCAGCGGGGCTGGGAAGTCGCGGAGGAGCACGTCCAGGAAGCTGGGGTTCTCCTCTGCCTTCTGGCTATTGTGCTGTGGGGTTTCTGAGGCCATGCCCAGAGCATCCCGGGAGGCTGCTGCTGGGTCGTTGGTCTTCATTCTGGGGAGAGACGTGAGGGTTGGCAAGAATACAGTCGATCGGCGCCCTGAGCTGTGGGTAAGCGCACCCTCGCCCTACAGCGCTGAGTGCCTCACTTTCTCTGCTTCCCCTTGAAGCATTGAGGGGCAGGGGCGGCACCAAGCCCGGGGCTCCAGGCAGAAGAGCAGGGCCACTGGGCCTCACACACAGTTCCGGGGCCCACGTGGGAGGGACAACCCTGAGAGGGGACTGGTGGGTGCGGGGGAGCCCAGAGAAGTGGCTTCAGGAGACAGAGCCCAGGGCAGAGGGATGTCCTGAAGGAGGAGGAAGGCATGTTCCTGTCAGAGGACGGCCGGTGTGGCCAGAGGCAGGCAGGAGAGGGACCCAGGGCCAGGCCATGGAGGCAGGTGGATACGGCCAGAGCAGGGGTTCCACCTGACCCCGGACCTGGGCAGCAGGGAGGTGAGGAGGTGATGCCACTGGGCCTGGGAGCCTGGAAGTCATGCCCAGAGGGGGGCAGGGCTACCTGACAGCACGGTGGCAGGGTCATCGTACAGAGGGCGTGTGGGCAGGAGGGAAGCAGAGGGTTAACCCAGGAGAGTCAGGGCCTTTGGGACATGGTCAAGCCTTATAAGTCCTCTCAGGAGGAGTCCCAGGCCTCCTGAGGCTTAAAAGGTTTGTCCACGTCCACAAACGCCCCGACTGTCCTGGGCTTCAAATGGGCTGGAGGATGGGGGATACAGGGGGCTCACTGCCCACTAAGGATCAGAGCTCCTAACTCAGCACAAGTCTCCTGGAAGAACAGAGACAGGACACAGCAGACAAGCAGGCACGGGGGCGAAGGGGAAGGGGAAGCAAGATGTGTCATCAGTGGAGGGTCTGGAGGGCAAAGAGTGAAGCGTAAAGGGAGGTAAATTAAGAAAGAGGGAATTCCCTGGAGGTCCAGTGGTTAGGAGTCGGCGCTTTCACTGCTGGGGCCTGGGTTCGATCCCTGGTTGGGGAACTAAGATCCCACAAGCCATGTGGCACGGCCAAAGAAAGAAACACAAAACCTCTCTCATCTGTCAGAGAGGAGAATTGGAAGTTAATTTCTTGAAGTAGACACACATGAATAACACAGAAACTGGGGCGCTTGTGATGGAAGGTTCTGGGGACAGGCTCCCACTCATGGCCATCCCTCCTGTCTGCTCACAAGTGAGTGCCACAACACAGCTCCAGGCCGCAAAAAACAAACAGGGAAACAAATGAAGGACATAAGATAAAGAACAATCACGTGAGAGCAAGCCAGACACCGCGTTATAAACACGAGGGTTTGAGACTGTGAGATGGGGGGCCGGGCCGGCCGTGGGGGTGGTAAGGGCGGGGAGGAGGCAGCCAGGCCGGCCTGAGCCAACGATAAACAACAGGAAGGTGGCGTGAACTTCCCAGGAAGCTCGGACACCCTTGGGCAGGGAAAGAGGCCAAGCTGCCTCTTCTGCCTGTGAAATGCTCTGGCCTGTTGCATAGAGGAGAGAAATGTGAGTGATGCAGAGCTGCCCCAGGCAACACTGGCCCCAGCTCCCCTGCAATTGAGTCCAAACAAATACTCGAGGCCCTGATATCGCTGGTGGCCCAAAGCACGCTCATTAGATACGTGATTGGGGTCAAATGGTGCTCACTGACTTCACAGGGCGCATAGGAGGGCCCACAGCCGAAAGTAAAGCACCGAATTCAGGCCCTTCAGGCCCTTCACCTTCGACCTCGCTGATGGTGGTGGGGTTTTTTTGGGATGCAGGGGCCTCCTTCTTGCCTCCCAGCCTTGGGATGCTGTTCCTTGGGCCTGGACCCCAGTCCTGTGAGTCTGTTTCTCTGGGGGTTGGGAACCCCTCCCCTCTGCAGCATCAAGGCCTGGTCTCCGCTGTGCCCCTGTGCCCACTGCCCCATGCCCAGGCATGACTGCACCTGAGGGGTGCGGGCTGCTACTCTCATGGCCTGGCCCAGCCCCGCCTTTGCTGGACAGGTGGGCATCACAAGGACCTACCAGGCTTGTTTTCGCATAGCCTGGCAGAACAAAGGGCCAGGAAATGAGCCGGGACATGGCTTTCCTTCTCTGGGGCCAGCTGAGGTAAGGGACAAGAGTAACTTCCTTCCTTGCCATCTTCTTCTCAACCAGCTCCTGGATCTGTGACCTACCCCAGCTGATATGAGCCTGGGGCCCGAGATGACGGCAGGAGGGAGAAATTTCTGCCCAAAGGGGCCCAGAGGCAGCCCTGGGAGGGTTAGGAGGGGCAAGGGCAGGACCATAGCCCTGAGCTCTCCAAGGACCAACTGAGGAGCTGGTCAGGAAGGACGGAGGCCAGTAGGCAGGCAGTGGGATGGGGGGATGCAGCGGAGCTGGGCCTGGTGTGGGGGTCCTGACCAGGGAGCTGGTGAGAGGCTGCGGCGGGGATGCGGGGGAGACTCCTGCATGAGGACCTTGGGGGGGGCCGTGGGAGGGACACTGGGCCGCCAGCCCCCACTGCCACCTGCTCCACCGGTCTGGCCAAATGTGGCCCGAGGCCAGGTCCTCCAGCTCCTGGAACGACGCCCCTCTGCACTGCTCATCAGCAGGAATAACGGTGCTGCAGCTAATACCCGCCAGGGGACTGCAGGGCCGCCACCCTCTGAGCGCACTTCCCTTGCCACCTCTTCTTACACCCCCCCCCCAATACCCCGTGTTATTACCCTCACCTTTCAGGCAGGGCGTCAGCGAAAGGGCCAAGTTACCCAGCCAGGGTCCCAGTCAGGCCAAGGTGGGACTGCGGAGCCCGGCTGCTAACTGGACGGAACCCTGCCCACCCCTCATGGGCCGCCGACCCTGGGGCTGGCCGCTCCCAGGCCCCTCTTTCATTTCTGTGCCCATCGCCCAGGTGCAGCCCTGAGAGCTCCGGCCCTGCCTCTGCTGAAATCCCCACACCTGGGGCACAGCCGTCTTCACGGCTCTATAGTACTTCTGCTCGCATCTGACTTGTAAAAGCCCATTTTTTTTTCCATTTAAAATATTTATTATCCTCCAGTTTAACTGTTTTGACTTCGAAGCTCAACCAATGTGTGTTTGTACAACTGTGTTTTTCTCGGCGGTATGGACAAGATACTTGTCAAGTCCTGTTTGATTTCAGAACAGGAGTGAAGAGAGAAACAGCAATCTTTAGGAAGGGAAACTGCATCACTGTTACAAAAATATCTATTCACAGTTAAACGTTTTTCTGCAAGTAGAGAGCCTTATTCCTTCATTCATAAACAAACACTGGGAAGAGTATGGCAGAAACCCTTCCAGATCTTTTCCCACATATGTATTTTTTTTCTTTTTAAAACACTTATGGTAAACTATACATAACATACAATTTATCATTCTACCCTTTTAAGTGTACAGTTCTGCTGCATTAAGCACGTTCACATTGTCGTGCAAATGCCACTTTTTACAGGCTTGACTTCTCACAATATTATAAGCTGTACTCCCACACCCGGTCTCTCGGCTGTACCACGGCCCTCCGTGCAAGGCCCCTTTGTGCACAGCTGCTGGCACGTGTGGGCAGAGGGAAGATGTTGGCCTCCTCCCAACACCCCCCTGTGGATGGTGTGGGCTGGGAGGTGCAGCCTGAGGCCTGGCCCCTTGAAAGAGGAAACTAAGACAGTCTGCTAAAGGTGGTGGGCAGCAAACAGGTCCTAAGGACAGGGCTGGCTTCAGGCCATATCGCAAAGGAATTCTAGGAATGAACGTGTGGAGGTTTGCAGAGTGGTCTGCATCCTGTTTACCTCTCACAACTATGCTGAGTACACGCTGTTGGACTCAGCCAGGTTGCAATAAAGAAACAGACTCAGGGAAGGTCAGCAACCTGAGGCCACACAGGCAGGAAATGGCAAAGCCGGAATCAGGTGGGGTCTTCCCACGCCTTTGTCACTTAGAGCTCAGTTGCAGGAGGAAGAGTGAGCTGTGACAATAGGCCGGATATGGCACAAAAGCCAGCAGTGAGCTTCATGTTCTATCTCCCATGGTGGGAGCACAACTCACCCACAGAACTCGCGCCAGGGAATGTCATTAGGATGTGTCACTCAGGACGTGTCACTCAAGACATGTGTCCAGCTGAGTGGAAGGCTGCGGGGAGGAGTCCATCACCACTGACTAGGCCCCACTATGTTAAGCCCTGCACTAAAATCCCTACAATCAGCTGCCATATCTCCCTGTTGCACAGAGAGGCTAAGGGGCTTGCCTGAAGTCACACAGCTGCACTGCTGGAGCCATGGCCTCCCTACCGGAGGTTCAATCTCATACGCGTCTCGCTAAAGCTGCTGTAGCCCAAGCACTGGCTTTAACTAAAACACCTTAAATACGCTTGGGGGAGGGCCGGGTGGGGGCAGGCCAGGGGTGGCGGCGCTGCGGCAGAGCTGCAGTCCGGCAAAGGTGCGGGGACTTCTGGGGTAAGGGTCTGGGCAGGGGCCCGACCAGATGCTCCCGTTGGGGCGGAAGGGAAGGAGGAACTCCAAGCAATGGGGGCGCGTCAACCCTCAGCACCCCATCCTGCTTCACGGCCCTCGGCCCCCCGGCTC
The DNA here is from genome assembly GCF_965194805.1 of Balaenoptera borealis. Lineage (NCBI taxonomy): Eukaryota > Metazoa > Chordata > Mammalia > Artiodactyla > Balaenopteridae > Balaenoptera > Balaenoptera borealis. The sequence continues at coordinate 65,406,253 of NC_138875.1, forward strand.
GGCCACACCCCCGCGGGCCCAAACCCCACCGCTGCACCCTGGGCACGCAGCCCCCAGGCCCGCCCCGGGCTCCCCGGGTCCCGGCTGCCGCCCCCGCTCTGCAGCCCCCACTCGGCTCCCAGCCCCTCGCGGCTCCCCATCTCGGCCTCCCCAGCTCCCCAACCCGCCCCTGCACCCCTGGCGCCGCCGTCGGAGCCTCCCCCGGCGCCGTCAGCCCACCACCCGCGCCCCGCGGCACCCCGGGTCCCCACGGTCCTCACCTGCCACTCGGCCGCCCGGCGCCCTCTAGCAGCTCCTAGCCGGCCCCGCCCACTTCCCGTCCGGCCGCCGCGGGCGCCGCGCAGGCGCAGTCGGGCCCAGGCAGGCGGGGCCGGCTTCTGCTGCCCCCTGGCGGCCCGCTGCGCGCGCCGGTGGCCCCACTCGCCAGGCGAGTGCACCTGCGGCCTGCATCCCGGCCATTGCGGCAGGTCTCTACCTGTGGTGGCTGTGTAGATGGGGCGGTGTCCAGAAATTAGGCAACTTGCGCAGTCAACAGACGGTTAGCAGCAGAACAGGGATGCGAGCCCACACTGTCCAGGGCCCACGACACTTTTAGGGACGGTTAGCTTCCAATGGCCACAAACTCACACACATTTAACATCTACAGGTCTGGAGATCAGAAGCCCATAACGTCTCAATGGGCTAGTTCAAGGGTCATCAGGGTGCCTTCCTTTCTGAGGGCTCTAGGGGAGAACGTTCTCCCTCCTTTTTCAGCTTCTAACTGCCCCGCCCCTTGGCTCATGGCCCCTCCCACCTTCAAAGCCAGGACTGAAAAGACCCTTGTGATGACCTTGGGCCACCCAGATGACCCAGGATAATGTTTTAAAGTCAGATGAGCAACCTTAATCCCACCTGCAGCCCTGATTCCCCTCCACCATGTCACCTAACAGCACAGTTCCAGGGACAAGGACCTGGACATCTTTGGGGGTCATTTTTCTGCCACCTTAGAAGCCCAGGAAAAAAATATGTATTTTTTGGCTGCACCACGCGGCTTGTGGTATCTTAGTTCCCCAATCAGGGATCAAACCCATGCCCCCTGCATTGGAGGCACAGAGTCCTGACCACTGGACCGCTAGGGAATTCCCAGAAAATGTCTTAACGCCAGAAAAGATAAATGAACTTTTAGGTCAAAGAAAATGTCTTAGTATATATTAATATATTCATCTTTATATCAATGCAGTTGTAAAGCATAATTTAAACTTTTTATGGAGGAAGAGCTTTCAGAAGCCCCACTGGGGCCCTGCCCACCTGACCTCCAGGCCCACACATGGCTTTTGTCCATCCCAGGAACTAAGGTTCACTAACAGGAGGGTCTGGAGAACAAGCAGTTGTCAGATTTGAAAGGACACCGTCTGTGGAGGGGGTGGGTGTGGAAGGCAGGGGGTGCCTGGGCAGAGGAAGCAGGGTGGAGCGGGTGCTGCTCATCCCATTCTCCTCATCACGCCTTCCTACATCCTGTAACCTGTCCATCACCATGGTGACCCCAGCAAGGCCCGCGGCTACTTCTTAGGACCTGTGACCTTGAACATGTTCCTTAGCTGCCCTGTGCCCAGTTTCTTTACCAGAAAAGCGGGGACAATAGCAGCCAATCTATCTCCTAGGGCTGTTGTGCGACCCCGCCTCAGTGTCTCTCAGTGTGCCCAGGACCACTTGCATCAGAATGAGTAAAGGGTGAACTTTGAGAACCACAGTGTGGGTGAGGCAGTCCTGGGACAGGACTCCACATCGCAAAGCCCATGAACGCTGACATACCCATGGGCTTCCTCAGCGGGGCCCACACTAGACTCCTCGGAGCACTGATTCCATTCAAGGCTGGTGCTGGGAGATGACGGGGAAGTGAGACACCACCGCTTGGCCAGGAGCTTGCCTCCTACTGGCGGGTGCTGGGCCAAGGACATGCCGGCGAGCCGACTCGTGCCCTGTGGCTTCTGTCAATCCCTCCCCGCTACATTCCATTCCGCCTCAGCTCCCAGCTCCGCTCCTGCCCTTGGGAAAGGAGCCTCCCCACGTCACCCAGCCCACCCGGCCCCTGAGTTCCAGCCTCTGGGGTGAATCTACAACTGAGGTAGTGGTCCGTGTGTGGGCAGCATGGTTCTGACTGCCCCTTGCACAGGCTCTGAGAGGCGTTTCATGGAGCCTCTTCTTGCGGTGGAGCCTGGGCAGGGGGTGAAATCCCAAAGTGTGGAGGCCTGATGTGAGTGCCCCTTGGGCAGAGCAGGCTTGGGAAGGGGGCAGGGGGCAGGCGGCCTGCAGGGTGGTGTGGCTTGTGGGGTACTTTCTCCACCTGGCACACGGGCGATTCCCTCATGTAAACTGCTGCCTGCCTCTGTCTGAAAGGACAGGTGTTTGAGAACTGAAATGGGAATGGGCCCTAAGGGTGCAGGCCCCATGCTCAGACCCGCTCCCAGACGCCAAGTGGGGAGCGGGGGTCTGGCCCGGGGCAGTGGGTGGGAGTGAGGGCCAACATCCAGGGAGGCTTCTCCCAGCCGCCTCCTCCCACCTGGGACAGCTGGTGGTGGGCAGCTGGTGGCTTCCTGCCTTCCAGGCGCCTGGGCTACCCCCGAGGCATGCACACAGTCACTGTGCCGTGTCTCACATGCGCTAGAACGTGACAGGAGCCTCGGACTGGGTCTGCTCCCTGTTCCGTGTGTGGTGGCCTCCCTGCAGGACGTGGGCGGAGCGGGCACTCAGGGGGCGTGTGCAGGACGAGGGAGAGGCAAGTGGACGGGGCCGTAGGGCCAATGGGGGACGGGCACAACCCTCTGACAGCAGGCAAGGTCCCGCGAGCTGCTCGTTCCGGAGAAGACAATGTGTTTAATGATTTCTGTGACCCAGAGGACGCCATGCAGAGCCTGGGCAGGGCCGTCACACGAAGTAGGCGGCCAGGGCCGACATCTTGTCCTTGGGCCTCCTGGTGCCTGGCTTCCCCGCTGGCCTCCGGCCCCGGCCCCGGCCCCGGCCCTGCCTCCTCCCAGGCCCGCGGTGCATGGGGTGGCAGGAGGCTGCGTGCTTCAGCTCCACCAGCTCCTGGAAGATGGGGTCGCAGAAGATGCAGCCCGTGTGCTGCGTGCCGTCGCCCGGCAGTGGGGACCTGGCCTTGTTGAAGTCGACGTCCAGCAGGGCGGCCTCGCAGGTGCCGCAGGTGTCGGCAGACACACGCACGCGGTGGGCATTCTCGAAGCAGTGCGCCACCACATTGCACCTGTTGCAGGCCACCCGCCACTTGGGGCCTGAGGTGGGGTCGAGCACCAGCACACCGCTCTCGCACTCCACGCACTGGCCAATGCCCAGCATGCTTAGCGAGTGCTGGCAGGTGGGGTGTGTGCACTCGTTGCAGCCTGTGCCTGGGGGGAGTGCGGGGGGTAACATTATGCACACCCACCTGCCCTCCCACCCACCCTCAGGACCTCCACCCCAACCCTCATCCCAGCAGATTGCGCTCCTCTCGCCCCGTGCATGCCGGCCCTGGGCTCTTCTTCTCTGAGACCTCCTTGACCTTTGACATCCCCCCACTCTGAGGTTTCCAGACGGCTTCCGGACGGCCTCCAGCCAAGTCCACCCCCCCTTTACTTTGCTTCCCGTGGCCCAGGTGGGGCCATCTGCTGCCCTGTAAGCTGCTGGAGGGCAGGGATGTGTCTCTCTGAGAAAGGTGGTGACTGAGGGCTCACCCCTTGCCGGGGGCGGCCCTCTCCCACTGCATCCTCTCACTCCCCCGAGCCCAGGAGCATGCCCACTGCCCAGATCACAAGTGATCTGACGACGGTCAACCATCCAATCGCGACTAGGCAGAGAGCGGCAGACTGGCCGGCTGGGCCCTGAGCAGTGCCCGAGCACACCTGGGTCCTTGGGGCCCTGTGCAGGGAGCTCAGGAATGGTAGGCGCGGGGTCCCCTCAGAGTCCAGCGTGGCATGAGCAGGGCTGGTGCTGAGGAGGGACCACAGGTGCCCGGGGTACAGGCGAGCTAGCTAGGGAGGGAACGGCTCACCTTTCTTCATGTCTCGGAAAGGTGGGTGGTTGGAGCAATATGGGCACAGCGGGTAGCTCTTGCCCCGCGAGCCTGATGACCACAGAACCAGCTCGAAGTCGTCCAGCGGGCACCGGAGCTCCTTGTAGAGCTTGATGGTGCCGTTCTGGGGGAGGGTGTAGGTCTCATCACAGTGGGAGCAGTGCAGGCGGCTTGGCTTGGCCTGTGGCAAAGTCGTGGGGGGGGTGGTCACAGGTTTGCTGGGGCTGCCGACCCTCCTGCCCGCCCTCATTCTCCCCGAGACATAGGATACATAACACGTAAGACATAACGTGTAACACCTATAACACGTAACACATAATGCATGATGCTAATGCATAACACGTGTAGGTAGCACATAGTGTGGAATATCACCAGGACCTCTCAGGCAAGGATCCCTGATCACTGAATCTCAGAACACTTGCTCCACACGTACACAAAGGCAGTGCTAAAATCTCTGCACGTACATTAGTATCCGTGACAGCAAGGAACATGTTGTCAAGAGAACATGGACAGTGCGTGTTTCAGTGGCCTAATGGCTTACGTGCTGCTGGGGTCTGGAGGCAGCGGTGGGGGTTTGTTGGCAAAGCTGCCCAGGAACCCCCCGTCACTCCGTGTGAAGGCAGCTGGAGCATGGCCCGCGGGGTGGCAAGACCGCCCATCTGTGCACACCTGCCCCGTGCCTCCCGGCCCCTCCCCCCTACCTGGATGTACTTCATGAACCGGTGGCACTTCCCACAGCGGGAAAGGGGCTTGCCGGTGGCCGCCAGGGGTGAGAAGGACACCTCCATCAGCTCATCCATTCCTGAAAGTGAGCAGGGCGGGACTCACACCCCGACCCCGGGGTGCCCACCTCCACGACAGCCGGTATACTGGGCAGGCTGGAGGGAGCTACCGCACGCGGCCAAGAGTCTGAGGGTAAATACGGCCACCCCTGAGGGTGGGGGTCTTTGCGTCAGTAACTGAACGGCAAGCGGCAGCCCTGTTTGTCACACGATCCGCGTGTGCTGCATGTGCTGTCACTACACTCGCTCTGTAATCCCGACAATGGCCTGGAGCCCAGAGCCTGGATCTGGGAGCTGGTATCACTGCCGGAGGCGGCAGCCCTGACCAGGGTCCTCTGGCCGAGGAGCAGGGAAGAGGCAGGCCTCACCCGCGATGGAGTCCACGAAGTAGTGGAACTTCCTCTTGAAGACGTCCAGGGTGTGGCCCAGGACTTGGCGGTAGTCGGCTTTACCCTGGGCGATCAGGTTCAGCTGCTTCTCCACTGCACTGCGAATGGTGGGGAGCACCAGCTCCGCATCTGCGGAGTAGGGGACGCACTGTGAGCCCTCGTGCCACGGGGCCAGGGCTGCCCCCACCTGTGATCTCCCCCGGCACCCCGTGTGGAGTGGCCAGGACACCCCATCTCCAGGACAGTGTCACAGGACGAGGCTGGACCCCAGGGCCCAGTCTGCAGGGAAGAGCCCACGTCCCCCCTTTGTGAGCAGGGCGGGACTCACACCCCGACCTGCACTCACCAATCTTGTAGTAGCCGTGCACGAGTACAATACCAAGGTTGGTGGGCTTGAGCCGGCGCCCACTCTCCACGACCACGTAGTTACGCTGGCAGATGTTGTTGATGTGTACGGGGATGCTGGCATCCGTCCCTGAGACACAGCAGGGCCCTGTCAGACTTGGCTGCCCCTTCACCCCCGCCTGCCTCGTGGCCCCTGGTTCTCAGCCCTGCCCCTGGGCACCACAGGCCTTTTCTGGGCTGTCCTGTGAACCCAGCATCGATGTTCCCAGCTCAGAGACACTAAGGAACTCCACCAAAGTCACAGAGCTCGGCCGCCTGCCCCTCACATCTGGAAATGTGCCCTCCTTGGCCTCTCCCTGTCTTGACCCTGCGGCACCCACACCTTTCCAGAACCAAGGCCCCAGCCCCCCAAATGCAGAGGAGCCTCCCTGACAAATTGTCCTCCAAAACCTGCCCGGGTTTGCCCGCTTGCTGGCTCCCGGTCCCCGGTGATCAGCCCCCAGGGCAGGCTCCCAGCTGCGGGGTGCACCTGCCCCAAAGACATCAAGGTCGTCTGGCACTGCCAGATGCTGCCTTTACTGTTCCTCAAGGTCCATGGCTGGTGGGATGAGGTGGGCCAGGCTCTGAGCCCCATGCAGCTCTGCAGTGTTGCACCGCACACTCCCGCGGCATCTCCTGCACTCGGGCCACAGCCCCGGGGTCCCCGGTCAACAGGGCCGCCCTTGACTGCTGTCGGGTGGTCCGTGACACTGTCTAGTGTGTGGCCACGAGAAGCCACGGACGTCCCGTCAACAAGAAGGGGCAGAGGGTGCTGTGTGAGCGGCGCCCACACCCGCAGCAGGCTGAGGACCACCAGGACCCACTGCAGGCACCCAGGCCCCTGGAAGCAGCAGCCCAGCTCTCCTGGTAAGGCCACCACTGTCACCAGGACCCCGGGCACAGGTAAGAGGCTCCCTGGCAAGGCACCCGCGGGACTGTTAGTGATGGAGCAAAGTCCAGATACCGTGGCCTGGTTGTCCCACAGCCCTCCAGAGCCTGTCAACTGTGAGGGGCCCGGTGAGCTGGGAGAGCCCAACAGGGAACAGGCAGCGCCCCTCGGAGCAAGCACCACCTGGGGAGGCGGCACCGGCACAAGGCCATCCCCTGGGGTGTGAGGCCTCGGGTCACAGCCCCTGGGCCTGGGGACTAGGAGAGACCCTCGCCCGTGAGACGTGTGCTTCAGCGACCCCACTTTTGAGCTCACAAGCTCCCCGGGTGGGGCACGTCCACTCCCCGCGCAGGGAAGCAGTGCTGTGGGAACTTGGCTTTCCTGTCACCTTGTGGATTTGTTCTGAGTTTTGTGTCCTCCCTGTGGGTGAGTCACTGGCAACCTGGGCCAACACTCAGCTCTGGGGGTGGCAGTTAGTGCCTGTGAGGGTGTGTGTTGGCCTTTACAGGCAAGGCCAGGTCCTGAGGTGGAGGCCTCGGCGAGGGCCTGCCCGCGGCCACCCTGCAGGCTCAGCTGGCCACACTGGGCCCCAGCCCTAGGACCCACCGATCCCAGGCATTGTGGACCCACCAATGCCGTGCTTCTCCATGAGCGTGATGAGCTCGGCCTCCGTCAGGTAGTCAGGGGGGCTCGTCTGCTTCTCCAGCATCTTGACCTCAGCCACGGCGAAGGTGTCGCCCCTCTGGCAGGTGGGCAGGCTCTCCTCCAGGGGCACACTCTGCCAAGGCATGATCTCCGTGAAACCTGCGGAGACCGGGCGCCAACACTCAGGGCTGGTGGTCATGTCTGCGGAGGTGGGAGAGGCGCCCGCCTGGCTCCACCTACCTGGGGAGATGACGGTCTTGCCCGTGCAGGTGAAGCGCTCAGGCCCGATCCGGAAGGAGATGGTGCTCTGCAGGTACTTGCAGTCGTGGCTGATCGTGGCGATGAAGTGCCTGGTGATGTACTCGTACAGCCGCCAGGCCTCGCCGCCTGCAACAGGCGCGGCTGTTCAGTGCTGGGCTCTGGCTCCAAGCAGCCCCGGCACTCGTGCTCCAGCAGCAGGGCCTGGGCGCCAGGGCTGGCCTGCTCTAAGCCCTCGAAGGGGGAGGGGACATACAGGAAGGATCACAAGCATCTCCAGGCCTTGGTGGCTCTTTCAGGCCCTGCTTCTGGGTGGGACTGTGCTTCAGGGCCCGACCTACCCCATAAGTGACCTGCCACCATCGCTTCAGATTGGGGCTGTGCACAGGGGCTCCTGTCTCCCTCTCCTGCCTTCTCCCAGCACGCAGGCCACCAGCAGGGCCTCGAGAGTGGGAAGTAAGGGCACCCCGTGGTTAAGCCTGTCACCCTGCCCCGGTCTCATCCCACTCCATCTGTGGTCTCCTGCCTGGCCTGCTCCAGCGCCTGCCCGCACATCACACACCTGCCGCCACCACTTCACTCCTGTCCCGTCCATGGCGACAGAGCACAACCTTCAGGTGGCCCCTTCACTGCAGCCGGGGCCGGTGGGGGCCCACACTGCTGATGGGGCCTGACTCCGTCCAAAGGTGCCATGTAGCCAAAGCTCCTCACCCGGCCCTCCTGGGAAGCTTGAAGCGCGCGTGCACATGCGTGTGTGCGTGTTTGCACATGCGCAAACTTCTGGGGGGAACCCCCATACCTAATTCAGCCTCCGTGGCAGACTTCATGGGGGTGATGGGGGGATGGTCGCCAGCGTCATGGCCTTTCCGTGGGCGGTTGATACCTTCCGCTAACAGCTGCTTCACCTGAGGGGAAAGCCCGGAGCAAGGCATGAGCCGAGCATGGCTGCCAACCCACATGGGAGGAGTGGCTGCCCATCCTGGCCTGGCCCGTGGGGTCCTGGCCTCACCGTGTCGGCCCAGTAGGGGTGGTTGGCCTGTTGCCGCAGAGGGCCCTTCAGGTCGAAGCTCTCGGGGTAGTGGGTGGTCTCGGTGCGCGGGTAGCTGATGTAGCCCTGCGTGTAGAGCCGCTCTGCGGTCTGCATGGCGTGCTGTGGGCCCATCCCTGCCGGACATGCAGGCTCAGCAGCCCGGACGCCAGGAGAGCAGGCACCCCCGGGCCAGGTTCCCAGGCTCCTGGGAGGTGGGGGCCACATGGCCTGATCCAAGGCCAAGCTCCCCCACCAGGGCGGGGACACCCCAGGGTCACCCTCGAGATGCTGGTAGCCGTACTGCTGAACGTGGCCTTCAGAGCGCCTGTGTCCTACTCGGCCTGGGGTCACACCCACACCCTATGGTCCACACGCGCCCTCTGTCCTGAGCCCCCGGGTGTGTCCGCGCTCACAGCGCTGCAGGGCACTGATGGGGGTTCGTGCTCCTGATCCTCCCCAACCTGCAGAAGCTGGCCTCAGCGAGCGGTCACTCCATGTCATCGCTGCCCCTCGAGCATCCCTGGAGGTGCTGCCCTGAGAGGATGGTGCCCACGGTTTCCTGAGACTGCAGAAGGGCCACCAATGCCTGGAGGCTGCCAGCTCCAGACCATCCTTCCAGCACAACCTTCTCGCTATGCTGGAAACGAGGCTCAGGGCCACGTCACAGCTGTCACACCTGTCGAGTGCTCCGCCCACACCTGGCCTCTCCCTGCACCAGGGACACCACTGCAGCTGTCCCCCTCAGGTAGCAGCCATCGTCACAATCGCTATTGTCAAGACGCCACGTGCCTGCCCCAAGAAGTCTCCTGGGGGCTTTGAGGCAATGTCCACACTCACCCAGGGAAGAGCTGGCCACACGCAGCATCTCCACAGTGTTCAGGGCCAGTGGCCTCTGCTTGGCCTTCTCCTTCCTGCTCGTGGCCTCCACCTGGGGGACAGAACAGATTCACACATGGGTGCAGGGAGACACCATGACAGGCTCAGGACATGTGGCCAAGGGTCTAGACTCTTTTACCCTCCCAGCTTCTCCAGTTCTCTTCACAGTGGACTCAGGACTTGAATGAACATTTGTTCAGGCCCAGGAAGGGAAAATGAAAGAAAATTCTTTTCCAGGGAAACAGAAAACCTGGAGAAAAGGGGAAGAGTCAGGAGAAAGGGCTGCATATTTGAAACCCAACAGGAGCCAGCGTCTGCCAGGCCACGGGGCTGGCGGGGGGCGCAGGGGGCCATGGGGTGAGGGCTTGTTGCAGGGGCAGCTGCTTACCCCTCACTACGCCCACTAGTGTTGCTACACCTGCCAATTTGTCAGGAGAAGCTGGAAATTGGGATTTTTTTATGTGAAATCTCCTAACTTCTAAAAGTGGGTAACCACTTTGGAACTTGGTAAATACCACGCACTTTAAGGAAAATGGTGGTGAGTAACCACCGTCAGCCTCTGGGCTGAGCAGCTGTCAGAAGAGATGACCGTTTTGTCTGTGGCAAGAACAATCCAAACCTCTCAACCGCCACCCCTCTCCCCTGCCAACCTCACGTGGACCTGGCCAGGGCCGTGCCCCCTGAATTCTGGACAGATGTGGGGCTAACACTGAGGCCAAGTGGTGTCTGTGCAGCAGGGGCAGCTTGGATCACGGGCGGAGGGGAGGGGGCACTCAGACGGGGTGGCCATTGCAGGTAGAAGCACGGGACAGCTTTAGGGGAAGTTCTGGAGCCTGAGTCAACTGCCCTGGGCAAGGGGACGCCCAGGAAGGTTCAGGAAGGAGGAGAGAAGGCGGCTGAAGGAGGCCGGGCGAGCCTCAGTGACCACGGGGGCCGTCACAACTGCAAGGCATAAGCTGTCACGGCCACGGACATGCCCCCACCCATGCGGCCAGCCAGTTGCCAGGTGGCATCAACCTCTTCCTAACAGCCACGCAGCCCACGCTTTCCAATTTGTGAAAACCTGAGTAAGAAACGTAGCACATGAAGGCCACGAAAGCTGATGACCCAGAGACGCCCGCGCTGGCTGTGGGACCTGGGCGGATTCTTGATGTGCATAGGGGCCTCTAGTTGTTAGCCTGAGGTGTCACAGAAAAGGGACATCTGGGTGGAATCCCCCCCAAAGGAGGTAATGCCCACAGGGCACGTGGAGGGCTCAGAGCAGGCACGTGGTGCACGGCAGCTACGGTCTGGGCAGGAATTTCTTAGGGGGAGCGTGTCGTGAGTAACCATTCTTCTGTCTAAAAAGTGTCTGTGTTCCAGAAAGGCAGAGAAAGATATGAGCCTAGGTCAGCAGAGTCTTCCGAGGCCCCCCCAAGGCAGGTGGGACTGACGTGGGTGGAGCAGCCCACCTGGGCCTCCTTCTCCAGCTTGGTCGTATTCAGGAACATCTGTGCGATCTCCCGGTCGAACACGCGCACTCGGTCCCAGTCCAAAAGGAGGGATCGGTCCTTATCGGCATCCACCTGCAGGAGGGGAACAGGAGAGCCCGGGAGAGAAAGCATCCAGGTGAGCCAGCGCCAGCAGGGAGAATCGGGGCAGACAGAGCTGGTCCTCGCCTGGGCCCTGCCTCTAAAGTGTCTCAGCTGTACCTGTTCAGGTACGCAGCCGCAGATGTGCAAGTTGAGGCCCAGCCCCTCCCCAAGTGGAGGCTGCTCTGACACGAGGCCTCCTTGCTGAGATCAGCCAGATGGCCTCAGGAGGGGAGCCTCAAGCCGAGGCTGAGGTGTCCTTAGGGAGCGTCGGAGCCCCCACCTCTCATCCCCTAAGCCCCGCTGGCACTAGATGTGGTCCCACCTAGGAGACCCCAGCCCTGTGTTGACTGAAGTAGCTCTGTATTATGCTCTAAATCTTACAAAAACCTTCCTTTTTACTTGGAGCAGGGGTTCCAAGACTTCTTAGAAGCTCGAAAGTCAGCAGCCCGTGGCCCTCAGTCCAGTCCTTGGACCTGACCACCCCAACCGTGGGCCTGGAGGGTGACCTCACCCTGAGCTGCCAGAGCGTCCAGGCCTGGCCTTGTCCTACAGCCTCCACGAAGGCTGGGGGCCTTTCCCTGGGCACCCACAACCACTTCCTGATGGGACAGCCACCTACAGCTGTGCCCTTGGCCTGGGGACTATGACAATGATGATGGAGGCTCTCAGAATCCATACCCAAACCCAGAAAGACCCAGCATGAACAGGAAAAGGAAGTGAACCTTGGCCTGCAGCACCCAGTAGGTCTCCGGTTTGAAGGACTGGATTTTATCATGTCTCTCCACGCAGAAGCCCAGCGTGGGGGTCTGGCATGGCCCGAAGGAGATAAGCGAGCTGTCTAGGTTGCCGTATTTCCCCTGGAAGTATTTAGTCTGAAACCTATAAAGGGGGGTGGGGGGAGAGGAGGACATTTCGGTCAAACATTCACTCAAATACATCATCGTTAGCTGCTCGTGGGAGTCGGGCAGGAGGCTGGGTGGCGGGTGTGGGAGGAGGCCAAGGCAACTGCTCCCTGCTCAAAAGATGGAGAGGGAAGAGCGGAGGCTCTGTCCACCCTGGCAGGAAGCCCTATTTTATTCCGTGCCCCTCCACTCCCTCAAGACCTGCCCACCCTGCTTGTCGAGCGGGGACCTCTGTGGTCTGCGTCAGCTAAAGAGACAGTTTTCTTGGGGATTTAAAAATGCTGACAATCTCCTGTCGCTGACCAGGCCTGGGGGGAGGCCGGGAGCCAGGCGAGGCAGTGGCCTGGCCAGGGGGCCGGCGGCACCTGGTGAAGGCGCAGCCGATGCGCAGGTCCAGCTCCTGCCGTGCGTCCACTGAGAGTGCCTCGTTGTGGTCGGGCTCGCCCAGGCGGACCATGGCAGTGCAGATGTCTGTGTCTGTGATGGAGCTGAACCGGGCCCGGAACACTGTCTTCTCGCTGCTGTGGGCCTGATTCATGACAGGCAGCACCGCGTCCAGGACCTGGGGAGGCGGCCGGCTGTAATGCCCACACCTCACCTCACCTGGGTGCCAGGCCCCCTCCACTGCCCTCTCCTCCTGGAGCCTCAGTCTCCACGGGCCTCCTGCCATGCGCTTCCTTTCCTTCTGTTCACCGCTGTGTTCAAAGCCCCTTCCTACTGCCGCCCCCTCTCTTCCTACAGTGGTTTCCACCCCCGAACCAGGAGGCGCTACTGCCAGGGACACAAGGGACCCCAGGCTCCAAGTCCACCCCGCTCCACCCACTTTCCCGCCTTCTAGAGGAGGGAGTGCTGGGAGGGCCGAGGGGATTTGGGAGACTTTCCAGAGACTGGAAGAAAGACAGAGAAGGGAAAAGAAGAAGAAAACACAGTGGATAGGAGTGGGGGCCGGTGCATCTCCGGGCTAGAGCAGGGTGGGGGACCTGGGGGGCCTGGAGCCCAGACTCACTAAGAGTTAGTGAAGGCCATGCAGCGGGAGGGGAGTCGCCGCTGGAGCCCGGCCATGCAGCTTCCTTATGGGGAGGGAGTGGCTCCGTTTCTGAGGGGAGAAAGCCCGTGAGCTGCCAACATTCTTCACCCCAGACACAAAGGTCCCTGGGGAGGAGCAGCCCTGCAGGGGAGGGGTCGGGAGAGGGGTGTCTGGGAACAGTTTCCTGAGGTGCCAGGTCCCAGGTGAGAGCTGGGGTGTTCCAGCCTGAGGGGCTCCTGCGGGAGGCAGGCCTGGGAGCTGCCACCTGCTTCCAGCCTGAGGGGGGGAGCGCCTGGGGGCTGGCGGAGACGGGAGGCGGGAGGGTACAGCTTGGGGGGCGGGGGGAGAAGGAGGAGGTATGTGAAAGGGTGTCAAGCAGCACTGGCTGAAGGTCCCTGCATGGCGCCGGGAGGGTGGAGGGTGCGATGCTCAGAACCCACCCTCTCCTCCAGGCAGTCCTCCATCTAGGAAATCCTGCCCTTCCTCACAATGTGCCCTTCAGGCAAAGGGACACTCCCTCCCCTGGGCAGAGCCCGTGCATCTTAAAATATCTACAGAATCACCAGAATTTAAGCCGGTGCCGTGGTTCCCCTGGCAGCATCAGCCCCAGGAGGGGCATGACAGTGGCAGGAAGGCCGATGTATGGACCCCCAGCCCCCTCACCTCGAAGCAGATGTTCTCTCCCTCCTTGTCGCAGTCCAGCCACAGTACGATGTAGTCACAGCCTTTGCCCTCCACCTGAGCACAGCACATGGGGATCACACCTGCCTCGGCCCCCAGTGCCTGCCCATGGCACCCCTGCCCGGCTGGCGGAGCAGAGCCCGGCCCCCGATCACCCTGAGCCCTGGAGCCCAGGGCAGGGCCTAGGCTGAGCCAAGGAGCTGGCTACAGTCAGGCTGGCTTAACCTCTCAGCAAAGAATTTAGTTCAGAACTGCTGTTTTTTGGACAAAAAAGTTATAAATGCCACGTGATCGTAACCTCCAAAACCGCATTTAAAAAAAAGCTAAAATGAAATAACTAAGTATTAACAGTAGTTGTCTCGGATAGTGAAATTATAATTAATTTTTCTTCTTTTTACTTACTTGTATTTTCTAATTTTCATCACATGTATGCATTTGTTTTAAAATTAGGAAATCACCACCACCAAACTATTTTAAAAGCAGGATGTTGCCCCAGGCGCCGGGGAGCCCAGGCTGACTGTGGGGGAGAAGTGGGCCTAAGGGCACCTGTGGGGGCGGGCAGGGGGTGCTCCCTCACGCTCAGGACGCACCTGCAGGAACTTCACCATGTTCAGCTTGGGGTTGGCCTCCTTCTTCTCCGTTGGGGCCTGGCTGAACAGCTCGGCGGGGTCCACCTTGTCCCACTTGTTGTACTTTCCTACAAACACAGGCACTGGACGTCAGAATCACACTTCACGCTTCCCGGGACTTGGACCCCAGGAGGAGGGTGGGGAGGGCGAGGCTCGGAGAACCCTTTGCCCAGAGCAGGACCTCCCTTCGCCTGAGCTGTGAGCCGACAACACACTTGAGCCACGTGTGGGAGCTGCTCCCGGATGTTCCCCGTGGCTGGGGGCACCGCTCCTGGCGGTCTCACTGCCACTCATGCCCTGTCTCCTCCTCCAGCTGGTTTCTGTACCCTCTCCCCGCCCAGCACTTGGCCGGCCCCCGACAGGTGCTCAGCGGATCCCGGGGGCCCTCAGTGTCCTCAGGCCCCCCGTCCAGCACACCCCCCCCCCCCACTTCTCTACTTGGCATTCGGGCCTCATGTGCCCAGCCTGTAGGCTTCCTTCTAGGCCTCGCTGGTCAGACACAGCCAAGTTCAAGCCCCAGCTCCCTGACTTCAGGGTCCGAATGCCCTGCCGCAAGGGGAGCAAGAACTGCCGAGGCTTTGCTGTGAGCGGCCCGTGCTCAGTGCTGCACCTCCCGCCCCACTGGGGCCTCAAACAGTCCTGGGAGGCGATGGCACTGATCTCAGACCCTTCACACACGAGAAGCAGAAATGCACGGAGGCCCAGCTCCGGTGCAGCGAGGGTCAGAGCCCAGGTCGGACCCACATCAACTGCGACCCTGCACCCAGCCCCACTGGGTCACTGATGCTGGCCTTCCAATCACCACTGACTGATTGCGGGACAAAAGTCATACTCGGAGGGGCAGCAGCCCTCTGTGGAATGCCTGCACGAGCCAGGCCCCTGCCCAGGTGGGGACCACTGCCTCCACTCTGCACAGGAAGGTGCAGGGCAGACAGTGACCAAGGGGCACCACTGGGACAGGGACCCCAGGTCAGCTCTCCACAGTCTGCTGGCCTCAGGACTCACGGGTTCTGGACAAACCTCTCTGCCCGGAGCCTGCCCTGGGCTCCAGCTGGACCCTGGGCAGCACCAGGCAGGGCTCCTCAGTGCAATGGAGGGTGGGCAGGGGGGCAGAGGCTCACCCAGGAAGTCCAGGGTCATCACATGACCACAGACGGACGTCATCTTGAAGCGGACCAGCTGGCCAGTGAAGGTCCCGGTGTACTCATGCACTGAGCACGTCCCGTTCAGCCCTTTGCGTGAGGACATGCTCCCTGCAGGAGAAGCACAGCCATGCGGGGACCCGGGGCCCTGACGCTGCCTCTTGGAGGGCCGGGGTCCCCTCCCCACAGTGGTCAGTGACAACATTCCTCAGGCCGCAGCAGTCACCGGGTGCTGAGAGATCTAGCGGCTCTCAGGGGAAACACGCAGAGCTGGATGTGTGTGGGGGCCGGGAGCGCCCCCTCTGGACGCTCAAGAGCAGACACTCTCGGGTCGTTCTCTGCATTTCTGTGTTCACTCCTGAATCTGATTTCTGCCCCTTTCAAACCCTACTCAGATGTTCCCCAGAGACCCCCTAACTATCGAACTCCAGGGTGACCTCTCCACTCCCAACCAATGGCCTCTTCCCTGAACTTTCTCGGCCTCTGGGGACCGGGCACTTCCGGGGTCTCCCTTCTCCTTCAGATGACTTCTCAGCCTGCTGCCCTGGGGTCTCCTCTTCCTTCAGCCGCTGGACTGAGGGGAGGTCAACGTGGACGCCTGCCATCTCTGGGTCCCCAGCACCCACCAACCACCCAGGGGCCAGGGTGAGGCAAGGGCAGGTGTTCTCTTTCCCAGTGCCCTGGGGTCTCAGGGGCACGGCTCAGCCTCGTGGCACCATCAAGTGGCGTGAGGGGCATGGGTGCAGCTGCAGCGGGGTGTCCACAGGGCGGTGGTGCCGATGCCCATGGCATGGCCTCAGCAGACTAGGCCGGGTGGGGTCCTCCCAGTGGACTCTTTCTGCGCAAGTTAGCAGGGCTCATTTCTGCTGCTCGTGACCGACCACCCTGCCCGGCACAGCACTCATCCAGTGGCCTGCCTGCCACGTGCTGCCAGCTGCGCCTGCACCTTGTGGGAGCCCCGGCTCACGCTCAGCGTGGCAGTAATCGCACCCCACAGGGACTAAGTGACTAAGTGACCGAGGGCTTCATCCATGCCTGCTGTCCTGAACAGACTTGACTCCAGCGGGCTGAGGCTGCTTAGGAAGAAGAAAGGATTGACCTGCAGAGCAGGAACGCCCACGCTCACAGATCAAAGCCGTTGAGAGCGCTGGGGCTGCCCTCCTACCTCGAGAGAGGATTCTGGCGATGGACTGGGCCAAGGACGGCTTCTCAGCCACCATGAGCACCGTCTTCATCTCGTCTCAGGCTGCCAGCACCCTGACTCACTCTGCTCTCAGGGAAATGGCAGTGAAACAGCTCACACACTGCCCTAGGGCAGCGTCACGCTGCTGCCATGCCAACTCCTAAGAGAAAAGACACGCAGAAAACAACAATGCTTCCAGTGGAACCTCTCCCTTTAAACAACAAAACAAACCCGAGGCAAGAAAAAGAAACTCGGGGAAACGTGAAGGCACCTGACAGACAACTGCCTAGGACAACTGAACCGGATCGGGACCACGGCTTTGTTTGAAAAGCTGAGGTGGCCCCATGACCCCAGGCTGATTTTGTCCCCAAATCCATGCTAGGAAGCCCTGGGGGCCTTTGGGCCTGGCCCCCCTCCCGTGGAGCCGTCGTTTACCCCCAGGGCTGAGACGGCATCCTCACCTTGGCTGAGCATGAGGATGCCCTGGGCACTTTACCCAATGCAGATGCCCAGGCTGGGCACCCATGTCCTCCTGACTCCCGACTGGGCTGAGACCCACTGGCCAGGAGATCCAGCCCCCAGCAGAGCTCGAGAGACACTTTGCAAAAGGCTCTGACCTACCTCCCCACTTGCCCTGCCCCACCTCTCACTTTGCAGGCCAGGGTCTGGCTGGTTAAATTGGACATTGTCGTCTAAAGAAAAAAATACATCTGTTTGCTTGGAATGTTCCACGGATCCTGGGGAAGGCAGCTCTACTGTCAAAGGCCCGGCTCAGGCACTAACTCTTCTTTAAAGGGTTCTCCCTCTTTTAGGGAAAGACAGGATGGATCCTTTTCTGTGAGCTGTTTATTCATATTTGCACCCATTTTTTCCAAGAGGGTTGCTGTCTTATTTAGGAGTCATTTAGATAATGAGGAAATTAGCCCTTTACGGTATGACCTGATGTCCAAAACATTCCCCCAAGCAAAGTACAGCTAGAACGGGCCTGTACTTATGTCACCAGCAAGGGTTGCAGGTGGTGGAGCTGGGGGACAGGCAGACCCGGATGTGGCTGGTGGAATTTGACCGGAGCGACTTGATGATGTCTCTCAAAACTACGAGCATGTGGCCGTAGCAGCCCCACATCCAGGGATGAGCTCAGGGATCCCACATGATTTACAGAGCACCCACTGCACGCTCAGTGTGTCGCCCTGTGCCATGAGGGGCAGAGCAGAGCAGGGGCGGCACAGGGCAGGCATGAGCTGTGCAGTGTCTGGGGGCAGAGTTTCAAGGCGGCCCAGGGACTCCCCTTCCCTCACCCACAGAAGCCAGAGGCCAGAAGGGGAAACTGGCAGCAAAGGGAGTTTCCCATCCCTTCCAAAGTAGGAAGGACTTATCCTAAAATGTTCCCTTAGGTTTTCTCACTTCTGCGTCACAAGAGCAGCCAGCAATTACGGTGTAATTGTCCTGCCAGTGTCCTCGGTGGGGCAGCAGGGTCGGGAAAACCAGAGATCAAGTGGCAGGACCTAAACACACATGCGCAGCCCTCATCCTGTCCAGCCTCCGTGAGCATCCTGGGTGGAGCGGCAGCCCTGCTTTGCTTCCCTACAGCACTGACCACTATACCCGAGAGCCTCTCCAGCTACGTATTTATTTTTTTGTCTCACAGTTCCTAGAACGTCTGTAAACTCCAAGAGGACAGGGTTGTTACTCTAATGACAAGTAACAGACGATGAGCAAATACTGACTGAATAAATAAAAGAGCAATTTTACCTGCAAAGTGAATAATAAAAATACTTTCTTTGATGTCTAAAATTGAAAAACTGACTTTAAATCTGTAAGAGTATTGCAAACATTTCACCTACTCAATGCTCTTTTTTCTTTTTTTAAAAAAATTATTTTTGGCTGTGTTGGGTCTTCGTTGCTGTGTGCAGGCTTTCTCTAGTTGCAGCGAGCGGGGGCTACTCTTCGTTGCAGTGCGCGGGCTTCTCACTGCGGTGGCTTCTGTCATGGAGCACGGACTCTAGGCATGCGGGCTTCAGTAGTTGTGGCACGCAGGCTCAGTAGTTGTGGCTCGTGGGCTCTAGAGCGCAGGCTCAGTAGTTGCGGCACTTGGGCTTAGTTGCTCTGCAGCATGTGGGATCTTCCCGGACCAGGGCTCGAACCTGTGTCCCCTGCATTGGCAGGTGGATTCCTAACCACTGCGCCACCAGGGAAGCCCCTCAGTGTTCTATTTTCCATGGTGTTTCTGGAAGTTTTACATCTCCACTACTCCCCTTCATACCTAAGGATCCTAAATACTCTTCCAGTAAATAATTAACATATTCTTCTGTAAAGATCCCTTTAGAGACAAACATTTTGCCCTAGCATCTTCAAAGGGATTACCTCATTTATCCAGGACAAGGGATACAATTGGACAGTCACAAAAGTCACATCAGCATCAGTCCCAATATCAGAGCACCTGTCCACCTGTCACTGTGTAGCTGCTATTCCACAGTTGATATGTGGCCTGTCTCCAGCAGCTCTGGCTCTAAAGAAACAGGGGTTCTGGTTTAACAGTTTATACTCCACTACTGCATGAGTAGTTTGTAACCTCCTGAGTACCACTGCTTTATTAGGGGAAAAAAATCACTTTCTTTAAGGATATGGAATCATGGAATCCTGGGGGAAGGAGTCTTGGTGATGATCCAGTACAACCATCTCAAGAGAGAACAAACTAAGACCCAGAGAAAGCGATTTTCCAAAGGTAAGCTGGGAAATTTACCAAGTTGGGGCTGAAACTCATGCTTCCTTACTTCCAGCCAGGTACTTTTTTTTTTTTCTTTTTTCTTTTTAAAATGCACCAGGTTCCACCTTTTAAAAGATTTTGGCAGTCTTAACTGATTAATTGCCTGTGATAATCTTGGGGCCTCCCTATTTTTCCATTAAGGCACATCTCCAATTTCAAAATGGAAGCCAATGAGAACAGAAGCTGAGAGCAGTGGCTTGCAAACTTCATTTATACACCATCTTAATACCTCTGCCTTACCAACATTATTATTCACTTAAGTTTCTGCCTTGAAGAAAAAGCTTAAATACATAAAAAAGGGAAATTTCATAGCCTCTTAGGAGCTGAAAGCCTGTAATCAATAACCAGAACTACATTCTTTCCAGTAACCTACATGACCTGTCAAGTTTGATCTTGTTGCCTGCCAAAGCTCCGAGCCTGAAGTTTGTCGCCTTATTTCAAAAAGGGAGATTAGCAAGTGCTAAGAGGATGTTGACAGCAAACACCCCAAATTAGGGCTGTAATTAAGAGGGCTGAAAGTCAAGGAAAGTAGAGGTTAGCCTGTTATTAGCCTGTCAACTCACCAGCGATACCACAATGGTACGTGTCCTTGGGAGACACGGTGGATAAAGTCCTTCCACGTCAGTGTCTTATGCACAGGTGGATTCAGCTCGGGAGTGGAGGCCTAGCAGTGGTCCGCACGGCATTTACAGGCCTAGGATTTCCCACCTTAGTGACTTTAGCAAACACCTATGGAGTCAGGGAAAGAACCCTTTCTTAAGCTCCTCCTTTGCAGGCACGCTACAGCTGTAAACGCTACTTTGTTTAATCTTGCTAGCAACCCTACGAAGCCTGTGCTGTAACTTTTTAAACTATGAGTAGACTGAGGTTCAGAACAATACAGACTAGTGTCAGTGATCTTTGGCAAGTCTCTAGGGACTCCATGGCTCGCTGGCCACCGAGCCCGCGTTGGGGTGACTTTCTCACGTCCTGTTCTCACAGGCTGAGCGACAAAAAAGGAAGACGAGGCCACTGTGAGAAAATACTTCCCAGGATTCCAGCTAATTTGTCCACAAAAGTGCCCTCGGCACCCCACCCCCCGCGTCTACACCAACTACTCAGAGAAGCACACCCCGGCGCCCTCCAGACCGGACCGGGCCGGGGACGGCGGGCGACGCCTGGACCCCGACCCTGCCCGACGCGGCGCGGCCTCTGTCCCCGCCTGCGACGCGGACCCCGCCTTGGGGGGCTGCGGGGGACTCGGCGCGGAGAGGCTCCAGCCGCAGCGCCTGTTCCCTCCGGTCACTCCCCGTACCCACTGGCCCGGGAGGAGGCGCCGAGAATGCAGAGCCCGGCCGGGACCGGCTCCCAGCTGCGGGGCTCGGCCCACACCCCGAGCCGCCCGCCGCCCACTGCTCACCGTTCGCCGCTCACCCGCGTCCCGGGTCCCGCTCCGCTCCGCCTCCCGCTCCCGACAGCCGGAGGCGACCTGCTTCCGGGTCCGTCTGCGGACGGCGTCCCCCTCTGCCCTCCGGCGCTGCACTCCCGCGTCCACAGGTTCCGAGGCTCGCGCGTTCCAGGGCACGTCCTCCAGTCGGCCCTAGCACGCGGGGGCCACACGGGTCCCCAAACCCCACCCGACCCCTCCCCGCCTGGGTCCGCAGAGGTCCCCAAACCCCACCCTGGCCAGGGTCCCCAAGCCCTCCACCCGGTTCTTCCTCGCCGCGGGGAGGCAATAATAATTATCTACAAAGATGAAAACTGGATGTTAAGCATGAAAACATATATACTGCTAATAATTAAACTAAAAACTAAAAACTACAGATGCGTGTATAGCAGCTTCTTTCAATGCTATAAACATTTGTGGAATGAGTGAATGAACTATGTAAAACATATCTGAAGATGAATTGGAAAATAAAAGTAATTTTTTGTGTTATAGCAATAGGTTTATGGAAGGTTTAAAATAATTTTCGTGGCTTTATTTTAATATCTTTTAAATAATTGCGTGCACACAATGCCTTTGCTACCTTAGACATTTCCCCCAACTTGCCTTTATTGGAAGACTAGCCCTTATAGTCTGGAAAAAGAAAAATTCTATGGTCAAATTAAGATTGAGAAATGCCCCAAAACTGAGTCACACTGAGATTTCACTTTCAAAACAGAACTCCTGGTGCAAACCCATTCCTTGGCAGGTTCTCCATCTCCAAAATGGCAACTCCATCGTCCTGGTTGCTCAAGCCCAGTGCCTGCAGGCATTCTGGATTCCTCTCTTTTTCTCACCCGTTATCTATCACTATGTTTAAAATATATCTGAGATCCTATCAATCATCCCTGCCTTGGCTGCCACCATCCTGATCCATCTGTCTCCACACAGCCCCCACTTAAGGAGTCCAGGGCTAATGTTGGATCCCGGGTGCCACCAGTTGGCAGAGAGGAAAAACCAGAGCTCCTCCATCATTTAACCCAGCTCAGGGGTTCATTCTGCAGAGCAGGGGGAAGGACTTGAGGCCTGGACACCCAGGGGGCGCTGAGTGGTCTGCTCTGGAAGCCTGGGGGTCTCCATCAGCGCTGAGAAACTGCATTTGGCCTGTGCTCTGTGCCTGGGCAGCCCTGCAGCTGAGTCCTCCCCACAGACCTCCCAGGGAGCTGCCGTCAGGCTGTCCTGGTGACCTTTACGTGGACAAATGACTCAGAGTCAGAGGGACCCTTAGACCCTCCTTACTTATGCATGGGTGCTGGGTGTGGTGGATGATATGGCTGAGAGTTCCTGGGTCTCTCTGCTCTCTGATTGGGCACAGGCTGGACCACGGTCTTCATAGTTCTGTTAATAGTCTACACCAGGACTTCCATGGCAGTCCAGTGGTTAAGACTCTGTGCTTCCAATGTGGGCGGTGCAGGTTCGATCCCTGGTGGGGGAACTAGGATCGCAGTGCGGTCAAAAAAAAAAGTCAACACCACCCCATGCTTACTCTGTTCTAGGCACATCTCTATTTTTAATGCATTTGATTCTCATTGCAACATTAGGGACTAGATATTGTTATTATCTTGATTTTATGAGGAAACAAGTCACACAGGTGTAAATGACAGAGCCAAGTTTCAAAACTAGGCAGCTGAATCCCAGAGGCATTTTCCTGTTTCTTGTGCTCACATCTTACTTATGTCAGCTCCACATGCATGTCTGCCTTCGTGGCTAACTATGGTATACTGATAGACCATAAACCACTGTGACTTTTATACTTGGAAGTCAGTTTGGCTGGACCTATATATATTCTTTTTCAGATTCTTTTCCATTATAGGTTATTACAAGATACTGAATATAGTTCCCTGTGCTATGCAGTAGGTCTTTCTCATTTATCTATTTTATATATAGTAGTGTATATATGTTAATCCCAAACTCCTAATTTATCCCTCCGACAAGGAACATTTCTAATAGGTACTCTCTCCTAAACGCTCCTGTTAAGGGTTGAATTTGCCGTGTGTGTGTGTGTGTGTGTGTGTGTGTGTGTGTGTGTGTGTGTGTGTGGATTCAGGGCCAGGGAAGGCTGGAGTCAGCAAGCAGTGCCTGTAATACCCTGTCGTAAGCATCAGGGGGCGCTGTGGGCACGTCCCTGAGAGATGCGGAGGCCGTTGCACAGGGGCACCAACTCCTGCCTCCCGGTGCTCAGTGCCCCAGGGGCCCAGCGCTGCCTTCCAGTGCCTGCCCAGGGCACCCTTCGCGGGGTCATCTTGACAGAACGCAGGGAGGGCGGGCCCGGCGCTAAGGAGGGGAGCTGATCTGCACAGAGAGGACCTCCTCTCTTCACTGGGGGGGCAGGTGAGCCGGGCTGCTCACCTCTAGCAGTGGGGCCTCAGTAGGGCTAGTGTTAGGGCTTTAAATGCTTACGGAAATTCATAGGGAAGCCATCTAGACATGGGGCTTTCTTGGGGGGAAAACTGAAAAATTTAGAGATTCTATTTCTTTTTTAAAAAAATATTTTTTCGTTTATTTATTTATTTACTTACTTATTTTTGGCTGCATTGGGTCTTCGTTGCTGCACACGTGCTTTCCCTAGTTGCGGTGGGCGGGGGCTAATCTTTGTTGTGATGCATGGGCTTCTCATTGCAGTGACTTCCCTTGTTGTGGAGCACAGGCTCTAGGTGCGCGGGCTTCAGTAGTTGTGGTACACGGGCTCAGTAGTTGTGGCTAGCAGGCTCTAGAGCGCAGGCTCAGTAGTTGTGGCCCATGAGCTTAGTTGTGCCTCAGCATATGGGATCTTCCCAGACCAGGGCTGAAACCCATGTCCCCTGCATTGGCAGGCAGATTCTATCTGCGCCACCAGGAAAGTCCCAGAGATTCTGTTTCTTTAGCAGATATAGGACATTTTAGATTTACTATGTATTCTTCTGTTTCTTTTGGGAAACTGATTTCCAAGGAATTTGTCTATTTCATCTTTGTGGTCAATTTTATAGGCGTAAATTTATTAATGTTATTCCTTTAAGTCTCACCCTCCCCTGGACTGGGTTGTTCTCCATCTTTTCCCATTTCCAACCCAACTGTCCATTTCCGTCTGAGGATGTCACTGGGTGTTATTCTATGGGGTGGCATGGGCCTGGGGCAGAGCAGTGGCAGAGTCCAGGCCCATGTCCTGGGGCAGCAGGGGCCTGGTGGGGCTGTCCCTGGGGCCTGATCAACCAGCCCCCAGGTTTCCTGTCTGCCAATATCTCAGGCTCCCTGGTGATGCAGGGGGTGGGGGAGGGGAGGACATGGATTCCACACCCAAAAGAACAGAGAGACAAATTATTTTATCAGAAATAAAGGGAAGGCAGAGTCAAGATGGCAGTGTGGGAAGACACAGAGTTAGCGTCTCCCCACAACTAGGGCACCTGCTGGCTGCTGGTGGGGGACTCTGACGCCCAAGGAGACGGGAAGAACCCCAGAGTGAACCAGTAGGACGTAGGGGGGCTGATGGGGGAGGAGAAGTGAAGGCCAGGCAGGATCAGCTCCCCTGAGGCCGGGGAGATCAGGAAAGGCAGGCAGGAGGGGCCCTCCCAGACCCCAGACCAGAGGAGCAGGAGAGTAGAGGAGGGCGTTTGTCCCACACACTCGAGTCCAGGAAGCCTGCTGGGCTCCCAGGTGAGGTCCCCTGCCCTCTGAGACCACGGTTGGGGGGCACCCCTGGGCCCCTTCTGTTCCTTGAGCCTAAGCCCCAACCCCCACAGCCCCCAGGGCCTTTTTCAGCCCTGTGGGTCCTGAGTATTGGCCCTGCCAACCGCCCAAACCTCGCCCTTGCTTAGGCCCCGCCCTCCACAGCCAAGGCCTTTCCCCCCCTTTCTTTTTTTTTTTTTCCTTTTCCCTCCTCCTCTTTTTTACTATTGTGGTACTGATGTACCTTCTGGTTGTTGATTCACCTCTATTTTTATTTTTATGTTCTTTTTAACATATCTGTTAGTTTTCCAGTCTTATTTTATTTTTTACTTTGTTTTGTTTTGTTTTGTTTTTTTGCCACCCCACGCGGCTTTTGGGATCTTGGTTCCTGAGGCTGGGGTCGGGCCAAAGCTCCTGCGGTGGGAGCCCCAAGTCCAAACCACTGGACTAACAGAGAACCTCGGACCCCAGGGACTATTCATTGGAGTGAGGTCTCATGGAGGTCCTCCTCTCAGCACCAAGACCCAGCTCTACCCAATAGCCTACAAACTCCAGTGTTGGAAGCCTCAGGCCAAACAACCAGTAAAGCAGGAACACAATCCCAATCATAAAAAAAAAAAAAAAAATGAGATGGCAAAAAAATATGTCACAGATGAAGAAGCAAGGTAAAAACCTACAAGACCAAATAAATGAAGAGAAAATAGGCAATCTACCTGAAAAAGAATTCAGAGTAATGATAGTAAAGATGATCCAGAAACTCGGAAATAGAATGGAAGCACAGATTGAGAAAATACACGAAATGTTTAACAAAGATCTAGAAGAACTAAAGAACAAACAAACAAAGATGAACAACACAATAACTGAACTGAAAAATACACTAGAAGGAATCAATAACAGAATAACTGAGGCAGAAGAACAAATAAGTGAGCTGGAAAACAAAACGGTGGAAATGACTGCTGAGGAGCAGAATAAAGAAAAAAGAATGAAAAGAATTGAAGACAATCTCAGAGATCTCTGGACAACACTAAACGCACCAACATTCGAATTATAGGGGTCCCAGAAGAAGAAGAGAAAAAGAAACAGTCTGAGAAAATATTTGAAGAGATTACAGTTGAAAACTTCCCTAACATGGGAAAGGAAATAGTCGCCCAAGTCTAGGAAGCACAGAGAGTCCCATACAGGATAAACCCTAGGAAAAACACACCAAGACACATATTAATCAAACTAACAAAAATTAAATTCAAAGAAAAAATATTAAAAGCAGCAAGGGAAAAACAAAAAATAATGTACAAAGGAATCCCCATAAGGTTATCAGCTGATTTTTCAGTGGAAACTCTGCAGGCCAGAAGGGAGTGGAAGGATATACTTAAAGTGATGAAAGAGAAAAATCTACAACCAAGATTACTCTACCCAGCAAAGATCTCATTCACATTCAATGGAGAAATCAAAAGCTTTTCAGACAAACAAAAGCTAAGAGAGTTCAGCACCACCAAACCAGCTTTACAACAAATACTAAAGGAACTTCTCTAAGCAGTAAACACAAGAGAAGAAGAAGACCCACAAAAACAAACCCAAAACAATAAAGAAAATGGTAATAGGAACATACATATTGATAATAACCTTGAATGTAAATGGATTAAATGCCCCAGCCAAAAGAAATAGACTGGCTGAATGGATACAAAAACAAGACCCATATGTATGCTGTCTACAAGAGACCCACTTCAGACCTAGGGACACATACAGACTGAAAGTGAAGGGACGGAAAAAGATATTACATGCAAATGGAAATCAAAAGAAAGCTGGAGTAGCAATACTCATATCAGATAAAATAGACTTTAAAATAAAGACTGTTAAGAGAGATGAGGGACACTACATAATGATCAAAGGATCAATCCAAGAAGAAGATATAACAATTATAAATGTTTATGCACACAACATAGGAACACCTCAATACATAAGGCAAATGCTAACAACCATGAAAGGAGAAATCGGCAGTAACACAACAATAGTAGGGGACTTTAACACCCCACTTACACCAATGAACAGATCATCCAAACAGAAAATAAATAAGGAAACACAAGCTTTAAATGACACAATAGACCAGATAGATCTAATGGATATTTGTAGAACATTCCACCCAAAAATGGAAGAATACACTTTCTTCTCAAGCGCACATGGAACATTCTCCAGGATAGATCACATCTTGGGTCACAAATCAAGCCTTGGAAAATTTAAGAAAATTGAAATCGTATCAAGCTTCTTTTCTGACCACAATGCTATGAGACTGGAAATCAATTACAGGGAAAAAACTGTAAAGAACACAAATAAATGAAGGCTAAACAGTGTGCTACTAAATAACCAAGAGATCACTGAAGAAATCAAAGAAGAAATTAAAAACTACATAGAAACAAATGACAATGAAAACATGATGACCCAAAAACTATGGGATGCAGCAAAAGTAGTTCTAAGAGGGAAGTTTATAGCAATTCAATCTCACCTCAAGAAACAAGAAAAATCTCAAATAAACAATCTAACCCTACACTTAAAACAACTAGAGAAAGAAGAACAAAGAAAACCCAAAGTCAGTAGAAGGAAAGAAATCATAAAGATCAGAGCAGAAGTAAATGAAATAGAAACAAAGAAAACAATAGCAAAGATCAATAAAACTAAAAGCTGGTTCTTTGAGAAGATAAACAAAATTGATAAATACTTAGCCAGACTCAACAAGGAAAAAAGGGAGAGGACGCAAATCAATACAATTAGAAATTAAAAAGAAGAAATCACAACTGACACTGCAGAAATACAAAGGATTATAAGAGACTACTACAAACAACTGTATGCCAATAAAATGGACAACCATGAAGAAAGGGATGAATTCTTGGAAAGGTACAATTTTCCAAGACTGAACCAGGAAGAATTAAAAAATATAAACAGACCTATCACAAGTAATGAAACTGAAACCGTAATTAAAAATCTTCCAACAAACAAAAGTCCAGGACCAGATGGCATCACAGGCGAATTCTACTAAACATTTAGAGAAGAGCTAACACTGATCTTCTCAAATTCTTCCAAAAAATTGCAGAGGGAGAAACACTCCCAAATTCATTCTATGAAGCCACCATCACCCTGCTACTAAAACCAGAAAAAGATATCACAAAAAAAGAAAAATATAGACCAATATCACTGATGAACATAGATGCAAAAATCCTGAACAAAATACTAGCAAACAGAATCCAACAGCACATTAAAAGGATCATACACCATGATCAATTGGGATTTATCCCAGGGATGCAGGGATTCTTCAATATATGCAAATCAATCAATGTGATACACCACATTAACAATTAAGGAATAAAAACCATATGATCATCTCAATAGATGCAGAAAAAGCTTTTAACAAAATTCAATACCCATTTATGATAAAAACTCTCCAGAAAATGGGCATGGAGGGAACCTACCTCAACATAATAAAGGCCATATATGACAAACCCACAGCAAGCATCATACTCAATGGTGAAAAACTGAAAGCATTTCCACTAAGATCAGGAAGAAGACAAGGATGCCCACTCTCACCACTCTGATTCAACATAGTTTTGGAAGTCCTAGCCACAGCAATCAGAGAAGAAAAAGAAATAAAAGGAATACAAATTGGAAGGAAGTAAACGTTTGCCGATGACATGACACTATAAATAGAAAATCCTAAAGATGCCACCAGAAAACTACTAGAGCTAATCAATGAATTTGGTAAAGTTGCAGGATACAAAATTAATGCACAGAAATCTCTTGCATTCCTATACACTAACAATGAAAGATCAGAAAGAGAAATTAAGGAAACACTCCCATTTACCATTACAACAAAAAGAATAAAATACCTAGGAATAAACCTGCATAAGGAGGCGAAAGACTTGTACTCACAAAACTATAAAACACTGATGAGGGCTTCCCTGGTGGCGCAGTGGTTGAGAGCCTGCCTGCTAATGCAGGGGACACGGGTTCGAGCCCTGCTCTGGGAAGATCCCACATGCCGCGGAGCAACTGGGCCCGTGAGCCACAACTACTGAGCCTGTGCATCTGGAGCCTGTGCTCCGCAACAAGAGAGGCCACGATAGTGAGAGGCCCACACACCGTGATTAAGAGTGGCCCCTGCTTGCCGCAACTGGAGAAAGACCTAGCACAGAAATGAAGACCCAACATAGCAATCAATCAATCAATCAATAAATAAATCTTTAAAAAAAAAAACACTGATGAAAGAAATCAAAGATGACATAAACAGATGGAGAAATATACCATGTTCTTGGATTGGAAGAATCAATATTATGAAAATGATTATACTACCCAAAGCAATCTACAGATTCAATGCAATCCCTATCAAACTACCAATGGCATTCTTCACAGAATTAGAACAAAAAATCTTACACTTTGTATGGAAACACAAAAGACCCCGAATAGCCAAAGCAATCTTGAGAAAGAAAAATGGAGTCAGAGGAATCAGGCTCCCCGACTTCAAAGTATACCACAAAGCTACAGCAATCAAGACAGTATGGTACTGGCACAAAAACAGAAATATAGGTCAATGATACAGGATAGAATGCCCAGAGATAAACCCACTCAC
Organism: Balaenoptera borealis; assembly: GCF_965194805.1. Taxonomy (NCBI): domain Eukaryota; kingdom Metazoa; phylum Chordata; class Mammalia; order Artiodactyla; family Balaenopteridae; genus Balaenoptera; species Balaenoptera borealis. The sequence continues at coordinate 65,435,172 of NC_138875.1, forward strand.
ATATGGGCACCTAATTTACGACAAAGGAGGCAAGAACATACAATGGAGAAAAGACAGCCTCTTCAATAAGTGGTGCTGGGAAAACAAAAAGCTACATGTAAAAGAATGAAATTCAAACACTACATAACACCAAACACAAAAATAAGCTCAAAATGGATTAAAGACTTAAATGTAAGACCAGACACTATAAAACTTTTAGAGGAAAACATAGGAAAAACACTCTTTTTTTTTTTTTTGAACATACTTTTCAAATATTATTTATAGTCATTTTTATAGTTTTTTTTTATATCTTTATTTCCATCTCCAGCTACCATCTTTTTTTTTTTAGCTTTATTTATTCATTTATTTATGGCTGTGTTGGGTCCTCGTTTCTGTGCGAGGGCTTTCTCCAGTTGCGGCAAGTGGGGGCCACTCTTCATCGCGGTGCGCGGGCCTCTCACTATCGTGGCCTCTCTTGTTGCAGAGCACAGGCTCCAGACGCGCAGGCTCAGTAATTGTGGCTCACGGGCCTAGTCGCTCCGCGGCATGTGGGATCCTCCCAGACCAGGACTCGAACCCGTGTCCCCTGCATTGGCAGGCAGATTCTCAACCACTGCGCCACCAGGGAAGCCCATAAAACACTCTTTGACATGAACTGCAGCAAGATTTTTTTTGACCCACCTCCTAGACTAAGAGAAATAAAAGCAAAAATAAACAAATGGGACTTAATTAAACTTAAAAGCTTTTGCAAAGGAAACCATAAACAAGACAAAAAGACAGCCTTCAGAATGGGAGAAAATATTTGCAAGTGAAACAATAGACAAAGGATTAATCTCCAAAATATATAAACAGCTCATGGAGCTCAATATCAAAAAAAAACAAACAGAGAGCTTCAAGATGGCAGAAGAGTAAGACGCAGAGATCACCCTCATCCCCACAAATGCATCAGAAATACATCTACATGTGGAACAACTCCTACAGAACACCTACTGAACGCTGGCAGAAGACCTCAGACCTCCCAAAAGACAAGAAACTCCCCACGTACCTGGGTAGGGCAAAAGAAAACAGAAAAAACAGAGACAAAAGAATAGGGACGGGACCTGCACCAGTGGGAGGGAGCTGTGAAGGAGGAAAGGTTTCCACACACTAGGAAGCCCCTTCGCAGGCGGAGACTGCGGGTGGCGGAGGGGGGAAGCTTCGGAGCCATGGAGGAGAGCACAGCCACAGGGGTGCGGAGGGCAAAGCAGAGAGATTCCCGCTCAGAGGATCGGTGCCTACCAGCACTCACCAGCCCGAGAGGCTTGTCCGCTCACCCGCCGGGGCAGGCGGGGGCTGGGAGCTGAGGCTCGGGCTTCGGAGGTCGGATCCCAGGGAGAGGACTGAGGTTGGCTGTGTGAACACAGCCTGAAGGGGGCTAGTGTGCCACAACTAGCTGGGAGGGAGTCTGGGAAAAAGTCTGGAGCTGCCGAAGAGGCAAGAGACTTTTTCTTGCCTCTTTGTTTCCTGGTGTGCGAGGAGAGGGGATTCAGAGCACCGCTTAACGGAGCTCCAGAGACGGGAGCGAGCCGCGGCTATCAGCGCGGACCCCAGAGACGGGCATGAGACGCTAAGGCTGCTGCTGCAGCCACCAAGAAGCCTGTGTGCAAGCACAGGTCACGATCCACACCTCCCCTCCCGGGAGCCTGTGCAGCCTGCCACTGCCAGAGTCCCGTGATCCAGGGACAACTTCCCCAGCAGAACGCATGGCACGCCTCAGCCTGGTGCAACACCATGCCAGCCTCTGCCGCCGCAGTCTCGCCCGCATCCCGACCCCTCCCTCCCTCCCCCACGGCCTGAGCAAGCCAGAGCCCCCGAATCAGCTGCTCCTTTAACCCCGTCCTGTCTGAGCGAAGAACAGACGCCCTCAGGTGACCTACATGCAGAGCCGGGTACAAATCCAAAGCTGAACCCCGGGAGCTCTGCGAACAAAGAAGAGAAAGGGAAATCTCTCCCAGCAGCCTCAGGAGCAGCGGATTAAATCTCCACAATCAACTTGATGTACCCTGCATCTGTGGAATACCTGAATAGACAAAGAATCATCCCAAATTGAGGAGGTGGACTTTGGGAGCAAAGATATATATATATTTTTCCCTTTTTCTCTTTTTGTGAGTGTGTATGTGTATGCTTCTGTGTGTGATTTTGTCTGTATAGCTTTGCTTTTACCATTTGTCCTAGGGTTCTGTCTGTCCGTTTGTTTTTTTTTTTTTACTTAAATTTTTTTTCTTAATAATTATTTTTTATTTTAATAACTTTATTTTACTTTATTATATTATATTTTATTTTATTTTATCTTCTTTCTTTCTTTCTTTTTTTCCTCCCTTTTATTCTGAGCCATGTGGAGGACAGGCTCTTGTTGCTCCAGCCAGGCGTCAGGGCTGTGCCACTGAGGTGGGAGAGCCAAGTTCAGGACACTGGTCCACAAGAGACCTCCCAGCTCCACGTAATATCAAACGGCGAAAATCTCCCAGAGATCTCGATCTCAACGCCAAGACCCAGCTCCACTCAACGACCAGCAAGCTACAGTGCTGGACACCCTATGCCAAACAACTAGCAAGACAGGAACAAAACCCCATCCATTAGCACAGAGGCTGCCTAAAATCATAATAAGGCCACAGACACCCCAAAACACACCACCAGATGTGGACCTGCCCACCAGAAAGACAAGATCCAGCCTCATCCACCAGAACACAGGCACTAGTCCCCTCTACCAGGAAGCCTACAGAACCCACTGAACCAACCTTAGCCACTGGGGACAGACACCAAAATCAATGGGAACTATGAATATGCAGCCTGCAAAAAGGAGACCCCAAACACAGTAAGTTCACAGCAGATGAAGAAGCAAGGCAAAAACCCACCAGACCTAACAAATGAAGAGGAAATAGGCAGTCTACCTGAAAAAGAATTCAGAATGATGATAGTAAAGATGATCCAAAATCTTGGAAATAGAATGGAGAAAATACAAGAAACGTTTAACAAGGACCTAGAAGAGCTAAAGAGCAAACAAACAGTGATGAACAACACAATAAATGAAATTAAAAATTCTCAAGAAGGGATCAATAGCAGAATAACTGAGGCAGAAGAACGGATAAGTGACCTGGAAGATAAAATAGTGGAAATAACTACTGCAGAGCAGAATAAAGAAAAAAGAATGAAGAGAATTGAGGACAGTCTCAGAGACCTCTGGGACAACATTAAACGCACCAATATTCGAATTACAGGGGTCCCAGAAGAAGAAGAGAAAAAGAAAGGGACTGAGAAAATATTTGAAGAGATTATAGTTGAAAACTTCTCTAATATGGGAAAAGAAATAGTTAATTAAGTCCAGGAAGCATAGAGAGTCCCATACAGGATAAATCCAAGGAGAAACACGCCAAGACATATATTAATCAAGCTATCAAAAATTACATACAAAGAACAAATATTAAAAGCAGCAAGGGAAAAACAACCAATAACACATAAGGGAATCCCCATAAGGTTAACAGCTGATCTTTCAGCAGAAACTCTGCAAGCCAGAAGGGAGTGGCAGGACTTATTTAAAGTGATGAAGGAGAAAAACCTACAACAAAGATTATTCTACCCAGCAAGGATCTCATTCAGATTTGACGGAGAAATTAAAACCTTTACAGACAAGCAAAAGCTAAGAGAATTCAGCACCACCAAACCAGCCTTACAATAAATGCTAAAGGAACTTCCCTAGGCAGGAAACACAAGAGAAAGAAAAGACCTACAATAATAAACCCAAAACAATTAAGAAAACGGTAATAGGAACATACCTATCGATAATTACCTTAAATGTAAATGGATTAAATGCTCCAACCAAAAGACATAGATTGGCTGAATGGATACAAAAACAAGACCCATATATATGCTGTCTACGAGACCCACTTCAGACCTAGGGACACATACAGACTGAAAGTGAGGGGATGGAAAAAGATATTCCATGCAAATGGAAATCAAAAGAAAGCTGGAGTAGCAATTCTCATATCAGACAAAATAGACTTTAAAACAAAGACTATTACAAGAGACAAAGAAGGACACTACAGAATGATCAAGGGATCAATCCAAGAAGAAGATATAACAATTGTAAGTATTTATGCTCCCAACATAGGAGCACCTCAATATATAAGGCAAACACTAACAGCCATAAAAGGGGAAATCGACAGTAACACAATCATAGTAGGGGACTTTAACACCCCACTTTCACCAATGGACAGATCATCCAAAATGAAAATAAATAAAGAAACACAAGCTTTAAATGATACATTAAACAAGATGGACTTAATTGGTATTTATAGGACATTCCATCCAAAAACAACAGAATACACATTCTTCTCAAGTGCTCATGGAACATTCTCCAGGATAGATCATATCTTGGGTCACAAATCAAGCCTTGGTAAATTAAAAAAAATTGAAATCATTTCAAGTATCTTTTCCAGCCACAATGCTATGAGACTAGATATCAATTACAGGAAAAAATCTGTAAGAAATAAACACATGGAGGCTAAACAACACACTACTTAATAACCAAGATATCACTGAAGAAATCAAAGAGGAAATCAAAAAATACCTAGAAACAAATGACAATGAAAACACGATGACCCAAAACCTATGGGATGCAGCAAAAGCAGTTCTAAGAGGGAAGTTTATAGCAATACAATCCTACCTTAAGAAACAAGAAACATCTCAAATAAACAACCTAACCTTACACCTAAAGCAATTAGAGAAAGAAGAACAAAAAAACCCCAAAGTTAGCAGAAGGAAAGAAATCATAAAGATCAGATCAGAAATAAATGAAAAAGAAATGAAGGAAACGATAGCAAAGATCAATAAAACTAATAGCTGGTTCTTTGAGAAGATAAACAAAATTGATAAACCATTAGCCAGACTTATCAAGAAGAAAAGGGAGAATACTCAAATCAATAGAATTAGAAATGAAAAAGCAGAAGTAACAACTGATACTGCAGAAATACAAAAGATCATGAGAGATTACAAGCAACTGTATGCCAATAAAATGGACAACCTGGAAGAAATGGACAAATTCGTAGAAATGCACAACCTTCCGAGACTGAACCAGGAAGAAACAGAACTATGAACAGACCAATCACAAGCACTGAAATTGAAACTGTGATTAAAAATCTTCCAACAAACAAAACCCCAGGACCAGATGGCTTCACAGGCGGATTCTATCAAACATTTAGAGAAGGGCTAACACCTATCCTTCTCAAACTCTTCCAAAATATAGCAGAGGGAGGAACACTCCCAAACTCATTCTACAAGGCCACCATCACTCTGACACCAAAACCAGACAAAGATGTCACAAAGAAAGAAAACTACAGGCCAATATCACTGATGAACATAGATGCAAAAATCCTCAACAAAATACTAGCAAACAGAGTCCAACAGCACATTAAAAGGATCATACACTATGATCAAGTGGGGCTTATCCCAGGAATGCAAGGATTCTTCAATATATGCAAATCAATCAATGTGATGCACCATATTAACAAATTGAAGTAGAAAAACTATATGATCATCTCAATAGATGCAGAGAAAGCTTTTGACAAAATTCAACACCCATTTATGATAAAAACCCTCCAGAAAGTAGGCATAGAGGGAACTTTCCTCAACATAATAAAGGCCATATATGACAAACCCACAGCCAATGTCGTCCTCAATGGTGAAAAACTGAAACCATTTCCACTAAGATCAGGAACAAGACAAGGTTGCCCACTCTCACTGCTATTATTCAACATAGTTTTGGAAGTTTTAGCCACAGCAATCAGAGAAGAAAAAGAAATAAAAGGAATCCAAATTGGAAAAGAAGAAGTAAAGCTGTCACTGTTGGCAGATGACAGGATACTATACATAGAGAATACTAAAGATGCTACCAGAAAACTACTAGAGCTAATCAATTAATTTGGTAAAGTAGCAGGATACAAAATTAATGCACAGAAATCTCTTGCATTCCTATACACTAATGATGAAAAATCTGAAAGTGAAATTAAGAAAACACTCCCATTTACCATTGCAACAAAAAGAATAAAATATCTAGGAATAAACCTACCTAAGGAGACAAAAGACCTGTATGCAGAAAATTATAAGACACTGATGAAAGAAATTAAAGATGATACAAATAGATGGAGAGATATACCATGTTCTTGGATTGGAAGAATCAACATTGTGAAAATGACTCTACTACCCAAAGCAGTCTACAGATTCAATGCAATCCCTATCAAACTACCACTGGCATTTTTCACAGAACTAGAACAAAAAATTTCACAACTTGTATGGAAACACAAAAGACCCCGAATAGCCATAGCAATCTTGAGAAAGAAAAATGGAGCTGGAGGAATCAGACTCCCTGACTTCAGACTATACTAGAAAGCTACAGTAATCAAGACAGTATGGTACTGGCACAGAAACAGAAATACAGATCAATGGAACAGGATCGAAAGCCCAGAGATAAACCCATGCACATATGGTCACCTTATCTTTGATAAAGGAGGCAAGAATATACAGTGGAGAAAAGACAGACTCTTCAATAAGTGGTGCTGGGAAAACTGGACAGCTACATGTAAAAGAATGAAATTAGAACACTCCCTAACACCATACACAAAAATAAACTCAAAATGGATTAAAGACCTAAATGTAAGGCCAGACACCATCAAACTCTTAGAGGAAAACATAGGCAGAACACTCTATGACATAAATCACAGCAAGATCCTTTTTGACCCACCTCCTACAGAAATGGAAATAAAAACAAAAATAAACAAATGGGACCTAATGAAACTTAAAAGCTTTTGCACAGCAAAGGAAACCATAAACAAGACCAAAAGACAACCCTCAGAATGGGAGAAAATATTTGCAAATGAAGCAACTGACAAAGGATTAATCTCCAAAATTTACAAGCAGCTCATGCAACTCAACATTAAAAAAACAAGCAACCCAATCCAAAAATGGGCAGAAGACCTAAATAGACATTTCTCCAAAGAAGATATACAGATTGCCAACAGACACATGAAAGAATGCTCAACATCATTAATCATTAGAGAAATGCAAATCAAAACTACAATGAGATATCATCTCACACCAGTCAGAATGGCCATCATCAAAAAATCTACAAACAATAAATGCTGGAGAGGGTGTGGAGAAAAGAGAACCCTCTTGCACTTCTGGTGGGAATGTAAACTGATACCGCCACTATGGAGAACAGTATGGACGTTCCTTAAAAAACTAAAAATAGAATTACCATATGACCCAGCAATCCCACTACTGGGCATATACCCTGAGAAAACCATAATTCAAAATGAGTCATGTACCAAAATGTTCACTGAAGCTCTATTTACAATAGCCAGGACATGGAAGCAACCAAAGTGTCCATCAACAGATGAATGGATAAAGAAGATGTGGCACATATATACAATGGAATATTACTCAGCCATAAAAAGGAATGAAACTGAGTTATTTGTAGTGAGGTGGATGGACCTAGAGACTGTCATACAGAGTGAAGTAAGTCAGAAAGAGAAAAATAAATACCGTATGCTAACACATATATATGGAATCTAAAAAAAAAAAAAGGTCATGAAGAACCTAGGGGCAAGATGGGAATAAAGATGCAGACTTACTAGAGAATGGACTTGAGGATACGGGGAGGGGGAAGGGTAAGCTGGGACAAAGTGAGAGAGTGGCATGGACATATATACACTACCAAACGTAAAATAGATAGCTAGTGGAAAGCAGCCGCATAGCACAGGGAGATCAGCTCGGTGATTTGTGACCACCTAGAGGGGTGGATAGGGAGGGTGGGAGGGAGGGAGATGCAAGAGGGAAGAGGTATGGGGACATATGTATATGTATAACTGATTCACTTTGTTATAAAGCAGAAACTAACACACCATTGTAAAGCAATTATACTCCAATAAAGATGTTTAAAGCATAAATAAATAAATACAAACCAAACAAACAAACGATCCAGTTAAAAAATGGGCAGAAGACTTAAATAGACATTTCACCAAGAAAGACATACAGATGGCCACGAGGCACATGAAATGATACTCAACATCACTAATTATTAGAGAAATGCAAATCAAAACTACAATGATGTATCACCTCACGCCGGTCAGAATGGCCATTATCAAAAAAGCTAGAAACAATAAATGCTGGAAAGGGTGTGGTGAAAAGGGAACCCTCCTGCACTCTTGGTGGGAATGTAAATTGATACAACCACTATGGAAAACAGTATGGAGGCTCTTTAAAAAACTAAAAATAGAACTACCATATCACCCAGCAATCCCACTACTGGGCCTGAGAAAACCATAATTCAAAAAGAGACATGCACCACAATGTTCACTGCAGCACAATTTACAATAGCCAGGACGTGGAACCAACCTAAATGTCCATCGACAGATGAATGGATAAAGAAGATGTGGTGCATATATACAATGGAATATTACTCAGCCATAAAAAGAAACAAAATTCAGTTATTTGTAGTGAGGTGGATGGACATAGAGTCTGTCATAGAGTGAAGCAAGTCAGAAAGAGAAAAACAAATACCGTATGCTAATGCATATCTATGGAATCTAAAAAAAAAAAAAAAGGTACTGATGAACCTAGTTGCAGGACAAGAATCAAGAGGTAGACATAAAGAATGGACTGGATGACGTGGGGTGGAAGGGCAAAGTTGGGGCGAAGTGAGAGTAGCATCGACATATATACACTACGGAATGTAAAACAGTTGGCTGGTGGGAAGTAGCAGCATAGCACAGGGAGATCAGCTCAGTGCTTTGCGAGGACTTAGAGGGATGGGAGAGGGAGGATGGGAGGGAGGCTCAAGAGGGAGGTGATATGGGGACACGTGTATGTATATGGCTGATTTGCTCTGTTGTGCAACAGAAACTAACATGGTATTGTGAAGCAATTATACTCTAATAAAGATCTATTTTTTTAAAAAAGTGAATGATAAAAAGAAAAAAAAGAAACAAAGGAAAAATCAAAGCACAGCTGCAGCACCCAGAAAGGCAGAAACAGCTTCCATGACCTTCCATGACCTGAGGATTTCCAAGAAACTTACCCGGCCCAGGTTTTCCTCCACAGCTCAAGATTTATATTTCTGTCTTTGTATTTGTACAAGATACACCCACAGGATTTCCCTGGTGGTGCAGTGGTTAAGAATCCGCCTGCCAGTGCAGGGGACACGGGTTTGATCCCTGGTCCAGGAATGAAACAGATAGGTGTGGTTTCGGGGGGCTCCGAAGAGCCCAGTCCTTTATGTCTCAGGGCAGAAAGAATTCAGCAAGACACAAAGTGATAGATAAGAAGTGGTTTACTAGAATAGGATGCTTGTGAGGTTTACAAGTGGGCGGGTGAGAGGGTGCCGTACCCCAAGAACTTAGAGGGTTATGGTTTTATAATCAAAGGAAAACTGTGGGGGCTGAACGACCACTTTCTTCTTCATTCTTGAGAAGATGTCATGCTTCCATCATCAGCTCCTCCTCCAGGTTCGGCAGGGGAGTTTTTTTGTCCCTACATGGTCAAGCCAGGACTGTAAAAATTATTTCAGAGCTCTGTACAATGAGCACGTTTCCATAAATTATTGTTTTTTATGTGTGGAGAGCATGCCTATGGATCAATGACTTATTGAGCTCACTAGGCAGGATGTGGGTCTCATGCCACCATTGTTTTATTGTTTGGGGACATGTCTTGTGCTTCTGTCGCATGGTTTTTTTGCTAGGCAAGCCTGCTTTGTTTTGTAAACCTTCGTTAAGTAAACCTGCTTCCTTGAGTAATCATTAACTTACAGGGGTCTTCATATTTCTTCTACTTACAATCACTAGTGGGATTTAACCACCTACTTTGTTCCTTTACTCTGTCCCTATCAGGAAGATCCCACATGCCGCGGAGCAACTAAGCCCGTGTGCCACAACTATTGAGCCTGCGGCCTAGAGCCCGCGAGCCACAACTACTGAGCCCACGTGCCACAACTACTGAAGCCCACGCGCCTAGAGCCTGTGCTCAGCAACAAGAGAAGCCACCGTCATGAGAAGCCTGCGCACTGCAACCAAGAGTAGCCCCTGCTCACCGCAACTAGAGAAAGCCCGCACGCAGCAATGAAGACCCAATGCAGCCAAAAAAAAAAAAAAGATACACCCACAGCCTTCTCAGGTCTCACGTACAGGAATGCAACCACCCGTCCTCTCCAGATGCTGAGTCACTTGCCCAATCCTCCTACTTACCCCCTTCCCCTGCCCCTCCCCCTCCAGAGCCTCCCTTCCCCCCGCCACCCCCCCCCCCGCCACAGAGACTGGGGCCTCAGGGCTCCAGGGGTGCTCCTGCACAGAACCCAGAGGGGGGGATGCCCTATCTTGCTGCCCTCCCCAGTACAGCACCAGGGGACCAGTTCTACTTCTGCATATAAATCTAGGACAAACTCTTTGTACATATACCAAGAGACATGTACCAGTATGTTCAGAAAAGCAGTTTGTATCAGCCAAAACCTGGAAACAGCACAAGTGCACATAGACAGGAATGAATGAATGTACCGTGGCACAATTCCCATGATAGAATGTTACATTGAAGTGAAAATGAATGACGTACAAGCAAGAACAGAGGTGAATCTTAGTAACACACTCCAAGAGCATAAATATAGCCTGATACTTTTTATTGTAAAGTTCAAACACAATTAGAACTAAACAATAAATTATGCCATTTAGGCAAATGCATTGCTATGATCTGAATGTTAGTGTCCTCGCAAAATTCATGTGTTGCAATCCTAACCCCCACAGGTGATGGTGTTAGGTGGTGGGGCCTTTGGGAGATTCTTGGGTCATGAGGTGGAGCCCTCATGGGTGGGACTAGTGCCCTTATAAAAGAGGCTCCAGAGAGCTCCCCAGTCCCTTCCACCATGTGGGGATGCAAAGAGAAGGCACCAGCTATGAACCCGGAAGAGGGCCCTCACCAAACTCCACCATGCTGGTGCCTGGATCTCGGACTTCTGGCCTCGAGAACTGTGAGCAATACATTTCTGTTGTTATGAGCTACCCAGTGTGGTATTTTGTTATAGCAGTGCAAATGGACTAAGACATGTATTTGTGATAGAGAGTGATTATCATAAAATTCTGAAGAGTGGTTCATGCTAGTGGGTTGGGTAGGGGGCTGGAATAGGGGTGGGCACAGAGGAAGATGTGAACTATTGTCAGTGTTCCCTTTCTCAGGTCAGGCAGTGGGCTCACCGGCCTTCACTGTTTTCTAACACACAAAGAGGAGAAGAGGGAAAAGCCCTCTCATTAGCAATCATAAGCACAGAACAAACAGAAGCCTATTAGCCTATTAGAAGAATAACCTATCACCAGCAAGTGAATTTTGTTCCACAAATGCAAAAATAGTCCAATGTTAGAAATTTATAAATAATTTACCACATTAATGGCTCAAAGGAGAAAGCTCATAAGCTCATTACCACGGGGAAAATACATTTTAAAGACTAGAAATGGCAACAAAGATGAATCTTAGTTAATTGTGGTTAATTGGGACTTCCCTGGTGGTCCAGTGGTTAAGAATCCACCTTCCAACGCAGGGGACGTGGGTTCGATCCCTGGTCGGGGAACTAAGATCCCACGTGCTGTGGGGCAACTAAGACCACACGCCACAACTACTGAGCACATGGGCCACAACTAGAGAAGCCCATGTGCTGCAACGATGAGCCCACGTGCTGCAACTAAGACCAGATGCAGCCAAAAACAAAAATAAATAAATAAATACATATTAAAAAAAAAAAAGAAGTAAAGCAGATCAGCCCAGATGTTTTATGTTTTGTGTACGATTCTGGTTAAATGGATGAGGTTTTGGAATAAACAGTTTGGTGCTGGAATTTTGGCTCTTCCACAGTAAGCAGCTGAGTAACAGCAGACATTTCCCTTAAGCTAAGCTTCAGTTTCTTCAACAATAAAATGAGTATGTTAATAGAACCTACCTCATGAGGGTTTTTAGGACAAAGTCTTGCCTACTTTTATTATTATTAAGGCCCTCAGGATGAGAACTCCTACCTTTCTAACTCAGTGATGACTTTCAGGTCAACTAACTTCTCTGGATTCAGGCCCAATGCACAGTGAGGCCAAACAATACCAAAACGTTGGAGCTTGGAACAAAGAAATGTTTATTGCAGGGCCGTGCAATGAGATGGGTGGCTCATGCCTTAAAAAACCCCAAACTCCCCGAAAGCTTTCAGCAAAGCCCTTTTATAGGAAAGGTGAGGGAGGGGCGTGGTTAGTTGTTGCAAACTTCTTGGTGTCAGATCCTTTGTTCTTGAGGTCAGGTCATGGTCAGGTCACGATGTTCCTGTAAACCTCCACCAAACAAGTGTTATTCTCTGTTCTGACAAGAAAGGGCAAGGTCCCAAGGCACAACTTACACCCTCCGAGGTCCAGGTCCTGGCTAAGAGGAAGCAGATCTCAGTTGGCGACTCCCTCAGGGCCAGGTCCCCAGACCCTGCCCAGCTGTCATAGCTGACAGAGCCAGGTGCCCTGGACCCAACTGGCCCTCAGGCTCCTCAGGTCACCCGAATGGCAGGGGCCAGATCCCACAGACTGAGTCCCATGCAGACTGCCGCTGCCATTAGATCGCAGAGGCAGGGATGGGGGAGAGGTTCACCGCCACCTCAGGGCCTGGGTCCTGCTAGTGGGCGGCCTGGGCAAGCGCTCTGGAGCCCTGCAGGACACAGCCTCCAGCCTGTTCCCTGGGCCCCCCAGCTCACCCTGAGGCCAGGCAAGCTGCCTGGGGAGTAGGCTAGGATCCGCCTCTCACCTCATTCTCTTCCTGACGACCACAGCTCCACCAACCGTTGGCTGACTGGGACCACTAAGGTTGCTCATTGACAGTTGTTCGCTTGGGGGAGGGGCCCACTGCGGTGCCAACCAATGGCTGAGCAGGACCTCTAACTGCTTCTCTAACCGTCCTGCGTTAATGGTAATGGGTTGTCAGGAACGCGCCCAGCAACCGCCGCGTGCTAAGGGCTGCACACTGCCCCGCTCTATTACAATCGCAGGGGTGTTTTTTTTTTTTTTTTAAGCTTTTTTAAGTTTTTTTTTTTTGGCTGTGTTGGGTCTTCAATGCTGCACGTGGGCTTTCTCTAATTGTGGCGAGCAGGGGCTACTCTTCATTGCGGTGCACGGGCTTCTCATTGCGGTGGCTTATCTTGTTGCAGAGCACGGGCTCTAGGCGTGCGGGCTTCAGTAGTTGTGGCACATGGGCTTAGTTGCTCCGCGGCATGTGGGATCTTCCCGGACCAGGGCTTAAACCCGTGTCCCCTGCATTGGCAAGTGGATCCCTAACCACTGCACCACCAGGGAAGTCCCCCAGGGGTGTTTTAAGAAGGCAATGGGTTATCACTAAGACTATAAAGAACCATTCAAAGGGAGAAACCGTTTTCTCAGAGAATATGGGAAGGAAGCGCTGCTGGAGTGACCTGTCTGAGCTGACCTAAGATTCCAGAAAAGGATGAGACCCTGAAGCGACTCCAGGAACATTACATCAGCAAAGGGATTCTTGGAGCCCCCATGAAGAGCCTCACGTAGGGGCCAGTTGGATCCACTTCTAGCCACAGTTGGCTACGGAAGGTGACAGAAGAGCGCTCCAGGGACTCAGCAGGAGGAGTCAAAAATGGCAGGCGGCCGTTGCACGCTATGGCCCTGGGCACATCCAGCTGAGCCGGAAGTCTGTCCCTGGTCCCACTCCACGGGCTGCTGGCGGAGTGTTGTTCCTTAGTTCCTAGCGATTGAATGAGGCTGAGGCTCTTAAGGCCCCGGTGTCACTGAGCCCAAGCTCGTTCTGCTCACCGCATGACAGGCCAATAAATTGGGAGATGAGTTGTTGGATCAAGGAATAACGACTTTAATTGGAAAGCTAGCAGACCGAGAAGATGGCAGACTAGTGTCTCAAAAAACCATTTTACCTCAGTCTGAAGTCAGCCTCCTTTTATATACAGGGGTGAGGGAGGGGCCCACTGTGGCACCAACCAATGGCTGAGCAGGGCTGCTATAGCTCGCACCTGCCTCACCACTATTACACCTTGAGTAGAAAGGTGTGACACCAGCGAGCAGCTGGGGCTGAACAAGTACTGGGCTACTCCAGCAACGTCGTCCTCCAGCTCTCAGTGGAGCGAGGTGCGCAAGCTGTGGAGACCCGGTGGCCACATGGAGGTGGGTGACGCACCCATTACCAGGATTACTGTCTGAGGGCTGGGTGCTGTGGGCTCAGCCCACTGCTGGCTTCACCAGTCAGTTCGTGACTAATGAGGTGGCCCAGGAGCTGGTGTCCCCGGAGTGGAGCTCCCGCCTGCCCACTTGTGCAGTGGGTGGGCAGTGGGTACAGGGCCAGTCTGGTGGGCTAAGCACAGCCGCACATGGAGAGCAGTGGCAGAGTGACATTAACCGCATATGGGCTGGCGCCAGGGAGGGAGGAGGGAAGGGCCTATCACGCTTCGGGTTCCGGCTGAGGAGGCCGCTATTTCACAGGTACTGAGCCTTGTACTGGTGTAAAAGGGAAGAGCAAAAATCTGACTCCATGTTGGATCTGTTTCTCTTACTTTACCCTTTGCTTTTCATTGTTTTTGTTATTATAATCATGAAAAGGATGCTGCCTATAGCTGTAAGCATACATAGTGGCCGGCCTCAGGGAACCCTGCCCCTCTGCCTGAATGTTAAACTGAAGTGCCTTTGTTCAGATCACAGGGAGACATTCTGACCCTGCCTACCCGTGAATGGTTGTAGAAAAGAAGAAATTAACACATCCCCTCCCTGATGCTGGCCAAGCCAGCAGATACTTTGCAAGATTTATGGCCTTTTTACTTTACTTCCTCACCTCCACCCCCTCTCTGTTCTATAAAAGAAACTGGCATCCAGACTCTGATAAGATGGTACTCTAGGGCACTAGCCCGCCATCTTCTCGGATGCCGGGCTTTCTGAATAAAGTCACTATTCCTTGCCTACACACCTCATCTCCCAGTTATTGGCCTGTCATACGGCAAGCAGACTGAGCTTGGATTTGGTAACACTGGATCTCCTTGAATGATCTCTACAGGGAAGGCTGGGCTGGTCCTCAAAAGTCCAGAAGGCCGGGGACGAGGGAGTGACACAATGGGGGTGCAGCCGGTGAGACGAGCCTCTTCCTCCTCCTCAGACTGGAGGTAAAGAGTTGGCATAAAGCCCTTTACTAACTGGAGTCATAGTTAAAGATAAAGGAAAAGGTTTTTTGGGTTTTTTAAAACAAATTTATTTATTTTTGGCTACATTGGGTCTTCGTTGCTGCGCGTGGGCTTTCTCTAGTTGCAGCGAGGGAAGGCTACTCTTCGTTGCGGTGCATGGGCTTCTCATTGCAGTGGCTTTTCTTGTTGTGGAGTACGGACTCTAGGCGTGCGGGCTCAGTAGTTGTGGCTCTTAGGCTCTAGAGCGCAGGCTCAGTAGCTGTGGCGCACGGGCTTAGTTGCTCCATGGCATGTGGGTTCTTCACGGACCAGGGCTCAAACCCGTGTCCCCTGCGTTGGCAGGTGGATTCTTAACTACTGTGCCACCAGGGAAGCCGCAAGGAAAAGGTTTTTAAAAAGCTCAAAGGGGTCTTTGGGGCCAGGCCTTGGCCTCAGTCTTTCCCCATGAGGTTTTCTCACTGCTTAGGAGTTATAGCAATGTGAGCTGCGATCTAAAGTCACACAGATCGGGGCTTCCCTGGTGACGCAGTGGTTAAGAATCCGCCTGTCAATGCAGGGGACACAGGTTTGAGCCCTGGTCTGGGGAGATCCCACATGCCGTGGAGCAACTAAGCCCGTGAGCCACAACTACTGAGCCTGCGCTCTAGAGCCTAAGAGCCACAACTACTAAAGCCGTGCGCCTAGAGCCCGTGTTCCACAACAAGAGAAGTCACTGCAATGAGAAGCCCGTGCACCGCAACGAAGAGTAGTCGCTGCTCTCCGCAACTAGAGAAAGCCCATGAGCAGCAACGAAGACCCAACGCAGCCAAAAATGAATAAATAAAACAGATAAATTTAAAAAAATAAAAAAAATAAAGTCACACAGATCTGTGTTTAAATCCTGGTTATGTCTCGTTTCCTGTGTGATTTTGTTAAGTTATGTAAGTTCTCTAAACTTCTTCTTTTTAATCTCTGCGGAAAATAATTGTACTTGTTTTAGAGTTATTGGGAGAAAATATATACATCACACAGCACTGAGCCTTGTGCACAGTAAGTACTGGATTTATACATGCTCATTTAACATTATGTGAATTAATGAAAACTCTTCCTACTTTGCTTCATCTTGTCCTTGGCCTACGGAACCCTCTTAGCACCCAAGCTAGGCCAAAACAAAGAGTCACGACATTTTTTTTTTTTTTTTTTGAGTCACGACATTTTGAAAACTATTTTAGGAAAGTATAAATAAGGTGACTCACAATGCCTTAAAAAGGGCAAAAGAACACTGAAAGGTGGATTGTCACCATAATTTAGGGCCTTTAGGTTCATGAAAGGATTCCCGGAAGAAGAGACAATGGGAGGAAAGTGAGAGAAAATGAACATTTCAGGCAAGTGGAACAGAATGTGAGAAGGCTCAGCTACAAGCTGGCACAGGGCAGGTGCGGGGAACTGAAGTTAGCCTCATTTGAACTGAGATGCTGTTGAGGGAATGGAATGGAGTAAAGAGGAAAGCAGGACCAGATCTTGTATAGCCCTGTAAAGTCCTGTTAAAGAGTTCAAATTACCCTTCCTGATCATGTACTGATAATGTATGAGTTAGATTAATAACCTTAGGATATGGACAATATGGAATTGGCAAACGACAGCTACCCCATATGGTAACAGAGGCCAGCTTTCCATAGGAGATGTGGCACGAACGCATGCTCTACTTTAGGTGGTTGATTGAGCTTTAGGGAGTTCCCCTAGGGAGGAGCCTGGTGGCACCTGGATAAAAGACCATCCTGTGGTGCTCCAAGGACAGTGGTGCTTCAAGGGCAAAGGACGACCCTGCCTGAAAAAGTTTCAGTGTTACACCCCCTATCGGACTCTTAATCAATTGCCCTCCCCACCATGTTGTGATGGTTATGAAATTCCTGAGCCTATCTGGGCGATGCCCACCTGGGCAACAGGACCTGTCCCAAATAAGGAAAGGTATCTGCCCTGTCCCACTCCCACCCTATAGAAGGAAGGTATATGTGCCTCAACCAATCAGTAAACGAAATTTTCACCTCGGAACATTCCTTTGTTTTCTGGCTATAAAAACTGATCAATAGCACATGTTCAGGCTCGACTCTCCCAGACTACTAGGAAGTAGGCCTGCTGTTCTGGCAGTGACCCTTCCCTCTAATAAATCCTATCTTCCTTACATTCTGCCTTGTGTCTGGAAATTCTTTTCCAACCCGTGTTCAGACCACAACACATCCTAAAGTTGTTTATTGCCAATTCAGCCTCATTCAGCAGTGGTTTTGAGAACTTAAATTCCTAATGCTGCACTGGAGAAAGAGGGAAAGGGATATATGCTCTTGCTTCGTGAGGGAAACTTTCCCTTGTCTTGCTTCAGGTACTGGCAGCGCGAGCTAAACAACTGATATTTCCCAAGAATGACAGAGAAACACAGTGGCTATGAGTGGGGATTCTGCATGGAGTCAGGTGGCCTGGGTTGAAACCTCACTCCCTAAGTTATCTGACTAAATTACCTACTCTCATTTATAAAATGGGTGCAGTAGTACGTTGATCATGAAGTTGTTAGGAGGAGTAAACAAAAATTTCACGGAGAGCTCTACCTTAATGCCTGGTGTGGAGTAAGACCACAGTAAGTCCTAGTCATTATGATTATTCGTATTTTGCGTCTTTTCATCTTTCACATTTTTGTAAGCATGTGATCATTTGAATTTTACAACTTTCCTAAAGTGAGTATTGGAGAATCAGAAAGCTGTACTTAGTAAAACTTGCCTGGCATGAATTTAAATTATCTAGTTAATTCATTTTTTGGAAGGCGTTTGCATTAGTTTTCTAGGGCTGCCATACATAATACAAAATACCACAGACTAGGTGGCTCAAAAAACAGAAATTTGTTTTCTCACGATTCTGGAGGCTAGAAGTCTAAGATCAGGGTTGGTTACTTCTGAGACGTCTCTTTTGGCTTTAGGTGGCCAACTTCTTACTGTGTCCTCACATGGGTTTCCTCTGTGTCCTAATCTCCTCTTCTTATAAAGACACTAGTCATATTGGATTAGGGCCTCGGAACAGTAAACAAGGGAGTCATGAGAGAGTGCACAGTGAGTCTTATCATAGTCATATGGAGAAGGGTAATTCTTTGAGGTAAGCTGTTTCCTAGAACACAGGTTTTCAGAAAACAAAAGGATTTCCTAACCATGGCTGTTTTCTGGGAGCACAGACTCAGTTAAAGTTCAACATTGTCACTAGCTTGCCCGTTAGAGGACAGAAGAGGTAGGGAACTGCTGGAGTTTCATTGCCTTCAGACAAACTATGCCCAATCCACACTCTGAACCAGGTGTATTCGGGTATAGAACAGGGCAGTTGCCTTCAGCCTGGCTTGTGCTGAGCTGAGAATGTGGAGGCTGATCTCGGGGAAGCTGCTTTCCTATCCTTCTACCTCCCAACCCACACAGCCGCGTAGTTACATCTGAGAGTCTCCCCATAATGTTACTTCTCCTGAGAAGCGAAAGGTGACCATCAGACCCGGATAACTGTTTATTGGAATGGGGAGTAACGGTGGTTTTTCTGGTGTTTTCACCCACCCCCACCCCCTTAGCTAACTGGAGCTGATAGGGTCTCCTCTGGTCTTCACCCATTTCTTTGCCCTATAGGAGACCATGTTATTTTTATGTTCGAGAAATAATTTACAATCAGTGGTACATAATGGGTTCAGGAAAATTAGTGGAAGAAAATCCACTGAAGCACAGAATTTCCTTTGGTAGTGGTGTCATAAGTGGTCATTTATTTGTGCTCTTAAAATTTTTCTTAAATAATTAATGGCATACACAGCCCTCCCCACAGGCCCTCAGCTCAGGCCTGAAGCAGTGCTCAGGGAGGGGCTGGAGAAGGCGCTGGGTGGGGACAAGTTTATAGGAGCAGCCCCTCCTGCGTGGGTCAGTGAAGGGGAAGAAAGGCCCTGGGTAGCCCAGCCCCACAGCCTGCTCGGCTTCCTTTGCTTCTCTCTCACCGTGTGGGTAGGGACAGTCCTCAGAGACCTGGCAGCTGCACCCTAGCATGAGTGAGCCCCTCCAGCTCAGATCCTAGAGCAGGTGCAGCCTGGCCGAGCCCAGTGACCATGTCTACCCTCCCTCTCCACATCCCTGCTAACAACTAGCCACACTCGCCTGCATCCTGAGCCATGGCTTCTGGGTCATTGGCTACAGGATGTTCTGGCAGAACTTTCTCCAGAAGCACAGATATGACACTATATTGATGATATCCTCCTCTAGGGAGATTCATTTGACACACTCATTAAGGAGATATGACACAAAAGGGCTCACAGAAGGAGGATGGGCCACTGTCCCACACATAATGCAAAGCCACACCACCTCAGTTAAAATCCTGAAGATTATTTGGTAAACTGAGGGCTGCTCCATCCCTGACACTGTCAAGAAAGAGCCGTTGACCTTCTTAGCATCCACAATGTTCACACAGGTACAAGATCTCTTAGTCCTTTTGGGACTGATGCTGTTACCTGCAATAAGCCTACACTGAATGGGGACCCCTCCAATAAAAGGCTCTAGAACCCTCTAAATTGAAATCAACAGGCAATCCTATTAGAGCTTTCAGAGACTCCTTCACTGTAGAGGCTTTGGCAACCTCCTCTCATGCCTCCTGGAGTTTCTGGACCACCTATGATGGCCATAAGCCGCCCATGGGCTCCTGATGTAAGAAACTGACCTCCTTAGTCCTGCATTATATACCAATAGGGCAGCAAATGCTGACTATTTACTGGGCCAGAAAGCAGTAGGTTAATACAGGTAACCGTTGAACAACGTGGGGGTTAGGTGTACAGACCCTCTGTGCAGTTGAAAATTGGCATGTACACTTAGATTAATTTCTATAGAAGGAATAGAGAAAGTTATCAGGAGCTATCCTGCAGGAAGCACTAAGTCCAGATAGTTTCATAGGGGAATTCTACTAAACATTTAGAGACTATCTAGGAAAAAACAAAACAAAACAGTAGATGTGGGACAAACTGAAACATCATCCTGAATAAAGAAGCATCAGTCTAAATGGGCATATGTTGGAGGCATATCTTACAAGATCAGGAACGAGACAAGGACACCCATTCTTACCTGTTCTAGTCAACACTGTACTAGAGATCCTAGCCTGGGTGATAAGGAATGAAAATTAAGAGACATAGGATTAGAAATGAGTAAATAAAACTGCTGTTATTATAGATGATAGAGAAAACACAAGAGTATCTACAGATTATTAGATATAGTGGAAGTGAGTGTAATGGGTCCAGAACAGCAAAGGTAGTTCTCGGGAAGTAGTGCAGGATAGGAGGCAGGGTGGGAAAGAGACATGCATTTAAGTATCAGAATTTATTATGAAGCAAAAATAATTAGAACAAAACTAATACAACATTGTAAATCCACTATACTTCAATTTTAAATGGTAATTAGCAGAATTTCCATGGCAGTCCAGTGGTTAGGACTCTGAGCTTCCACTGCAGGGGGCACGGGTTTGATCCCTGGTTGGGGAACTAAGATCCCACAAGCCACAGGGTGAAGCCAAAAAACAACAACAACAACAACATAAAAAAGTAATTAGAACAATTCTACTTAATTACCTTGTCCTTCATCTTAATCACCTTTGTTCTATCCCAGGTGCTTTTCCTCCAGGTAACTCTATGCAAAGGGCCACTCCATGCAAAATGATTCTCCATTTTCACCACCGAAGGGTTTGACACATCCTTCACCTCCGTCTCCCTCATTCCTTCTCACTGTATGTCTCATTTCTCTGCCTGGGAGGCCTCTCATGTCTGGCTGCTTCTCAACACTCACCTGTCAGTCATTGGTAACATTCACAGAGAACCCTTGATTTCCTGGCCATCCCCTCTCCCCCTTGACTAGAGTAGCCACTGTAAAGGAAAAAAACAGTACTGTTAGTCTTTGTCCTGTGTCTCCTTTACTACTCATGCAAAACACTTCACTTTTGACACTTCTGGTCACCAGATGTGTGGGGATTTTTCCCCACATGGAGAAGCAAGTTTCTGACACCATCTGGGTGACATACAAGTTAATTCAATTCTAACACTGTCTACGTGGGGAGTGTCAGATCCCACAGGTTGGGGCTCGGTCCCTCAAGAGACTACCCCCATGCTACTTCAAATGCCAATAGCAAGTAGTGGGTGTCCAGGTTATCCACAACTTGTCTCATTTGGCTACAAACCAGAGGTTCCCACACCCCCCTCCTCAGGTTTGATTTATTTGCTAAAGCAGCTTACAGAACTCAGGGAAACACTTTCTTACGTGTACCAGTTCACTGAAGGATATGATAAAGAACACAGATAAACAGCCAGATGAAGAGATACACGGGGCGAGATCTGGGAAGGTCCCGAGCGCGAGATCTTCTGTCCCCGTGGAGTTGGGGTGCCTCACCCGCCCAGTATGTGGATGTGTTCACCCAGAAGCTCTCCGAACCCTCTACTATTGGGATATTATGGAGGCTTCCTTATGTTGGCATAATCAATTATTAACTCTGTTTCTAGCCCCTCTCCCCTCTCTGGAGGATGAAGGGTGGGGCTGAAAATTCCAAGCTTCCAATCATGGCTTGGACTTTCTGGTGACCAGCCTCCATCCAGGAGTCACCTAGAGCTGCCTCATTAGAACAAAGGATGTTCGTTGGGTTCTTACCACGTAGGAAATTACAAGGGTTTTAGGAGTTCTGTGCCAGGAACTGGGGGCAGAGACCAATAAAGTTGGCCCTCCGTATCTGTGGGTTCTGCATTCGTGGATTCAATCAACTTTGGATTGAAAATATTCGGGGAAAAAATTCCAGAAAGTTCCAAAAAGACAAACTTGAATTTGTGCACTGAGCACTATGCTGAATCCACACAAATGAAGAGACGTTAGGCACAGCCTGCTGTAGCCTCCCACTGTTTCACAGATCCTCAGTCTCTCCTTTTCTGAGAGTTGTTCACCTCATTGTCTGATTTGTTCACTACTTGTGTTGTGTGCACCCTTTGTTTCTGTGGAAAAAAAAAAAAAGGTTTCTAAAAAGCAATTAAGTGGCCACAGCAGTCCCTCAAAGGTTAAGGGGGAGCGTAAAGTGCCATGTCTCAATGAGAAAATGAAAATCTTAGATCTTTTGAAAAGTGGCATGTCAAGCGCTTGTCAAAGTGGGCTGTGAGGTCAATAAGAACAAACCGAGCGTTCTCATGGTAAAGCAGAAGGAAGCTGAAATCCGTGGAAGTGTTAGTGCTGCCTCTACGATAGCAAAAACAGTCTCACTGGTTCGTGATAAAGTGCTTGCAAGGACTGAGAAAGCATTTAGTGTATAGCTAGAAGCCATGTCACAGAAGCATGTCCCTGTTGATGGCAAAACGATGCATGGAAAAGCACTCAGCTTCCTTGAGTGCTGCTGTGAGGGGCCTGAGCAGAGTGAGAGGAAGGAGTCTGAAGCTAGTAGGGCGGGCTGGCTGGCTAGCTGGCTGTGTAAAGTACTACAGCCTAATGAGGCGGCCTCATCTTTCCCAGAAGAACTCCAGAAACTTGTAGAAGAGAAAGGCTACCTTCCAGAGCAAGTCTTCAATTGTGATGAAATGGGCTTGTTCTGGAAGAAGATGTCCAATCATACCCACAGCCATAAGAGTGCCGAGCAGCCCCATGGTTCAAGGTCTGGAAAGACTGCCTTACTCTGGTGCTGTGTGGCAAGGCAGCAGGTCACATGATCAAGCCAGACCTCACTACTGAGCAAACAATCCCCAGGCCCTTAAGAACAAAAACAAAAATTGCCTGCCCGTGTTCTGGCAACACAAGAAGCCTTGGGTGATGGCCATCCTATTCTTGGAATGGTTCCACCAGTGCTTCATTCCTGAAGTGAAGAAATACCTCGAAGAGAAGAGGCTGCCCTACAAGGTCTTCCTCGTGATTGACGATGCTCCCCTGGTCATCCCTAATCTCTCTGCTTCACCGAAGAGAATGCAGAAGTGACATTCCCAACTCGTAACACTGTGTCACTGCTGCAGCCACTTGATCAAGGCCTCATCAAGCGCATTAAGGTGACTTACACCCACCTCACGTCTGGCAGGATTTGTGCTGCCCTTGACGCAAACTCAGACTGCAGTACCATGGGTTTTTTTTTTTTTTTAGTATTTATTTATTTAGGCTGCGCCGGGTCTTAGTTGCGGCACATGGGATCTCCTTTGTGGCATGCGGGCTTCTTAGCTGCAGCATGCATTCAGGATCTAGTTCCCCGACCAGGGATTGAACCCAGGCCCCTGCATTGGGAGCAGAGTCTTACCCACTGGACCACCAGGGAAGTCCTGCAGCATCATGGATTTATGGAAGAGCTCCACAACTGTGCTTACTGCAGAGGCTGCAGATGTCATGAAGGCCAAGACAGCCAATGCATGTTGCGATCCATGATGGAGAAAGGTAAGTCAACCATCTCAGGGGATTCCCCATTACTGAAACAGAAGTCAAGCATATCTTGAATGGTGCAAGGGAAGTTGGTAGGGGAGGCTTCTCTGACATGATCAAGGACAATGTTGAGGAACATGTGGAAGAGCACAGAGAAACCCTTACAAACAAGGAACACGAAGATCTGCTAAAATCCCATATAGATGATGATGATGCAGAAGATTAGAGGAGGCAGAGCCATCACCTTGGACACTTGAAAATTTTGCTGCAGTTTTTCCAACGGGCACAAGTGAATATGATCCTCGAGCAGTGTCCTTCGATGGAATGAAGTTTCCGTGTCTTTCAAGGGATAGCAACATGCCTATAACCACTGTAAGATTTGTTTGATGATGCAAAGAAAAAGAATAAACAACTTCCTATAACAATGCTTCTAACTAAAGCGTCTGCAATTGTGAAGCCTCCACCTTTGCTTGAAGATCCTCAGCCCTCAGACTCCACAGATCCTGACATTAGTATTATTGAACCTCCACCGGAGCATCAATGTCTGCAATTGAAATCTGGTTCTTCTGACATAGATGATCCTCTGATGTCCTGTGAAAAGGTCCAAGTAGCGGTGAGACATCCTCACTGCTTACCTACAGTGCCACACATTTCATTGCTTCACCACATGGGCACTGTAGGCACCACATAGCAATCATCATCATTGTCATCCTCCTCCTCCCTCCTCATCATCTGAGGGTCATTATCATCATCATCATCTGAGGATCATCATCATATAACAGTCATCAGGTAGTCGTACCATCATCATCATCATCATCATATGAAGGATATCAAGAGAGAAGAACCAGGGTTTTGGTGAGTGTTAACACCGTGGGTGAGAGAAAGAATGAATTTACATTTCTTGTTTATTTTCTATATGTTCTTGTATTTTAAATATTCTGTGTTTTAATCTATGTATTTCTCTTTCAGGTCATTAAATGAAAGCAATCTGTAAGTGTTGAAACAAAGAAAATGTTATGTTGTTGCCGACAAATGCAACCATTGGATGGCTGCATCTATACTGAACATATACAGACTTTTCTTGCTGTTATTCCCTAAATACAGTATAACAACTATTTACATGGCATTTACATTATTATCAGTAATCTAGAGATGATTTAAAGTATACAGGAGGATGTACAGAGGTTATATGCAAATACTCTGCCATTTTACATAAAGGACTTGAGCATCCACGGATTTTGGTATTTGAGCTGGGGGGTCCTGGAACCAATTCCCATCAGATACTGAGGGATGACTATATATATTTCCTATTACCTCACAGCCACCCACCTCCAACTCCAGTAACTCCCATCATGTTGGTATTCTGTTGTTCTCATGGAGTCCTTTGAAATCAGCTTTCTGATTGGTTTGTTAACTTGTTTCGTGGTCCCCATCCCTCTTTCAAAGTTAAGTCTTTGAAAGCAGACATCATGAATGTTTACCTTTGTATGCCCCAGTGAGACCAGTTTTTGTACCAAGCAGGACATCACTATTTGTTAAACAAACAAGCGAATGAAAACTCTGTGTGGAGCACCTTACTTCTCTATGCCCTTGATTATCATTTCAATGATCCCACTTTATAAACGACTATTTTAAGAAACTCACCCCATTGCTTGTTGTTCAAAGTGGGAACAGTGAAGCAAATGAAAGGGAAATTTGGTAAACAGACCAGAGGGACAAGTGCTGGGAGAGGTTGTCTTTTTATCCCCAGCATTAGAACACTTGCACAATATAGATTTTTGACCAGTGCCTGTTGATTTCATGAATGAGTCCCAGCTCTCTCCAGAAATCTGGCCTGAGAAATCTGCACTGCCCCTACCTCAGTCTAGATGCCAGTGTTGAGTGCCAGTCTTCTGCACTGGTGAAGAACAGAGCTCAGAGACAACCATTTCCCCATTCCCATCAGGACCTCTCCCATGTTTAGAGCATGGTGTCAGGCACACTGATCTCTTAGCCTCAGGCTTCCTAACAAACTGTGTAAACACAAGCATCACTCATGCTGCATGAGTTGTTGTAGGAATTAATGAAATTCAGAAATGGCTCCTTCCATGGTAAGGGCTAGGTTTTTTCTGGGTGTAAGGTTTGGGAAGGTGGTTCCCCGCGTTTCTTTTCACGCAAAGACCAGGTCCCAGAACAGCTCCCTGTTCCAGGGAATGCCACAGAAAGGTCTGTGAGACATAACTGAGGCATCACTGACCAAATCAGCTGGGCTTAGATGGCGTGGGGGCACCTACCTCCCTCACATACCACCCACACAACTTCACACCCTTATTCACCCTTCTCTGTGAAAGCTCCTATAAGCTCCTGGAACATGAGCGCCTGTGTGACTCTTCTCAGGGTTTTTTTTTTGACTAGTCAAAACAAAAGTTTAGTTTTATTTTTAGACCCAAAAATGGTGATTTAAGCCTTAAAGAATTAATTGTCTTGGGGATTAACCAAGATGGCGGAGTAGAAGGACGTGCTCTCACTCCCTCTTGCGAGAGCACCAGAATCACAACTGGCTGCTGGACAATCATCGACAGGAAGACACTGGACTTCACCAAGGAGGATACCCCACGTCCAAGGACAGAGGAGAAGCCACAGTGAGACGGTAGGAGGGGCGCAATCAGAGTAAAATCAAATCCCATAACTGCTGGGTGGGTGACTCACAGACTGGCGAACACTTATACCACAGAAGTCCACCCACTGGAGTGAAGCTTCTGAGCCCCACGTCAGGCTTCCCAACCTGGGGGTCTGGCAACGGGAGGAGGAATTCCTAGAGAATCAGACTTTGAAGCCTAGTGGGAATTGATTGCAGGACTTCAACAGGACTGGGGGAAACAGAGACCCCACTCTTGGAGGGTACACACAAAGTAGTGTGCGCATCGGGACCCAGGGGAAGGAGCAGTGACCCTGGGGGAGACTGAACCAGACCTACCTGCTGGTGTTGGGGGGTCTCCTGCAGAGGCAGGGGGTGGCTCTGTTTCACCGTGGGGACAAGGACACTGGCAGCGGAGGTTCTGGGAAGTGCTCCTTGGCGTGAGCCCTCCCAGAGTCTGCCATTAACCCCACCAAAGAGCCCAGGTAGGCTCCAGTGTTGGGTTGCCTCAGGCAAAACAACCAACAGGGAGGGAATCCAGCCCCACCCATCAACAGTCAAGTGGATTAAAGTTTTACGGAGCTCTGACCGCCACAGCAACAGTCAGCTCTACCCACCACCAGAGCCTCCCATCAAGCCTCTTAGATAGCCTCAACCACCGGAGGACAGACAGCAGAAGCAAGAAAAACTACAATCCTGCAGCCTGTGGACCAAAAACCACAGTTACAGAAAGATAGACAAGATGAAAAGGCAGAGGGCTATATACCAGATGAAGGAACAAGAAAAAACCCCAGAAAAACAACTAAATGAAGTGGAGATAGGCAACCTTCCAGAAAAAGAATTCAGAATAATGATAGTGAAGATGATCCAGGACCTCGGAATAAGAATGGAGGCAAAGATTGAGAAGATGCAAGAAATGATTAACAAAGACCTAGAAGAATTAAAGAACAAACAAACAGAGATGACCAATAAAATAACTGAAATGAAAACTACACTAGAAGGAATCAATAGCAGAATAACTGAGGCAGAAGAACGGATAAGTGACCTGGAAGACAGAATGGTGGAATTCACTGCTGCGGAACAGACTAAAGAAAAAAGAATGAAAAGAAATGAAGACAGCCTAAGAGACCTCTGGGACAACATTAAACGCAACAACATTCGCATTATAGGGGTCCCAGAAGGAGAAGAGAGAGAGAAAGGACCAGAGAAAATATTTGAAGAGATTAATAATCAAAAACTTCTCTAACATGGGAAAGGAAATAGCCACCCAAGTCCAGGGAAGCGCAGAGAGTCCCATACAGGATAAACCCAAGGAGAAACACGCCAAGACACATAGTAATCAAAGTGGCAAAAATTAAAGACAAAGAAAAATTATTGAAAGCAGCAAGGGAAAAACGACAAATAACATACAAGAGAACTCCCATAAGGTTAACAGCTGATTTCTCAGCAGAAACTCTACAAGCCAGAAGGGAGTGGCATGATATACTTAAAGTGATGAAAGGGAAGAACCTACAACCAAGATTACTCTATCCAGCAAGGATCTCATTCAGATTTGATGGAGAAATCAAAAGCTTTACAGACAAGCAAAAGCTAAGAGAATTCAGCACAACCAAACCAGCTCTACAACAAATGCTAAAGGAACTTCTCTAAGTGGGAAACACAAGAGAAGAAAAGGACCTACAAAAACAAACCCAAAACAATTAAGAAAACGGTCATAGGAACATACATATCGATAATTACCTTCAACGTGAATGGATTAAACGCTCCAGCCAAAAGACACAGGCTTGCTGAATGGATACAAAAACAAGACCCATATATATGCTGTCTACAAGAGACCCACTTTAGACCTAGGGACACATACAGACTGAAAGTGAGGGGATGGAAAAAGATATTCCAGGCAAATGGAAATCAAAAGAAAGCTGGAGTAGCTATACTCATATCAGATAAAATAGACTTTAAAAAAAAGAATGTTACAAGAGACAAAGAAGGACACTACATAATGATCAAGGGATCAATCCAAGAAGAAGATATAACAATTTTAAATATATATGCACCCAACACAGGAGCACCTCAATACATAAGGCAACTGCTAACAGCTGTAAAAGAGGAAATTGACAGTAACACAATAATAGTGGGGGACTTTAACACCTCACTTACACCAATGGACAGATCATCCAAAATGAAAATAAATAAGGAAACAGAAGCTTTAAATGACACAATAGACCAGATAGATTTAATTGATATTTATAGGACATTCCATCCAAAAACAGCAGATTACACGTTCTTCTCAAGTGCACACGGAACATTCTCCAGGATAGATCACATCTTGGGTCACAAATCAAGCATCAGTAAATTTAAGAAAATGAAATCATATCAAGCATCTTTTCTGACCACAATGCTATGAGATTAGAAATTAATTACAGGGAAAAAAACGTAAAAAAGACAAACACATGGAGGCTAAACAATATGTTACTAAATAACCAAGAGATCACTGAAGAAATCAAAGAGGAAATCAAAAAATACCTAGAGACAAATGACAATGAAAACACGATGACCCAAAACCTATGGGATGCAGCAAAAGCAGTTCTAAGAGGGAAGTTTATAGCTATACAAGCCTACCTAAAGAAACAAGAAAAATCTCAAGTAAACAATCTAACCTTACACCTAAAGAAACTAGAGAAAGAAGAACAAACAAAACCCAAAGTTAGCAGAAGGAAAGAAGTCATAAAGATCAGAGCGGAAATAAGTGAAATAGAAACAAAGAAAACAATAGCAAAGATCAATAAAACTAAAAGCTGGTTCTTTGAGAAGATAAACAAAATTGATAAGCCATTAGCCAGACTCATCAAGAAAAAGAGGGAGAGGACTCAAATCAATAAAATCAGAAATGAAAAAGGAGAAGTTACAACAGACACTGCAGAAATACAAAGCATCCTAAGAGACTACTACAAGCAACTTTATGCCAATAAAATGGACAACCTGGAAGAAATGGACAAATTCTTAGAAAGGTATAACCTTCTAAGACTGAACCAGGGAGAAACAGAAAATATGAACAGACCAATCACAAGTAATGAAATTGAAACTGTGATTAAAAATCTTCCAACAAACAAAAGTCCAGGACCAGATGGCTTCACAGGTGAATTCTAGCAAACATTTAGAGAAGAGCTAACACTTATCCTTCTCAAACTCTTCCAAAAAATTGCAGAGGAAGGAACACTCCCAAACTCATTCTATGAGGCCACCATCACCCTGATACCAAAACCAGACAAAGACACTACAAAAAAAGAAAATTACAGACCAATATCACTGATGAATATAGATGCAAAAATCCTCAACAAAATACTAGCAAACAGAATCCAACAACACATTAAAAGGATCATACACCACGATCAAGTGGGATTTATCCCAGGGATGCAAGGATTCTTCAATATATGCAAATCAATCAATGTGATACACCATATTAACAAATTGAAGAAGAAAAACCACATGATCATCTCCATAGATGCAGAAAAAGCTTTTGACAAAATTCAACACCCATTTATGATAAAAACTCTCCAGAAAGTGGGCATAGAGGGAACCTACCTCAACATAATAAAGGCCATATATGACAAACCCACAGCAAACATCATTCTCAATGGTGAAAAACTGAAAGCATTTCCTCTAAGATCAGGAACGAGACAAGGATGTCCACTCTCACCACTATTATTCAACATAGTTCTGGAAGTCCTAGCCACGGCAATCAGAAAAGAAAAAGAAATAAAAGGAATACAAATTGGAAAAGAAGAAGTAAAACTGTCACTGTTTGCGGATGACATGATACTATACATAGAGAATCCTGAAACTGCCACCAGAAAACTGCTAGAGCTAATTAATGAATATGGTAAAGTTTCAGGATACAAAATTAATGCACAGAAATCTCTTGCATTCCTATACACTAATGATGAAAAATCTGAAAGAGAAATTATGGAAACACTCCCATTTACCATTGCAACAAAAAGAATAAAATACCTAGGAATAAACCTACCTAGGGAGAAAAAAGACCTGTATGCAGAAAACTATAAGACACTGATGAAAGAAATTAAAGATGATACCAACAGATGGAGAGATATACCATGTTCTTGGATTGGAAGAATCAACATTGTGAAAATGACTATACTACCCAAAGCAATCTACAGATTCAATGCAATCCCTATCAAATTACCAATGGCATTTTTTACGGAACTAGAACTAATCATCTTAAAATTTGTATGGAGACACAAAAGACCCCGAATAGCCAAAGCAGTCTTAAGGGAAAAAAACGGAGCTGGAGGAATCAGACTCCCTGACTTCAGACTATACTACAAAACTACAGTAATCAAGACAATATGGTACTGGCACAAAAACAGAAACATAGATCAATGGAACAAGATAGAAAGCCCAGAGATAAACCCACGCACCTATGGTCAACTAATCTATGACAAAGGAGGCAAAGATATACAATGGAGAAAAGACAGTCTCTTCAATAAGTGGTGCTGGGAAAACTGGACAGCTACATGTAAAAGAATGAAATTAGAATACTCCCTAACACCATACACAAAAATAAACTCAAAATGGATTAGAGACCTAAATGTAAGACTGCACACTATAAAACTCTTAGAGGAAAACATAGGAAGAACACTCTTTGACATAAATCACAGCAAGATCTTTTTTGATCCACCTCCTAGAGTGATGGAAATAAAAACAAAAATAAACAAATGGGACCTACTGAAACTTCAAAGCTTTTGCACAGCAAAGGAAACCATAAACAAGACAAAAAGACAACCCTCAGAATGGGAGAAAATATTTGCAAACGAATCAATGGACAAAGGATTAATCTCCAAAATATATAAACAGCTCATTCAGCTCAATATTAAAGAAACAAACACCCCAATCCAAAAATGGGCAGAAGACCTAAATAGACATTTCTCCAAAGAAGACATACAGACGGCCACGAAGCACATGAAAAGATGCTCAGCATCACTAATTATTAGAGAAATGTAAATCAAAACTACAGTGAGGTATCACCTCACACCAGTTAGAATGGGCATCATCAGAAAATCTACAAACAACAAATGCTGGAGAGGGTGTGGAGAAGAGGGAACCCTCTTGCACTGTTGGTGGGAATGTAAATTGATACAGCCACTATGGAGAACAATATGGAGGTTCCTTAAAAAACTAAAAATAGAATTACCATATGACCCAGCAATCCCACTACTGGGCATATACCCAGAGAAAACCATAATTCAAAAAGACACATGCACCCGAATGTTCATTGCAGCACTATTTACAATAGCCAGGTCATGGAAGCAACCTAAATGCCCATCAACAGACGAATGGATAAAGAAGATGTGGTACATATATACAATGGAATATTACTCAGCCATAAAAAGGAACGAAATTGAGTCATTTGTTGAGACGTGGATGGATCTAGAGACTGTCATACAGAGTGAAGTAAGTCAGAAAGAGAGAAACAAATATCGTATATTAACGCATGTATGTGGAACCTAGAAAAATGGTACAGATGAACCGGTTTGCAGGGCAGAAGTCGAGACACAGATGTAGAGAACGGACATATGGACACCAAGGGGGGAAAACTGCGGTGGGGTGGGGATGGTGGTGTGCTGAA
This sequence comes from Balaenoptera borealis, assembly GCF_965194805.1. Taxonomy (NCBI): domain Eukaryota; kingdom Metazoa; phylum Chordata; class Mammalia; order Artiodactyla; family Balaenopteridae; genus Balaenoptera; species Balaenoptera borealis. The sequence goes on from NC_138875.1 coordinate 65,467,031, forward strand.
TTGGGCGATTGGGATTGACATGTATACACTGATGTGTATAAAATTGATGCCTAATAAGAACCTGCAGTATAAAAAAACAAACAAACAAACAACAAAAAAAAGAATTGTCTTGAGTCACAATTCAATTCTACTTAAAGTTCATATATATATACATATACATGTATATATGTTAATATTAACATATAAAAAATGAGAAAGTTCATAGTTTATATTCCTGTCCTGCCCCTAGGTTCTTCAGAACCAATTTTTTTTTTTAGATTCCATATATATGTGTTATCATACGGTATTTATTTTTCTCTTTCTGACTTACTTCACTCTGTATGACAGACTCTAGGTCCACCCACCTCACTACAAATAACTCAATTTCTTTTTATGGCTGAGTAATATTCCATTGTATATATGCACCACATCTTCTTTATCCATTCATCTGTCGATAGACACTTAGGTTGCTTCCATGTCCTGGCTATTGTAAACAGAGCTGCAATGAACACTGTGGTACATGACTCTTTTTGAATTATGGTTTTCTCAGGGTATATGCCCAGTAGTGGGATTCTTCTCAGGGTTTTATATCCATTCTTAGGTCTATGTATGTCATGGACCACGTGCTTGAATGAATGAATGAACAAATGAATGTGTGGAGAGATGCCAATTGCAGACATATATCTTTCTCTTCTACAACAGCCAACAGCCACTACCTGGCCCAGGACGCTGGCCTTGGGGTCTGTCCATCGGTGCCTCTGCAGGAACTTGTGGAAGGGGCAGTCCAGGCTTGCCTCTGCTCTGACAGAAACACTCAGAGGAGTAAGTGTCCAGGCACCATGACCTTTGTACCTTCACAGGGACTCTCCACACACTGACCTGGGCATCTTCTGTAGCTGGTCTGAGAGACAACCAAAGATGAGGTGGAGCTTCTGGAGGTGGCCCAGCGAGGCTGAGCAGGGAGAAGCAGTAAGCAGGGAACTCCCAGGGGATGGGGCTCATGATGAGGTTGCCCAGGTTGCTCATCTGCCCGATCTGGGTGAAGAACTGGATTAGGTCTGACTGGAGGCAGAACCTGCTCCTGTGATGGGAGCCTCACCTCTCGGATGGCCTCCAGCTCCAGCATCCCCAGGATCTCCACGAGGCTGTGGAATGGCACCTGGTTAATGACAAGTGTCTGGCGGCAGAGGCGCAGACAGCCATGGCTCTTCTTGACTCTCTGCAGTATGTATGAGGGGAACCCAGACAGGTGG